>NC_034191.2:60960636-61560636 GCF_002021735.2 Oncorhynchus kisutch | reverse complement strand
GGGACAGGGAAGATGGTTAAAATTGATGGGAAGATGGATGGAGCCAAATACAGGACCATTCTGGAAGAAAACCTGATGGAGTCTGCAAAAGACCTGAGACTGGGATGGAGATGTCTTCCAACAAGACAATGATCCAAAACATAAAGCAAAATCTACAATGGAATGGTTCAAAAATAAACATATCCAGGTGTTAGAATGGCCAAGTCAAAGTCCAGACCTGAATCCAATAGAGAATCTGTGGAAAGAACTGAAAACTGCTGTTCACAAATGCTCTCCATCCAACCTCACTGAGCTCGAGCTGTTTTCAAAGGAGGAATGGGAAAACATTTCAGTCTCTCGATGTGCAAAACTGATAGAGACATACCCCAAGCGACTTACAGCTGTAATCGCAGCAAAAGGTGGCGCTACAAAGTATTAACTTAAGGGGGCTGAATAATTTAGCACGCCCAATTTTTCAGTTTTGGATTTGTTAAAAAAGTTTGAAATATCCAATAAATGTCGTTCCACTTCATGATTGTGTCCCACTTGTTGTTGATTCTTCACAAAAAAATACAGTTTTATATCTTTATGTTTGAAGCCTGAAATGTGGCAAAAGGTCGCAAAGTTCAAGGGGGCCGAATACTTTCGCAAGGCACTGTAATCTGCAAAATTGTAATTATTCGCCTACATCATGCCTTTTGCACACAATGTATATAGACTCCCCTTTTTTTTCTACTGTGTTATTGACTTGTTAATTGTTTACTCCATGTGTAACTCTCTATTGTCTGTTCACACTGCTATGCTTTATCTTGGCCAGGTCGCAGTTGCAAATGAGAACTTGTTCTCAACTAGCCTACCTGGTTAAATAAAGGTGAAATAAAAAAATAAAAAATAAAACATCTCCGCAACTATATTCAATGTGCGGGACAAAATTGAGGCTATGATTAAGAAGTTGGAGCTCTTCTCTGTCTGCATTAAGAAGGACAACACACAGGTCTTTCCATCATTGTACGATTTCTTTGTGTGCAAATGAACTCAAGCTAATAGACAATGTCAAATTTGATATAGCGAAGCACCTGAGTTGGGTGCGCAATTACGCAGGTACTTTCCCGAAACGGATGACACAAACAACTGGATTCGTTATCCCTTTCATGCCCTGCCTTCCAGTCCACTTACCAATATCTGAACAAGAGAGCCTCATCGAAATTGCAACAAGCGGTTCTGTGAAATTTTTATTTAAATCAGAAGCCACTGCCAGATTTCTGGATTGGGCTGCGCTCAGACTATCCTGCCTTGTCAAATCACACTGTTAAGACACTGATGCCCTTTGCAACCACGTACCTATGTAAAAGTGGATTCTCGGCCCTCACTAGCATGATAACTAAATACAGGCAGAAAAAGACAGACTCTCCAATACAACCCAACATTGCAGAGTTATGTGCATCCTTTCAAGCACACCCTTCTCTTTCACCTGTGGTGAATTATTCACCATTTTTCATTAACCTCTTATGGCTGGCATCAGTGGAAATTTCAGAGTGACAACTAAAAATACAACTTCGTAACATTAAACATTCTTGAAAATGCAAGTGTCTTACACCCTTCAAAAGATTAGAATCTTGGTAATCAAACTACGTTTTCTAATTTAAATAGCTATTACAGAGAACAAATCCCATGCTTTTGTTTGAGAAGAGCAATCAACAACAGAAACATTTTCCGCAATGACAATTTTTCCACATTCACATCTGAAGGTAAAATTATGACTTACATTCTGATATCTTGCTCTTATTTCTCTTCCTGTGGGTCCCAGTGATCAAATGAAGTGCTGTTTTCTTTGATAAAATCCATTTTATAGCCTAAATCGAAACATTTTGTAAACCGTTTGTGCCGTGAATTCCATCTCTATCAATTTTTTACGGAGCATTCGATGTGATTACACACAGTAAACAATCGTTTATCTAGTCATGATTGGTTTCAGTGCATTCCTCTGGATGTCTGCAACACAGCCAAATGGCATAGTCTTTTTTGCGGGCAGTATTGACCGAAGTTAAATGATTTGAAGACAACGAGCAATGACCACCTTACGCACCAATAATTTTAGCGAAGCTTCATTGATTGACTATATTTCTGCCCAATGATCACTGATCTTCTTGAAATCTAGCTGGGTAGATAGCCAATGAGCTGAGGTAAACACCAGTATGTAATGGTTTTGGGTTGGACCCCCATTCCCTGTTTGTAATCACACGCGTAAGGAACTCCATTCGCCTTGACGATCAGAGGAGTTGCTGTGAGGCTTTTTACGCGCAGCTGTATTTCGGAAAGTTGTATTTTCAACGATTTCATTGAAGATATCATGGCGAATAACTCAGGAAAAGCGAAGTCAAAGTCTAAAGTGAAAAAGTGAAAGTGAGACATTTTTTGTTTGCGGAATCTTTGAGTGTTATGATTCAAACAGGAACTGAGGAGCTGGTTCTGCAAGGGCAGGACGTACTTCTGGACGGGTAATTGCTAATGCCGTTTTATGAAATATAAATGTGTGTGTATATATATATATATATATATATATATATATATTTTTTTTTTTCCCCCCCATGTCAGATTATATTTTCCATGTTTTTATTCAAATGGAATGGAGTAGAACACACATGGCCACTGCGCCTGCTACTCCTCTCCATTTCCATATGAAATAGCCATTGGGTGCTGTTCAGGAGAGGGCAGGCCCACAACAATGGCCGGAGTTGAATGGAACAGCACTTCACCTTAGTGACTGTTCCCTCTGCTCTATACAATACATATCCGTTTATGTTATGTAATGATAAAAGGCTCATACAATACAAATATTTTTTTAATGTTTTCTTTCACAGTGATAGCGACTCCGACTGGGAGCCCCCGGTGCCAAGCTGCCCGCTCTACCTCTGCCCCCAGTGGTGTTCATATGCCACAGTTCATTACTGCAGGCATGACTATGCCTCAGGGCCAAAAGGGCACAGCATGTAGGCGTCGTTGTGTTCTGTCGCATGAACTGCACCACTTGTTCATTTTGCCTCTGCTTTACATCAGAAAGAGACTGCTATGGGACTTGGCACAGGCAGCAAAATATTGTGTCGAGGACTTCCAAAGGGTGTACTGGTTTTTTTTAATATTTTTTTTCAAATATTTTTTTTAACCATTTTTTTGATATGTTGTATATAGTTATTTGCACTGTTGTATATAGTTATAGGTCATTTCACCAATTCGGCCAATTTGGGCAACTTGTGTGGGACACCTGGGTGACTTCATGCTAAATGTCATGTAGTTCACCCATTCCTGAAGTTATCAGCCCTCTTGTGTTATCCATCCAAATTATCTCCAGCATCCTATCTGACTGTGTGGCTATTCTAGTACATGTGAAAGATGCTACAACAATAAATAAAAAACAGAAAACATATGCTCTTTCTTTCTCTTTTCTTCCACCAGATCTACTGTGTTATATTCTCCTACATTCAATTAACATTTCCACAAACTTCAGAATGTTTCCATTCAAATGATACCAAGAATATGCATATCCTTGCCTCTGGGGCTGAGCTACAGGCAGTTAGATTAGGGTATGTCTTCAGGCGGAAATTGAGAACAAAGGAATGCAGCCATAACAGGTTAACAAATAAGGTTTTATATGTAAGATGGCTAAGTAAAGAGCACAAATATTGATTATTATTATATTACTATTTGTGCCCTGGTCCTATAAGAGCTCTTTGTCACTTCCCATGAACCGGGTTGTGACAAACTCACACTCATTCTTATGTTTAATAAATATATCATATAGTGTGTGGCAGGCTTACAATGATTGCAAAAAACAACATTTAAGAGTATGCTGACCCTGGTGCTAGAGGGGGTACGCAGCTGGAGGTTGAATGTTTGAAGGGGTACGGGACTATAAAAAGTTTGGGAACCACTGATAGAGGGAATAGAGTGACATTTGGGATGCACATAATGTTTGTGACCTCTATCGCATCCGTCCTGACCCCCAGAACACTTATAAGGATGCTCCAGGTTCTGAACAAACTTCTTAATTAAAATGGGCATCGTTCTTGCCCTTCGCAAGCGGATAAATATGTTACATAGGATCGCTCTATACCCTATCGTTAAAAGAAATCAAAAGAGAGCTATGGACTATAATGGTTTAGCAGTAGAAGGGTGTTTCGATGGAAGAGGGATCAGGGAGAATGCTGTGTGTTGCCAAAACACTTTCAGTTAGATGGTTGACGCCTTGCTTTGTTACCTTGATAAAGATATGACAACATTCATCAAATTAACCTAAAATACTTCATCCAAATATTTACTCGTGATTATAGTAGACCAATAGACTGTATGCTTGGTTATTTCAGATAAAGAACTTCACCAATCCATGAACATAAATGTGTGCATAGGTTCTGGATATACGCATATACGCCATATGTTCTAACTATTAAGCTTTTCAACATTACATGAAGTGGAGAATCCATCACCATTGATTAGCGTGATGAATTAGCTGGTTGTACTTAGGCACAGAGCAGTCAGCAGGGAGAGAGAATAATCTCTCCTACAAAACATCTTCAATTTATTTTGTGTATACATCAGACACACACACACGAACACAGACACGCACATGCATGAGCACACACACACACACCACTGTCACAAGCACACGTACACTCACTCTCAAACACATACACACACACACACACAGACAGACAGAGTGTCGTATCAGTTCCCTTCAAGGACAGACGAGGGACTGCAGCCACCTGCCAAAAAACAAACCGTGAGGCTGGTCTTAGGAGATATTCTCTGAGACTTTGACAGCATGTGCCTGGAATCCTAAGATAATTGTGTTTGTGTGTGTGTTTTGTGTTTGCTTGTGTGCGACAGGGACGTGACAGTGAAGTGTGTCTGTGTGTGTGTGTGTGTGTTATCTTGTCAGGGTGTCCGGGACACAGCTGTGGACATTGACATAAGTCCAAGCAAAGGTTAAAAAACAGCTACCAGAGATAACCTCGTCAGACGAGGTGGGGATCCAAGAAAAACACAGTTCTCTAAATTTGGAACCAGTACAACATCTACGACAGTCATATGTCTTGTTTGGTGTGCGTGCGTATGTGTGTGATGGGGGGGGGGGGTTCAGGGTTAGGGAGCTCTACTCACATCACAGCCTTTGTCTGGGTTTCTTTTCCAGTGCTTCTTCTCTACTTTCTTAGCAGAGGTGGAGCAGATATCAGCATGGCTCTTCACCCGGGGGTTCAGGGCCAGGATATTCTGATAACAGAGGGAGAAGGGGGGGTGGTGAGAGAAAAAGTCAACTTTACAGTAAAACAGAGCGGGGGGGGGGGACTATTTATACCTCAAAAGTAAAATATGCATGTCAGTTGTATCACAAAACATAGCTGGAAATTGATGGTTATCCTAGAAAACAGTTAGCTAAAATCCCTGTTAAGAGGTTGAAATAGTCCTTATGGTCTAATGACTCTATTTTTCAGGGATTCCCTTTTTCCAGTAGCAATAAATACCAATTAATTCACTAAGAATATATTATTTTACCTGTACGTTTCCCAAAACAAATCAGAAATGTGCATTGCATATGTTGCGTAAGGAGGTTTCATTGTTCTACATTCAGGGTAGCAGTTGTCCCATGGGCATTTCCACGGTAACAGAGTGATGCGGAGATTTTTCACTCTAAGATGCATGTCAAACAAAAACCAATGACTGCAAAGTTAAACAAACCATATAACTATAGGCACAAGGACTACTTCTAACAATTTCCACAGAAAACGTTACAAAAACAAATGTCCTTGAAGAACAGTACAGATGCAAAGTCTGGTAATAGAAGGACGGTTTTACATTTTAGTCATTTAGCAGATGCTCTTATCCAGAACGACTTTCAGGAGCAATTAGATTTAAGTGCCTTGCTCAAGGGCACATTGACAGATCTCACCTAGACGGCTCAGGGATTCAAACCAGCGACCTTTAACTGGCCCAACACTCAACGCTAGACTACCTGCCGGGTTTGTGCTATTGGTGCCATTCTGTTACTAAATTTCCAAAACACCATCTTCACACGTGACAACAAAACCGTCAGTCATGTAACCTTCCATTACAATCAACTCCCCCCCCCCCCCCCACCCCCACCCACCCACCCTGCATTACCACTGATCAGCAATCATGAGCCTCTTCACTGTATTCATTATGAATGCAACACACACTCCAGTTTAAGCAGTGCACAGTAGAGCATAGCGCATCCATGAAACATCATTCATAAAGATCGGGATACTGGGAAGACCGCAGGGACTTGGATTCTAAACACCGTGTGTGGATATGAGGATGTAAAGCAGCTCTAGGGATTCAGATTACTGCATACTGTTTTCACAGTAACTACAGAGTTGATACATACTGTGATATGAGGTTGTCTGTGCTCTTTAAAATGTCCTTTAAACCAAATCATGTCTGTTCCAGGTGCATAAGTATTAAAATGGGAATACTGGAGAAGATGGAGATCCGCACACTTTCGAAAAAGAGAAATACATCTAGAAACTGAGGCTTAAATGCAAAAATAGAGGTGTTTTATTGGGACATTGTGAAGCCCAAAATGTTGATTGTGCAGAAAAGTGAAAGGTGAAAAACAAAACAAACGTCTCGGCATCATCAGAGTGAATCGTGAACGCACAAACTAGGCTTCTATTTGAGGTTGTATACAGTATGTCACATGATCTAGTGAGGAAATCTATACATTCAAACAAGTAAATAGTACAATAGCATGATTAAAGTACAATACAATGCCTTTATTTTTGCATTTAAGCCTCCGTTTTGGATGTATTCCCCTTTTTCGACAGTGTATGGGTCTACATATTTTCCCTGGGACATATTGATAAATCAATTGGAGTATGTTGGTAGCCAGTGTTTGCTTTGGGGGGCAAGAATATGCCTTCTGAAGGTATACGTTCAGACGACTGGTTATCAAATGCTTCTGCTGTCTTATGTCAGGTGTATTCCCCAGACCAAGCAGCTAGCTCTCCACCACTGAAGGTTTAAATGAGTTTTGGGAGCAGATTTGGGAGTCTATTTCTCTAGGTACTGTGCAGATGGTTTGGAGAACATATTATTTCCCCCCTCTGTTTCCTTGGTGCAAACATCACTTTAGCATTGCCCCCCCGATTGATGCAAATGCTGAGCATAAAACATTCAAAGTGCATCTCTGAGTAGCATTTTGTGTATATCCACAATGGACTCATCCCCCCCCCCCCCACCCCTTTCGCAACAAAAGTAGCAGCATTAAACCTCAATTAGTGTCCCACAAGCTATGTGACAAGACATTAAGCTTTTTCTTTTCATATTTTCACAGTAGGTGGAAGGGAGAAGACGGTTTCATATGGAGGTACGGGGGTGTTATTGTAAAAGGCCAGGCCTGGGCCTAACATAACCTGTGTCTCTTTCCCTACTGTGTTAGTCATGCTAAATGAAATGTCACACTTTATGCAACACCAGAAATCTTCCTATTAATTCTTTCATTTCACACCTAATAAAGTGTAGTTACACCGCTGCGTTTCTTATTTTATTGTCTGTTGAGGCCTGTGGGACTATTTCTTCCATTGTGTGGTCTAGATAAAGCAACATGGCAGTGGTACATGCTCGAGGTAAACCAATAAGGACCGAAAGGTACAAATATTCTGACAGCGGAGACAAGTCTCTTGGGATCCGTTAGGAACAATGTTTTGACAGCATGAACATAATAATAAAGATATGATTTAACCGTCTGTATCTTATTAAAATAGTTATGTTTATATTATATCCACCCTTTACAACTATAACGTGTCAGAACTGCTTTGATCTAGAAGCATTAGATCGGCCATAACTTAGAACGCATGGCAGTTGGGTTTGAAGTGGTTCCAAAAGATTTGGAACAAACACACATAATTAGTACTTGACACCCAGAGGAGAAGCAGGACAAAAAGGTGGGAGAGTAACTGCCATAGAATGAATTAACAAACGTTCTTGTGAACAATAACCTAACCAGATTAGCAAGAATCTGACTAGCCAGAAACAGTGCACTACCAAACATGCATTAGAACACAACATACTAGATTCAACAACTGTGACTCTCGTATCACCAGAAACGTTTACATGCCTAAACTGTTTGGGTCTCCAACATGATGTATTAAACAGAGCGACAGAAAGAAATATCAGGATTAACAAAAACAACATATCGTATTACCATGTCTTCAATGTTAAATAGACCCTCCCTCACTGCATATAGACCTGTCTCAGTGTTTGTATCTCCAGCAGAGAACCCCATTTACAGCCCTGTATTGACCTGGTCTCCTCAAGTGGAAAATGTACAAGAGAAACAGATCCATGGCAGTCAGATCCAGGCAGGGTTGCAGGAAACACTAACCATGTTTGACAGGGGCTAATCTACTGTGGTTGCTAAATGGTTAAATGAAGAATAATAACAGGGAAATGGATACTAGGCAGGGTTAATCCTATGGTGTTTAAATCTAGATTGAGTGAAGCAGGGTAGTGTTCAGTAAGGCACACCGTAGCAAAATGTTCTGCAACATAAACGAACACTGGGTGTTCTTACTGGTTCAGTGTAGTATTTAAATAGTATTAAATAGTTTTCCCTACAGCACACAACCCAGATGCCCTGGCCTGCACCATAGAAAAGCAGAGTTCTCATTGCCATAGCTGACCATAGCAAAAACTAGGTTAACAACATGCATCCCTGTGAATGGACCCGCAGCAGGGTTTAACATATGTATCATCCCTCAATAAATACACAGTTGATGCTATTAGTATGCTGCTATAGGATTTTCTCTGCGAAGTCAAATGTTACACATCTGGGCCAGTGGGATCAATAACGCTTACAAGAGGACTAGGCATTCATCCATACACTACACTTAGATCAATACCTACTAGGCCTAAACACCAGAGATAGTCCCTAAGATATCAAGTGTTTTTACACGTCCTCTTATTCACAGTGGTTCTACATGTAACTAAAACAGTCAGACAGAGCGTACCCCTACTGTTTAAAGTAAACTGACAATGCTGCTCAGTACTTGTATCCATTAAGATCACATCCTAAAAGACTCATGATCACGTCAAGTGTGTGTTAGAATGTGTGCACGCATGTGCCGTGTGTGTCACCCAAACACCCGGTGTCTACACAACACAAGAGAACACCTCCCCTACTGTTTGTGCGACCTTTCTCACTGCAGGGTAGTTACTGGGGACCTGCTTCCACGCTAAACGCACTCTGCACAGAAGGCCTCGTCTAAACCAAGGAACCAAGGCCCATCTGTGAGTGTTGGCTGCATCAGTACGCATGTGTCCGCTGGGGAGGAAGAGAAGGCTGCCTGGCCTGCCTGCGTGTGTCTGGCTTTCACACTCTACACTGATCACACTGGGCCCCAAACAGATGGAAGATCAATAAAGTGCCCGGGCCAGGCAGAACGGCCGGTGGTATGCAAACGCAGACCGAGCCCTCAGAGGAAATCAACCAGGGTGTGAGGGAGGTGAGGAAAGAGGGCGGGGGTATATGATGGACACAGGGAATGGGCAAATCACAAACTGGAAGCAGTGATTAACATGGTGGGCTGAGTGAGGACCTGAGAAGCACAAGCTAAGACTTGGAGGCATGAGACATGAGCCCTATACTATGAATGTAGTTAGAGGAGTTAGCGAGGTAACTTTGGTCAACTTTGGATAACCGGTACCGTAAATGTGGCTCACATTTTAGCCTGGTAAATTGCTATGGCAACGAATCCTTCAGATCTAACTAGCTACGGGTTAGGCTAACTCAGGGCTCACTACATTTGTCATGGATGAAGTGTCTGAGCTGCGAGTTGACGACCAATGAAATTATTCCCTCAATCTTGCAAAGATTGCATCATCATCCTCTTCATTTGAAGAAGACAACGGATTAAATATTGTATTTTTCAAATGTGTTTTTGGATGTATATTTTTTTTATTATTAAATACCTATCACATTACACATTTAGTAACAACAGGTGTCTGTGCATTAATAAGCACAAAATAAAGACTGCACTTCTAAACTGAATTTGCAAGAAACCTGGTCTTCCATTTTGATTTAGGCACAGGTGAAAATGTGGCACGGACTGTTTTAGCATCGTCTCAATGAAGAGTTTGGCATTCGACGAGCCACGTGCGACATGCATGCACAGTTAAAAACCTGCTAGAGTTAGCGACAGGCGGACGAGCAATATCCACCGTCGTAGTACGGATCAAGTCTATACTGGAATGGAAAGCTAACTGAAGCTAGCTAGCTTTAGAAAACCCTGAGTAGATCTAGCTTGCTCCGTAGTATACCCCTAGGGAGGCAGAGGGAGATACAGAATAGCTACTCGCTAACCCACCACAGTATCAGACACCAAAGAACTGTGTAGGATATACTAGCTAGCTATACTATGTACTAAGACAGGGACAAGCCATGTGCTATGCAATGCATGGAAGCAGTCACGGTCCACATTGTATTCTGGTAACCATAGTAGTTTGGCTCAAATTATATTCTGGTAACCATAGTAGTTTGGCTCAAATTATATTCTGATAACCATAGTAGTCTCATCGTCATAAAACTGCTTTAAAAATCTTTAAAAAGGCCATGTTTCATAAAAAATATATATACAGCGGGCTCCAAAATTACTGGCACCCTTGACTGGCAATGTACAAACAATACTTAAAAAAATAAAAACAATATAATTATAGAGAAACTCAAAATACCAACAAATACTGTACTTCATTAATGTTTCAATGGAACCAACCAAAATCATACAATTATTTAATGAATACAAAATAAATTTCACCAAAATCAAGATTTCATAATTATTGTCACTCCTCATTTCGTACTTAGTGCAACCACCTCCGGCAAGGATAACAACATGGAGTCTTTTCCTGTAATGTTTGACAAGGTTAAGGAACACATTTGGAGGGATTTTGGACCATTCCTTTATGCAGATACTTTCAAGATCCTTCACATTCTTGGGTTTGCGCTTATCAACTGCCATCTTCAACTCAGCCCACAGGTTTTCGATTGGATTGAGGTCTGGCGACTGAGATGGCCATGGCAGAACATTGATTTTGTCACAGAACCATTTCTGTGTGGATCTTGAGGTATGTTTTGGGTCATTGTCTTGTTGGAAAGTCCACCTATGGCCGAGTCCCAGCCTTCTGGCAGAGGCAACCAGATTGTCAGCCAAAATTGCCTGATGCTTTGTGGAATTCATTATGTCATCAATCTTAACCAGTACCCCTGGACCTCTGGAATTAAAACAGCCCCAAAACATCACTGACCCACCACCATATTTCACCGTGGGTATGAGGTGCCTCTCCTAGTATGCATCTCTGTAACGACGCCAAACATGCTGATGCTGTATCTGACCAGAACGTTCAATTTTGGTCTCATCTGACCAGAGCACCTTCTTCCAGTCATAATTTAAATTACGTTTGGCAAACTCCAAGCACTCTCATCTGTGTCTTGTGGTCAGAAAAGGCTTTCTTCTGGCAACCCTTCCAAAGAGCCTGTGGTTGTGACGTCTGATGGTGCTTTTTGAAACCTGGTGACCCCAAGACGCCACCAAGGCCTGCAATTCTTTCACAGTGATTCTTGGGGATTTTGTTGCTTCTCTCACCATCCTCCACCCTATCCTGAATGCATTTGTGTCCTATACCCATGAGGTTTTCAACTGTTCCATATCTTTAGAATGTTTTAATAATTGCCCTGACAGGGCTCAGTGGTATATTCAATCATTTGTGGATCTTCTTGTAGCCATTACCAGGTTTATGAAGGTCTAAGACCATCTGTCCTTTTTGAACTGCCAGTTCTTTTGTTTTCATCATGGTGTTGGATGACAAAGGGCTATTGCATGTGTGTTACCTCATTTCATTCCTGGATTAATTTTGGTAGATGTTACTTACAATAATCTTTAAGGGTGCCATTAATTGTGAAACCTTGATTTGGAGGACATTGATTTTTTATTAAATCAATAAATGATTTTGGTGGATTCCATTGAAACATGAATAAAGTACAGTATTTCTCACATTTGGTATTTTGAGTTTATCTATATAATTATATTGTTTATATTTTTTTAAGTATTGTTTGTACATTGCCAGTAATTTTGTAGCCCACTGTATACATAATAAGTAGTGCATATATGTATTAATCTGATATGTCATTGTAAATTGGAGATGTAATTGATTATATACACACTGCTGAGCTGAACGTGGGCCATGAAAACATGAAATAGAACATTGTCCTAGCTTGACGTAGAAACAGGTGAATACCTTTGGAATGCTGAGCCACTTGACTGCACCAGATAGCTGTGTGCGAGTTCATTTCTTTTGAAAATGACTCACCGGACTACAGCCATATAGTTTTGAAACTAGAAGGAGAGAGAGAGACAGAGTAGGCAAGAAGGAGTCAGCTGAGATTGGAGTAAAGAATGTTGAGTTGGTCACAAAAACAAGGTAAGCTACTGAGCTAGCGCTAGCTAGCTAATGCCTCCAGATGTAACTCGGAGGTGAAGCCTACTTTCTGAATTAAACAATAGAGTTGATACTAATATAATTAATAGGGTTCACTCACACACACACACACACACACACACACACACACACACACACACTGCTTTGCATACCCAGGAGCTTCAGCATGGGCATACATCTTGCATGACAAGTCCTAGGAGGTATGAAATAGCAACAACATGAAGGTCAAAGTAATTTATTGCACAAAATGAAGCAACTATTGATTAGGAAAGAAAAGGGCAGGCACAACTGCCCCGCTAATAATGCTGTGTTCGTAACCTAGAGGGAAGTGGGAATTTACCACCATAGAGTGGTGCCAATGAATTATACTTGTAAGCAAACATTCCATAACTGTAGGTGGCAGTAAATTGCCATACTTGGCATTATACATGTTCAAACAACACACTCTAGATGGCAGTATACACACTTTCAGTTTGCTTGCCAACTCATAGAAATAATAGAAGAAAAAACGGACTACTTCAAAATGGAGATGGCCTCAATGAAGCTGCCAGTGCACTCACAGACGCCATAATGGGATATATACAGGTATGAAGATGATATTTCTATCATTCTCTATTTTTAACACATACAACTCGGAAAAATCTATTTGAATGGCACTCCAACTGGTAATTACTGGTGGGAAACTGGTCTATCATCCTTGAACTCCAAGTATGAGGTGGGCATTTAGCAGTTGTGAAGTCATAAATACTAGTTGGATGCTTTCACGTGCTTTGAAAAAGTTGAGAATCGCCCGATTGGCTAATGGCCAACAAGCGGTGTCAAGCATAAACTAAAAGTACGGCTATCAGGCTTGAAAACAAATGAGTGTTTATTATTTTATTTTACCTTTATTTAACTAGGCAAGTCAGTTACGAACAAATTCTTATTTTCAATGACGGCCTAGGAACAGTGGGTTAACTGCCTGTTCAGGGGCAGAACGACAGATTTGTACCTTGTCAGCTCGGGGGTTTGAACTTGCAACCTTCCAGTTACTAGTCCAACGCTCTAACCACTAGGCTACCATATTAATAGATTGCTTTTTTAAACAATGTTTTGTATTTGTATTTAATTGCCGAAAATGCAGTTTGAGGTAATTTCCTTAATAGGTGATGTCAGAGGTCACCATGTGGGAAAAGTTGGATTTCAAGGATGATAGACGAGAGAAACAGAAATGCTGATAAATCGTGGCAGCCACTGAAAATAAAGTTTTTAACTAATGTGCGACAAGACTCGCTATTAAGATCAAAGTGACAAGTTACAGCATCAGGTTGTCCGAGGAACCTCCAAGGTAACTAGCTAGCTTGTAATCCTTACTCTTCTGCTGGAATCAATAAAGGAATTTCCACATATTGATCTGCAGTTAGAGAGATAGAGCAACAGCCTTTGGGTCAGCAATATTAAATATAGGCCAAGGATATAATTTGTTCTCCTTTATGAGGAGAAACAGTGCAATAAAAAAATGGCACGTTCAACAGAAATATTAATCTATTCAGCTATGGTTGTGTACTGTCTGTATTGCAGGGCAAACGGTACCTTTTCGATAGGATAGGACTCTCACACACATGAACTCTCGTTCCTTTGCACTGACGACCCAGTCACGACACAGCACGCCATTTCAATACAGTTTCAGCACAAAACAGCCACATACAGATTATCCATACCATTCCCATAATGAGAGTAGGTGACAAGCTGCTTGCTGTAGACTTGGGGTTAAAGACATAAAGCTTTCTCCTTGAGACAATGAGATAAAGCAGTGGGATCCCAGTGTGACCTCACACACAGCACAGCCTGGCCAGTCTGTGTGGAGACATAAGAGCAGTGGTGGTGTGGTGCCATAATGTACACTCACTAAGTCATGCATGTATTCATGTCACCCAACAAGAGCAGAACACCAAGGGCACCAACCGTTTCTTTTTCCAGCCAACATGGTTGTGTCGTGTCTCTCCTTTAAGTTAAGTCTGCTGTTGTAGCCTGGTCCAAAATATGTTTGAGCTGTTCGCCACAAACGTTGGAGTTGATAAGATAGCACAAACTGATCTGGGATCAGTCTACTGTTGTTGGGTTTTCACTCTCTAGCATGCGAAAATGTTAAGATAGCTTTACATTTATCCACTCATCCACTCACTAACTTTATCCACCAACTCCTACATTCAGGAGTTACACAGCTCATGTCCTGTCTGTCGACGTTAAGTCTTCTGTGACCGGTCAGTTAGTCCTAAATACGGCTGCAAGAATCCTGACTAGAACCAAAACATTTGATCATATTACTCCAGTGCTAGCCTCCCTACACGGGATTCCTGTTAAGGCTAGGGCTGATTTCAAGGTTTTACTGTTAACCTGCAAAGCATTACATGGGCTTGCTCCACGCTACGGTCACAAGACGCAGGCCTCCTAATTGTCCCTAGAATTTCTACGCAAACAGCTGGAGGCAGGGCTTTCTCCTATAGAGCTCCATTTTTATGGAATGGTCTGCCTACCCATGTGAGAGACACAGACTCGGTCTCAACCTTTAAGTCTTTACTGAAGACTCATCTCTTTAGTGGGTCATATGATTGAGTGTAGTCTGGCCCAGGAGTGTGAAGGTGAACGGAAAGGCTCTGGAGCAACGAACCACCCTTGCTGTCTCTGCCTGCCGGTTCCCCTCTCTCCACTGGGATTCTCTGCCTCTAACCCTATTACAGGGGCTGAGTCACAGGCTTACTGGTGCTCTTTCATACCGTCCCTAGGAAGGGTGCGTCACTTGAGTGGGTTGAGTCACTGACATGATCTTCCTGTCTGGTTTGGCGCCCCCCCTTGTGATCTTTGTGGGCTATACTCGGCCTTGTCCTAGGATGGTCAGTTGGTGATTGAAGATATCCCTCTAGTGGTGTGGGGGCTGTGCTTTGGCAAAGTGGTTGGGGTTATATCCTTCCTGTTTGTCCCTGTCCGGGGGTATCATCGGATGGGGCCACAGTGTCTCCTGACCCCTCCTGTCTCAGCATCCAGTATTTATGCTGCAGTAGTTTATGTGTCGGGGGGCTAGGGTCAGTCTGTTATATCTGGAGAACTTCTCCTGTCTTATCCGGTGTCCTGTGTGAATTTAAGTAGGCTCTCTCTAATTCCCTCTTTCTCTCTCTTTTTTTATGCCAGCAGCATACCACTGCTGGCTTGCTTCTGAAGCTAAGCAGGGTTGGTCCTGGTCAGTTCCTGGATGGAAGACCAGATGCTGCTGGAAGTGGTGTTGGGGGGTCAGTAGGAGGCACTCTTTCCTCTGTTCTAAAAAATATCCCAATGCCCCAGGGCAGTGATTGGGGACACTGCCCTGTGTAGGGTGCAGTCTTTCGGATGGGACGTTAAATGGGTGTCCTGACTCTCTGAGGTCATTAAAGATCCCATGGCACTTATCGTAAGAGTAGGGGTGTTAACCCCGGTGTCCTGGCTAAATTCCCAATCTGACCCTCAAACCATCATGGTCACCAAATAATCCCCAGTTTACAATTGGCTCATTAATCCCCCTCCTCTCCCCTGTAACTATTCCCCAGGTCATTGCTGCAAATGAGAAAGTTCTCAGTCAATTTAACTGGTAAAATAACAGATAAATACATTTCTTTCTCTCACACGGAGGACCTGAGCCCTAGGACCATGCCTCAGGACTACCTGGCATGATGACTCCTTGCTGTCCCCAGTCCACCTGGCCGTGCTGCTGCTCCAGTTTCAACTGTTCTGCCTGCGGCTATGGAACCCTGACATGTTCACCGGACGTGCTACCTGTCCCAGACCTGCTGTTTTCAACTCTCTAGAGACAGCAGGAGCGGAAGAGATACTCTGAATTATCGGCTATGAAAGGCCAACTGACATTTACTCCTGATGTGCTGACCTGTTGCACCCTTGACAACTACTGTGATTATTATTATTTGACCATGCTGGTAATTTATGAACATTTGAACATCTTGGCCATGTTCTGTTATAATCTCCACCCGGCACAGCCAGAAGAGGACTGGCCACCCCACATAGCCTGGTTCCTCTCTACGTTTCTTCCTAGGTTTTGGCCTTTCAAGGGAGTTTTTCCTAGCCACCGTGCCTCTACACCTGCATTGCTTGCTGTTTGGGGTTTTCGGCTGGGTTTCTGTACAGCACTTTGAAATATATCAGCTATATAAATAAATTCTATTTTTCCCTGTTGGCCTTGCTGGCCCTCAAATTCAATACAATGACTGTATCCCAAATAATTACACATAAATACAGTTGAAGTCGGAAGTTTACATACACTTAGGTTGGAGTCATTAAAACGTGTTTGTTTTTCAACCACTCCACAAATGTCTTGTTCACAAACTATAGTTTTGGCAAGTCGGTCAGGACATCTACTTTGTGCATGACACACGTCATTTTTCCAACAATTGTTTACAGACAGATTATTTCACTTATAATTCGCTGTATCACAATTCCAGTGGGTCAGAAGTTTACATACACTAAGTTGACTGTGCCTTTAAACAGCTTGGAAAATTCCAGAAAATTATGTAATGGCTTTAGAAGCTTCTGATAGGCTAACTGATATCATTTGAGTCAATTGGAGGTTTACCTGTGGATGTATTTCAAGGTAGACCTTCAAACTCAGTGCCTCCTTGCTTGACATCATGGGAAAATCAAAAGAAATAAGCCAAGGCCTCAGAAAAAAAAATTGTCGACACAAACAAGTCTGTTTCATCCTTGGGAGCAACTTCCAAAAGCTTGAAGGTACCACGTTCATCTGTACAAACAATAGTACTCAAGTACAAACACCATGGGACAATGCAGCCATCAAACCGCTCAGGAAGGAGACGGATTCTGTCTCTTAGAGATGAACGTACTTTGGTGCGAAAAGTGCAAATCAATCCCAGAACAACAACAAAGGACCTTGTGAAGATGCTGGAGAAAAGAGGTACAAAAGTATCTATAGCCACAGTAAAACAAGTCCTATATTGACATAATCTGAAAGGCTGCTCAGCAAGGAAGAAGCCACATCTCCAAAACTGCCATAAAAAAGCCAGACTACTGTTTGCAACTGCATATGGGGACAAAGATAGTACTTTATGGAGAAATGTCATCTGGTCTAATGAAACAAAAATAGAACTGTTTGGCCATAATGACCATTGTTATGTTTGGAGGAAAAAGGGGGAGGCTTGCAAGCCGAAGAATACCATCCCAGCCGTGAAGTACTGGGGTGTTAGCATCATGTTGTGTGGGTGCTTTGCTGCAGGAGGGACTGGTGCACTTCACAAAATAGATGGCTTCATGAGGAAGGAAAATGATGTGGATATATTGAAGCAACATCTCAAGACATCAGTCAGGAAGTTAAAGCTTGGTCGTAAATGGGTCTTCCAAATGGACAATGACCCCAAGCATTCTTCCAAAGTTGTGGTAAAATGGCTTAAGGATAACAAAGTCAAGATATTGGAGAGGATCGCCACAAAGCCCTGACCTCAACCCCAAGTTAAACAATTGAAAGGCAATGCTACCGAATACTAATTGAGTGTATGTAAACTTCTGACCCACTGGGAATGTGATGAAAGAAATAAGCTGAAATAAATCACTCTACTATTATTCTGACATTTCACATTCTTAAAATAAAAGTGGTGATCCTAACTGACCTAAGACAGGGAACTTTTACTAGGATTAAATGTCAGGAATTGTGAAAACTGAATTTAAATGTATTTGACTAAGGTGTATGTAAACTTCCGACTTCAACTGTACATAGTGCATTTACATTCTCTCTTGACATCAGAGTAACAGTCTTTCCCACCAAACTCAACATGTATTCTCTTCCCAGACCTAAAAGACACTGAATCAAAAGAGATGAAATAGACTATCACAGGCCATCTGCTAGCCCCTACAGACTGAGCCAGCTACAGTGAAAGAAACTAATCCCAGAGTACAGATCAGTTGCACTCACTTCCTGGCATTGCAGCACCAAGTTAAACAAACCAGGCAACCAACGACAACAGTTCATAAAGCATAGACATCCCCTGGTAAAGGCTCCTGCCATTACCGTGTGATTGTTGTTAGTGTGTTTCATGTGTGAGTTTGTATGTGTGTTTGCATGTGTGTGTGTCTGTGCGTGTGTGTGCAAGAGCGAGAGAGGAAGAGGGAGTGAGGGACAGACAGGTTTGTACGTGTGTTAGACAGACGAATACTGTGGACGCCTGAAACAAACCATGCGCTCGCTACGGTAACAGGCTTTAATTTTGGTAATGGGCACTATGTGCCAAAGGCTCATTACATGGCCTTTGAAAAGTGTCCCTGGCCATGTTGAGGCTCGGAAAACAATTAGCACAGAAGCAGAAGGTAAATGAAGTGTAAAAGAAATCAGGGCTTGATGACCGAGTGAGTCTAGTCTCAGGTCTTATCTGAGGCTCTCTGAGGAAAGGATGGAAGCAGAGGGAGGGAGGGGTAATGAGGAGAGGAGAAGGAAAGAAAAAAAAGTTCAATATGCCACATGCTATCTGGGTGTGTAAGCAAGCCAAGCCAAGCCAGCCCTGCCTGGTGTCTGTGTGTGGGGGGGGGGGGGGGGCTAGGGTATGAACTCCACAGAGGGGATTGAGTTTGCAGACGGAGATTGCAGCAGACAGTGGGGTCACATGTGATCAGGTGAGACTGCTCTCCTCCCCTAGGGTACAGAGGTGGCAGTAAATTGTGCAGTGGAGGAAAAGGAGAGGACACAGTCTCGGCTGGCTGTTCTCAAGCTCTGCCTCTCTCTCTGCCTCTCTCTCTGACAAGCCCAAGGATCATCTCTGCTTCGTTGATTGATTAAAAGCGCAATCTGAGCAAACCTGGCCAGGAGTGCAATTACCGGTCCACCGGTTTGGGTGTCACTTCTGAGATGTGCTTGTCTGGGCGTGTATGTTTGAAATGATACCAGTGCCTCCACGTACCTAGTACACTCAGCAAGATGTTGAAGATTATCACAGCAAACGCCTTACATAAACTCCCTCTAGCTGTTTATCTCACCACAATATGCTTCTTTGACTGGGACTGAAACTGCCTCATTCAATAATAGTTTTACAATACACATCCTCAAATAGCACTTTTAAAGATCTGAGCTGGTTATCTTTGTTGGCCCCAATTGGCCCTTGAGGATGCCATGGATTAAATGTAAAACAATAAATAATGTAGATGTCCAATTCCTACACCATGTAAGCAACTCATAAGCAACCTCAGCACTCAGACAAAAACCCAACTAATACGAGGATCTTCCAAGGCAGCCTAAATCCTTTCAATAACACTTCATAGCTAGCCTGGACCCATCATTTGCAAGTCAGTGTTCCCAGACAACCAGGTTATGGAAAGACATAGGGTCTGCTCTGCTACCATAAGAATCATACCTATTTCTATAAAAATAATAATAATAATATGACATGTACTGTAAATGCCATTTTGAGATGCTTTTATCCAAAGAGACTTACAGTCATGCGTGCATACATTTCTTTTTACATACACTGCTCAAAAAAATAAAGGGAACACTAAAATAACACATCCTAGATCTGAATGAATTCAATATTCTTATTAAATACTTTTTTCTTTACATAGTTGAATGTGCGGACAACAAAATCACACAAAAATTATCAATGGAAATCAATTTTATCAACCCATGGAGGTCTGGATTTGGAGTCACACTCGAAATTAAAGTGGAAAACCACACTACAGGCTGATCCAACTTTGATGTAATGTCCTTAAAACAAGTCAAAATGAGGCTCAGTAGTGTGTGTGGCCTCCACGTGCCTGTATGACCTCCCTACAACGCCTGGGCATGCTCCTGATGAGGTGGCGGATGGTCTCCTGAGGGATCTCCTCCCAGACCTGGACTAAAGCATCCGCCAACTCCTGGACAGTCTGTGGTGCAACGTGGCGTTGGTGGATGGAGCGAGACATGATGTCCCAGATGTGCTCAATTGGATTCAGGTCTGGGGAACGGGCGGGCCAGTCCATAGCATCAATGCCTTCCTCTTGCAGGAACTGCTGACACACTCCAGCCACATGAGGTCTAGCATTGTCTTGCATTAGGAGGAACGCAGGGCAAACCGCACCAGCATATGGTCTCACAAGGGGTCTGAGGATCTCATCTCAGTACCTAATGGCAGTCAGGCTACCTCTGGCGAGCACATGGAGGGCTGTGCGGCCCCCCAAAGAAATGCCACCCCACACCATGACTGACCCACCGCCAAACTGGTCATGCTGGAGGATGTTGCAGGCAGCAGAACGTTCTCCACGGCGTCTCCAGACTCTGTCACGTCTGTCACTTGTGCTCAGTGTGAACCTGCTTTCATCTGTGAAGAGCACAGGGCGCCAGTGGCGAATTTGCCAATCTTGGTGTTCTCTGGCAAATGCCAAACGTCCTGCACGGTGTTGGGCTGTAAGCACAACTCCCACCTGTGGATGTCGGGCCCTCATACCACCCTCATGGAGTCTGTTTCTGACTGGTTGAGCAGACACATGACCTCCAGCAGGCCGCAAATGTGCATTTTGCAGGGCTCTGGCAGTGCTCCTCCTGCTCCTTCTTGCACAAAGGCGGAGGTAGCGGTCCTGCTGCTGGGTTGTTGCCCTGCTACGGTCTCCTCCACGTCTCCTGATGTACTGGCCTGTCTCCTGGTAGCGCCTCCATGCTCTGGACAATACGCTGACAGACATAGCAAACCTTCTTGCCACAGCTCGCATTGATGTGCCATCCTGGATGAGCTGCACTACCTGAGCCACTTGTGTGGGTTGTAGACTCCGTCTCATGCTACCACTAGAGTGAAAGCACCGCCAGCATTCAAATGTGACCAAACCATCAGCCAGGAAGCATAGGAACTGAGAAGTGGTCTGTGGTCACCACCTGCAGAACCCCTCCTTTATTGGGGGTGTCTTGCTAATTGCCTATGATTTCCACCTGTTGTCTATTCCATTTGCACAACAGCATGTGAAATTTATTGTCAATCAGTGTTGCTTCCTAAGTGGACAGTTTGATTTCACAGAAGTGTGATTGACTTGGAGTTACATTGTGTTGTTTAAGTGTTCCCTTTATTTTTTTTAGCAGTATATATTTTTTACCTTTATTTTACTAGGCAAATCAGTTAAGAACAAATTCTTATTTTCAATGACGGCCTAGGAACAGTGGGTTAACTGCCTGTTCAGGGGCAGAACGACAGATGTGTACCTTGTCAGCTCGGGGATATGAACTTGCAAGCTTTCGGTTACTAGTCCAACACTCTAACCACTAGGCTACCCTGCCGCCCCCTGCGGCACTAGGCTACCCTGCCGTCCCTCCCCGGGAATCTAACCCACGTCTCTGGCCGTACAAGCGCCATGCTCTACAGACTATGGTTTCAGAGTTTCACGAAAATCTAGCAAGTTTCAGTACCGGGAATAATTCATAATTATCCAGAGAGTCCCAAGAAATAGCAACAAAAAAAAGCCCATTTAAAGCTGTTCAAAACCAAGATATGGTCACTATGCCAGGGTTCGCCCCAAATAAGAGAGGTGCTGCCCACCATGTCGGCTTGGCTGCGCCACAATGTAAAGATTTGAGCAAATTAAACTGATATTTAGTCATGATAAAGTAACTATCTTTGATTGCCAAGGACAATGTTGTGAATTGGGAAACAGGCCATTCACAAATTCAGAGCGTTATCATGTTCCTAAATTAATTCAGCAGTAGCGATCTCGACATAACCGACTAAACTCAACTTCACAATTTACTATGGAGTTGAGCGGCGACTAGTGTGGGCAGACAGGAGCGCCGACATCACATAAAATGAGTATAGCACACAAACTTTGTAACAGCAGTCAAACAACAAAGTCAAATGTCCAAAGTTGCTAAGCCTGCTAGAAAACCTCCAACGAATGCCAGAATATCTCCTATACTTGGCTAAATCGAGTTGATTATACAGATAGCAGATCAGCTCATGGTTAATGGGAAATGAACAGTGGGAATAGTTTAAATATCTAAACTCGGTTTTAAAAAATATACTGTTTGTTGTTCACATTCTCTACCGAAGCTCTCATATGGGCAGCAATACCAAACAGTGCAGAGAAGAGAAACATTTTAGAGCGGTATTTTAACATGCATAAGCAAGAGACGGGAATTTTCATGAAAGACAGGAGTCCGGATGTTGGGTTTCAGTGGGACAGGAGAAGAAAGAATTTTCCCTCATGCCTGTCTGAATTGTTCACAGACGTCATGTATGTGACAGGGATGCCTGTGTAGTGAATTGTGCATAGGCCTATTAAATTTGGGAGTTCCTGAAGAGTCACAATGACAGCTCAAAGAGGCACATGTTGTTTTGTAGGCTATCTGTAGGGACTTCCTGTAGGGTTTATTAACTGCATTCGTGACGGTTGTACAGTCCAGCAATATCAATTATGTGTGTGCTTTTAATTTATGGCGACTTTGTGTGAAGTAAATACGGCAGGCTAAAAGCTTCCACGCGACAACCTATTTGGATAATGTGCCATTAAATGTTTTGCTAATCTGCTGCTGCGCATGTTGAGTATTTTGTGGAATTGCATTCGTGCGACATTGGGGCATTTTTTAAAATGTATTTCCTGGGTCTTGTCATTTGATTTTTTCGAGAAATGTAAACAAAGCGTGTTCCCGGGAAACTCTCGGGATCCCGATTACCCGTGTTAATCTACTACCGACTGAGCCATACAGGAACACAAGCTCTTTTCTTTTTTTTTCTTCTTTTTTTTTAAATCAACTCTAATAGAAATCCAGCTAGGTTTTAATAATTTACATGCACACACACAAAAGACATGCTACACATTTAACTGATATGAGTGCCTGGGTGCCGTCCGTGGATATTAAAATAAGACATGTGACAGGAGGATGGGATGGCTAGCAGGAGAAAAAAATGTAGTATTTAATTGCACCAGAGATGGCAATTATAATGAGATTTAAAAAGCCATTTCCAATGGCAGGCAGGAGTAGTTTAGTGATGGTTTTAAGTGCAGAGGCAGGAAGAAGGTCACGTCACTGTTGCCATTAGTCCCTGAATAAAGATGCTAATGAAGGGTTTGACTTACTGCACTCCACTGTGGCTACTGCCTTCATAAAAGGTTCCATTAGATTCCCTCAGTCCAGCGTTGAACCAAGGCTTTTTAAGCCAGCTCGATCCAAGCGACTAAAGTGTGCTAAAAAGCTAAATAATATCAGATCTTTTCAGGTAAACAACACTATAATGTCGAAATTTAACTGGCTCTAGGGGAAGATGCTTTGCTATTCACTTCACAGAGGCTCTGGTTGGCGATTTTACATTATTCTACTATACTATACTTTTCTTTACTGTACTGCTGGATTCTAGCTTGAAATATACATATTCATGTTACCATACCAGAACTTATTGATGACTTTACATGTATAAGGAATGTATGTGTTGGAGTCAATGGAGGGTGGATGAGAACTAGGTGTATAGAAAGTTACTGCGTGAGACAAGGGGGAGTGCAGAAAGTTTACATTCTGTTAAACATGTTATTGTCACTGTAAATATCATGGCTCCCAAAGAGGGAGGCAAAGGGCAACAGTCTGGTTTGAGTCACTGACCAGTTAGGACAGCTACAGAGGGGTGAGGAATTCATCCCGAGGTCAGGTCATATGAAGTGAGAAGGAACACACACATGGACGTCCACGCCCACGAAGGTTCTAGCGTCAGGCAGGACTACACCAGTGAGAGGATTAGCAACAGAGATGCCTTGGCTGTCTAGTTGTGCAAAGAGTTGAATCCGCCTGGTAAGAGGGTATATGTAATCATGTCTTTGCAGATGTATAACCCAGTGAGTGAATGAACTTGGTTTGAGCATTTTCTAATCTGTTTGTTATTAATCTGTTCGTTCAGAACCTAACCAAGTCACCTTACCAAGTCACAGTACTTTGCTGTGCTGTTCTCTACTGTACTGTGATGTCCAAACTTGTGAAACATAGATATCTACGATTGGTAAAGATTTGGTCCGGTCCAACCAAATTTGCTCCTGTTTTTGGGGCAGAGCTCATTAGAATATTTTTTTATTTAACTAGGCAAGTCAATGAAGAACACATTCTTATTTACAATGACAGTCTAGGAACAGTGGGTTAACTGCCTTGTTCAGGGGGATCTTTACCTTGTCAGCTCTGGGATCCGATTTAGCAACCTTTCGGTTACTGGCCCAACGCTCTAACCACTAGGCTACCTGCCGCCCAATAATACCCAAAGATACAAAAGGATGAAATCTTATAGTAGACTGCATGGATTCATGGAAATAGATATAGAACAGCAACAGCAACCCTGATATTCTGCTTAACAACTGCACACGGAATACCTTCAGTTATCTATCCTACCCAGGATTCCTCAACTTATTCCACCCTCGAGAACAGTGGATGTTGACATGGCTGAACCAGACCCACATTTTTACTTAACTTTGTCTCTAAGAACAAGTAAACAGTTTAATAGATGTGGAGGCTATTGAAACCACAAAGTCATTGATAGTTCATTGTCGTCTTGTTGTATGAAATTGATCTAACACACCAGTCTCTCACTAGCCTGGGAAAAATAACATGTGGAAAGACAGAGCCAGTTGCAATGTGAAACTCTTCCAAGAAATGTACAGTGTTTAGTGTTCCAGGATAACCCCCACCTCGTGGAGCCCTCTCCTCCCTCAGCAGGAAACCCCATTGACTTATTGGCTCTCAGTGTCAAGAGCAAAACATTCATCCGAGCTCACTCAGGGATAAAACCTTTGCAGTTCAGATGCATTTCATTTGCTAATGGTTAACACATTTTCAATTATCTACTAGCCAAGTAGTTAAAGCCATTAGATTTCTCAATCATCAAAATACCCTTTATTGTCCTTTTGGTCAAATTGTAGACGCTACAATTATTATGCTTAAACATGTGAGATTGAGCACGCCATGACTTATTTGCTTAAATGAATTGCTCTTTGGGGAGCATAGGTCATTCATAAACATTATTATGTACTACATGCTGCAAAGTAATGTTTGTTTACACTTGTAGAGAAGCATGCACAAGTCCCAACACACACAGCAACGGATTAGACAACAGCAAGTTTTCTCCAATGTCTCAGGAAGTGATAAGTTGACCCTTGCCTATAGCCTGCACATTCCACTGGAACAGGCAGAAGTGAACAGTGAAATGACCATGTGATGTCCACATGATCTCTCTGGTGTGTTAGTTAGCAGAACAGAACACTTGTGTATGGTATTATCGCAATAGACTGTACATTCAGTCCATAATGAATAAGAAATACTCCTGGTAAAATAGGACTTCCTAGACTGATCCCTTCCTCGTATATGCAAGCGTGTTTGTGGTTATTGTATTTATTATAAAGTATATCATTTCATTGATTAAGTAATTCCATACACAGTAGTGATGGATTTCATAAATTGGAAGAAAAATGGGCCTGTATAATGGAAACATGATAAATTATTTAGTTTTGATTCAATACCAGGTGCAGCATAAAGCCAACAATACAGCAATAGACATCCATTGCCTGGGTTTGACTCAAGAAAGCAACAGATGATATGCCATTTGTTTGCTTTGCAAAACAATAAGGTCTATGTGAATATTATATCCCATTTCATTATATTCCATTCTATTAGACTGTATTATTTCCAAAACACATCACAACAACAAACTGCATACACTAACTCAAAACAAACCAACACCCACACAGGATAAACTTTGCCCCAATAACTTCAAGGCATCCCTCTTGTCCACAGTGAAAAAAATATCTGAAAATCTCTGCCACAACAAAATATCAATGAACCATTATTCAACGTTAACTTAGCAGTATTGTTTAACTGTCTTGCAAGTATGATGGGGTAGATGCTGTGATAAAGCTATTTTTTTTCAACAGCTGTTTTAGTGGGAAACATAAAGATCTATTCCTCATACAAGCATACCAAAACTAGCCCTTTGTATTGGTAAAGCACTTGAATTATAAATACATGACAATAATGTAATTTATACGGTCAATAATGACACTTATTTCGTTATCGAATACATGCAACATGTGATAACAGTGACACAGCAACAAAAATGCGAATTAAAATTTCTGATACAGCAGTATTTGATAGAGCAGAATAATAAAGTAGCCTTATACCTCGATATCTGGAAGATCCTTGCTCAGCATTCTAGACATTGCCTTTCGAAGAAATGTGAGTTGTCAAAATAAAAAAGGACGTGCGAAACGCAAACTGTTGTATGCTATCAGTGACCTGTTTGATTTCTTGATGCAATATTTACAATCGCCACAATAGTTTGGAGCAGACCAACGTTATCAAGGAATCTCCTACCTGACTAGTATCTGTCTTAATTCTATATTTTCAAAATGATTTGTTACCAAGTCATTGGCGTTTCTTTTGGCGATTTATAGCCTAAGCTTGATATGGATAACGTCAGTTTCGAAATTATACTGACTGGTTGTTGTTATTCTTGCTTCGTTTAGGACCATACGGAATTGAGGAATCAAAAAAAGTTCAGAAGCGAAACTTGGAACACGGAGTTTCTACTGGTTTCTAAACCCAGAGGCGAGACTTATTGGAACTCTTGCGAAACAGATCAAATTGACTAGGCCGTTTTTTGAGAAATCAATGAGAGAAGTTAACAATCTTCCTTGGTTATTCGTTTTCTAGAAATCTAAAGACACAACTTAGATTCGAGCCAATGTCTTAAGTAGTTGAACATGTTATTACTCGAACCCCATGAAAGTGAAAAACTGATACGTTTTAATTTCCTTTAAAAAACATTGTATATCTGCCTTTGATTTGTTGTCGCGAGACGACGACGTGAGTTTAACTATGTTGTGTTCATGACAACCGGGAACTTGGAAATCATGACTTCAGTGATCTTCAGGTCAGAAAGTCGACCTTTAGAATGAGGCCCGAGTTCGAATTCCGAGTTGGTAGAACTTTCAAAACGGTCCCCAGATGTCTTGAATGTACTGAAGTCAGAGTTTTCCGAGTTCCAAGGTGTTTTGAACGCGGCATAAGCCAACGTCACCATGACTTCACATTGAGTGTGATCGGGGATTTATATTGGAGAAGCAATTTTTGCCTACTTTCGAAGTACCACCTCGTGCAGCGTGCGGAAGTTGTAGTACGGAATACATATTAGGAACTCTCATTCCTCCTTCTCAAACGTCCCTTCCCCTTGTCATGTCTCAATCCTGCACAAATCAAGTGGCACTCTTCCTCCTCAAGCCTCCCTTAATCAAATATCAACACACTAGAGACTAGTCAAAGTCAACCCCTCCTCTTCAAACCTCACCCTTGCAGTGGTCACTTATCACCACTGTTCTAGTCAGGCCACAGTTCTGCTCACCCCTCACCCTTGCACTCTTTTATTCACAATTGGCCGAAATACAAGCTAAAAGCAGATTATTTCATTTTTCTAAGGACCCCAAAAAACTGAGGCAGTGGGAGAACCTATTCATGTAAATACATTAACTAGCTACCTACACTTAGTAGACCACTGTGTATAAGATGCTTGCTAGATAACTTTACTCTATAGCTAAGTGAATCAAATATCATTAGCTAGATATAACTTCCTGTTAGCTAGCTTACTTGAGGTACAGTGGGGAGAACAAGTATTTGATACACTGCCGATTTTGCAGGTTCTCCTACTTACAAAGCATGTAGAGGTCTGTCATTTTTATCATAGGTACACTTCAACTGTGAGAGACGGAATCTAAAACAAAAATCCAGAAAATCACATTGTATGATTTTTAAGTAATTAATTTGCATTTTTATTTTATTATTTTTTACAATCTCATGCTTATCGCATTAGCCTACACTAGCTAATTATTCTTCCAGTTCGAGATGAGTAATCGCAGTTCTGATGTCCAGAAGTTATTTTCGGTCATAATGGAAGTTAGCAGCCACATTATTTACAAAATAAGTTTTTTTTTTTAAGTTACAAACAACGCAAAAAAAGTAACAAAATACCACAGTTGGTTAGGAGCACGAAAAACGTCAGCCATCCCCTCCGGCGCCAAAAGACATGCCCCCTCTCCATGGGTGTTTAAGATGGGTGCTAGTCGTTTAAACAGACAACTCGGTGCTTTCAACATGTCAATACCTCTCACAAATACAAGTACTGATGAATTCAATCTCTCCTCCACTTTGAGCCAGGACAAATTGACATGCATATTATTATTGCTTGCTTTCTGTGTACATTCAAGGACCAGCCATGCTGCCTCGTTCTGAGCCAATTGCAATTTTCCTGAGTCCGTCTTTGTGGCACCTGACCACACGACTGCACAGTAGTCCAGGTGTGACAAAACTAAAACTCGTAGGACCAGGCTTGTTGATAGTGCTGTTATGAAGGTAGAGCAGCGCTTTATTATGGACATAATCTTAGCTACTATTTAATCAATATGTTTTGACCATGACAGTTTACAATCCAGGGTTTCTCCAAGGAGTTTAGTCACACCAGCGTGCTCAATTTCCACATTATTAGTGTAATTTAAATGATTTGTCCCAAATACAATGCTTTTAGTTTTTGAAATATTTAGGACTAACTTATTCCTTGCCACCCATTCTGAAACTAACTGCACCTCTTAAGTGTTGCAGTCATTTCAGTCGCAGTAATAGCTGACGTGTATAGTGTTGAGTCATCCACATACATAGACACACTGGCTATACTCAAAGGCATGTTAGCATCACAACTCAGGATATGTCCCAGATGCAGACACAGGAGGCAGATAGTATGATTCTCAGAATATTTATTATACAAAGGAGCGGTCAAAGGACAGGTCAAGGGCAGGTAAAGGTTCGTAAACCAAGGCAAAGTCAATCAGGGACAAAGTGGCATGCGGACTCAGGGTCAAAAACCGGGCAGAAAGGTCAAAACCGGGAAGACTAGAAAACAAAACTTGAGAACGGGAGAAATGGGGAAAATGCTGGTAAGACCTGACATAACAAGATGAACTGGCAACAGAAAATCAGAAAGGGCAGATATAAATATCACAGGGGATAATAGGGGAAAATAGGAGACACCTGGTGGAAACCTGAAACAGATCAGGGTGTGACCTGGTCAGTTATTGAAGATTGAAAACGTAAGGGGCCTAGACATCTGCTCTGGAGAATTCCTGATTTTACCTGGATTATTTTGGCACGGCTTCCATTAAAGAACACCCTCTGTGTTCTGTTAGTCAGGTAACTCTTTATCCACAATATAGCAGGGGGTGTAAAGCCATAACATATATGTTTTTCCAGCAGCAGACTATGATCAATAATATCAAAAACAGCACTGAAGTCTAACAAAACATCTCCCACAATATTTTTTGTCATCAATTTCTCTCAGCCAATCATCAGTCATTTGTGTAAGTGCTGTGCTTGTTGAATGTTCTTCCCTATAAGCGTGCCGAAAGTCTGTTGTCAATTTGTTTACTGTAAAATAGCATTGTATCTGGTGAAACACCATTTTTTCTAAAACTTTACTAAGGGTTGGTAACAGGCTGGTTGGTCGGCTATTTGAGCCAGTAAAGGGGGCTTTACTATTCTTCGGTAGCGGAATGACTTTTGCTTCCATCCTTTTGTGGGAGGACATTATGAAAAGATTCTCCAGTTTCAGTCCCTAGTAAGGAAAACTAATATAATAGCAACATAATATTTAGTGCTGTCTAAGCCTGCTTCTATGTGATGTTCTCTGTTCTCAGATATGGAGACCTGTGAAAGCCTGTCTGCAGATGAAGTGGTCCCAATGAATATCTCTTCAGGCTGAGGGTATATCCTGTATACCATGGGTTATATGTGTCCCTATGTTAGCAAATGTTGTATACAGTTAAAAGTCACAGACAAAGTGTAACCCCATTACAACTGGGCAGGCCAAACCCTGCTCCTGGTGGTCTGTTGGGTGTGCAGGCTTCTGTTCCAGCCCAGCACTCACACACCCGATTCAACGTATCAAAAAGAACACTTGATAATCAAGTGTACCATAGCTGGGCTGGAATGGAAGTCTGCTCACCCAGTAGATCAGGGATCAGTGTATCAAGGTTGGCAAACGCTGGTATGGATTTCTATTTCACCTGAAATGATGCTTTAGTAATAATAGCCTAGTTGTTACTACTCGATTATCTGTTGTCGTATTGGTTGTAATGTTGCAATGTTTTATATCAAGGGTGGCCAACCATCCTCCAGGAGAGCTACTAGGTGTGCAGGCTTTTGTTACAGCAACATTCTAACACAACACATTCTAAAACTTAGCTGCCCACAAGGACCTTGGTAAGCAGACTCAGGAGTGTTTCAGGGCTTTATCAAAAGCCTGCACACCCAGTAGCTCTCCAGATGGAGGGCTGACTACATGTGCTTTATAAATATAATTCCTTTGTTATTACAATTCATTCTTAACAGTCATCTTTTTTCCCCATAGTATTTTTAATGACAGTACTGTAAGTCAATAGGTTTTATTGGTTTAAACTCATTTTCATTGTTTCAGTTACCACAGGACCATAGTCTCAGTCAAAAAACCTGTGGTACTTCTAGGACCACATGATTACCAGAAAAAATCTGGTATGGTTAGCCTCAAAAATATTTTCTCCCTGTATCATTTTAAATTGACAACATATACTCAAGTATGTGTAAACAAAGTGTGAGTTTAGCTATTCTCTGCTTCAGATGTACAATGATAAGGGGTGCCTTGCACATGCCCATAAGGCCAGTAATGCCAACATGCTGTAAGCCTATGGCTGCGTTGGCAATGCATGCCATGTGACAAGCCGCAAAATGGGTACACATGGCTGATGTTCTGATAAAACAGATTGGAGAGCTTATAACTGGACAAAAAGGCAATGATCAATTTAGAAACACAGACAAATTAGGGACAGATCCCCCTTCCCCTCTTCATTGCAGGATTGTGATCTGTGATTCAACAATTAAAACAAGTTTAAACACTTCACTTCAAAGAATCAACACTTATTTTCCCCCATAACATTTCAAAATGTACAAATAAGATAACTTGTTTGTATAGGTTGGACATCTTAGTCCAAAGAACAATACAGTAGCCAATTGAGTAGTAACAAGTAGTCTGTTAATACTAAAGCATCATTCCAGGTGAACATTAAAAAAAAGTCCACTCCTGCATTGGTCAACCTTGCTCCACTTATCCCTGATCTACTGGGTGAGCAGACTTCTCTTCCAGCCCAGTAATAGCTCACTTGATTGTCAACTCATTAGGTTTGATATGTTGAATCAGGTGAGTTAGTGCAGGGCTTGAACAGAAGCCTACAGACCTCCAGCAGCAGGGTTGGCCTGCTCCAATTGTGATAGTGCTATACATTGTGTGTGACTTTTAACTGTATACAACATTTGCTAACATAGGTACACATATCATCCGTAGCCTAGTGGATAGAGTGCTGGGCCAGTAACCGAAAGGTTGCTAGATCAAATCCCTGAGCTAACAAGGTAAAGAATATGTTGTTCTGCCCCTGAACAAGGTAGTTAACCTACTGTTCCTAGGGTGTCATTGTAAATAAGAATTTGTTCTTAACTGACTTGCCTAGTTAAATAAATAAAATATTATCTTGGGACACTCATTGGGACCTTTTCATCTGTGGACAGGCTTTTATGGCTCACTGTATCTGAGGACAGAAAACATCACAAAGAAACAGGCTACATTATAGAAACATTTGACAGCACTGAAAATGATGTTGCTATTATCTCTGTCCTAATAGTTGTCCTTATTAGAGACAACTGGATAATCTTTTCATAAAGTCCTCCCACAAAATGACCTGTCCTATCCTGTAGCCTACTGTCTCCCTTTTCTGACAGCTGTAGATGCAGTCTTTTCACCCCCTTCCATGGCTGGTATCTACAAATGCAAGGAGCTTGCGGGGTCCGGAAGAATTGGATCCCTTGATAAAAATGACCAAAAAAGACTATAAAAAAAATATGACAAATACTTTACTTAGCTATATTAAGCTATACACAAATAAACTTACTCAGAGAAAGAGATTTTGTTTCACAAGTAATAACAAACATTCTCTAAAAGTTAGGGCTCAAAATGATTGGATCACCTGTTCGACACTTTTTTATGAAATGTTTTATGTGGTTGGAGAAAACTTTGGGAGTGATGTTAGACCATTCCTCCATACAGAATCTTTCTACATCCTTGATATCCTTTATCTGCACTTATGGACTGCCTTCTTCAATTCAAATCACAGGTTTTCAATGGGGTTAAGTCCATAGACAGAGATAGCCATTGCAAAAAGTCGTTTTTTTGGGAAATGAACCATTTCTTTGTAGATTTTGAGGGTTGAGGAGAAGGTGCCTCTTGATTAATGCAGGTTTGATATTTGACTAGGGGAGGGGTGAGGACAGGGTGTGATACTCAACTAGTGCAGAATTGATATTTGACTAGTGGAGGGGGGAGGGTGGAGGAGAGGGTGTGACACTCGACTAGTGCAGGGTTGATTCTTGACTGGGGGAGGGGGAGGGTGGAAGAGAGGGTGTGACACTCGACTAGTGCAGAGTTGATACTTGACTGGGGGAGGGGTGAGGGTGGAGGAGAGGGTGTGACACTCGACTAGTGCAGGGTTGATACTTGACTAGGGAAGGGTTGAGGATGGAGGAGAGGGTGTGACACTCGGCTAGTGCAGGGTTGATATTTGCAGCAAGTGATGAACAAGTCAAGGCAGGGTCAGTTACATTGTAGTCAGGCATTTGACATAAGTATAAGAGTATAAGTTACATTGTAGCAAAGAGCTTGACTGCACCATAGCATACTAACACATACATGCATTAGAGTGAAATTGAGAACTATTATTTTATGTGTTAGTATTAGTTTATGTCCAGTCAGATGCACTTCATCATATATTTTATTTGAGACCTTATCTACATTGATTTTGAGCTGTTGTTATGCCTTCTATGAGAAGAGTAGGATGAGAAGTCATAAAATATAGTTCCTTTTTCTCCCAAATTTCCTGATATCCAATTGGTAGTTACAGTCTTGTCCCATCTCCCGTACGGACTCGGGAGAGGCGAAGGTCGAGAGCCATGCGTCCTCCAAAACATGAGTCTGCCAAGCCGCACTGCTTCTTGACACACAGCTTGCTTAACCCGGAAGCCAGCCGCACCAATGGGTTGGAGAAAACACAGTACAACTGTCGACCGTGTCAGCGTGCATGTGCCCGGCCTGCCACAGGAGTTGCTAGAGCACAATGGGACAAGAACATCCCGGCGAGCCAAACCCTCCCCTAACCCGGACGACGCTGGGCCAATTGTGCGTCTCCTCATTGGTCTTCTGGTCACAGCCAGCAGTGACACAGACCGGGATCAAACCTGAATCTGTAGAGATGCCTCAAGCATTGCAGTGCCTTAGACCGCTGTGCCACTCGGGAGGCACCAACCCAATGGATTTTAAATAGGTTAGCCACCTGTCTGTCTCCTTTTTCCTCTGGTACAATATGTAAAGCATTTCAGGATGCTAATTTGTTGCAGTGCTGGACTAGAAGTGCTATATCAGGTCAATAGGCCTAACTGTCAAATTCAATGCTTTGGGATATCTCATAATATTGGTAAGCACGGTCCATTTAAATGCTTTCTGTTTGTATTTGTTTCCCCACTATGCATATAATATTTGCTTCGTTGTGGTCAGAAGTAGTAGAATGGCACCCATTGGGCATCATCCCACTTCTGACATCAATGTAGCAAATGTAATACTGCAGTGTAATCTTTGCAAATAATTAATATCATGATGTTATGTGCTTAATAACCAGGGCTACAACGTCGGGGTGAGTATCACCTACTGTAGTTCTACTGTATGTTGAGTTCACATTCAGCTGCATTGTGTTCCTCCAGTGGTGTGTCTGTTATAAATGTAAAATAAATGTACCTTTACATTCAACATGCAGTTATGTTGACCATGTACTGTAGCTACAGTATATCCTCTCTGCATAACTGCATGGGAAGGAAACACACACACACACACTGAAGCGATATCCTGTTTTTTGCAAACTCATGTTTCTTTGACAAACACAATGCGGAACGCATGAGATGGAACATGGCAGTGTGTGTATGGTCCAGCACACCAAACACATTGCTTATTGATCTCTTCGTGACAGAAACATCCCTGAGTCCAATACTGTTTTATTTGTAAGGCAGATGTTTTAATGCAAGCAGCTAAGGCTGTTCATTTCCATGCCTACCCATCACCCTGCTCATGTATAAAGTGAACAAATAATGGATGAGGTGTCATTGAAGCAGTTAACCACATTTAACCTACACTTATATCTGAGCTGATTGTTTGGGGGACCATTCGACTGGGCAGATAATTCAGGCAGACCATTTGCAAGCGTTTATTTTCTCTCATTACAGGAATCGATAAAAAGCTTTTTGTTTAGGACTTTTATAGCTTACGTTGCTTTGGCTTACTCACTGACTGACAGCGATGCATACTGTCTGCAGTTGAAAAATAATGCATTTTCAATACAGTAAGCGGCCTGACTGTTCACTCAGTTTTATTTTGACTGAAACGTGTAGTAAGTTGCTTCTGAGAGGATAGCTGCAAGACCAGAATAACATGTGTTCTTTCCTATTCAAGTTCAAAAGGAAGGTCAGGAATTGATTATGCATATTTATTAATCTCCACACACACTCCTCTGCCGATTCTGACCCACCCACTCACCAACATGGCTTTCCAATCACGGCATACTGTTTCTGATGACTCAGCTGAAGTTCTGCTTGAGATGGGATGTCACTCCTTCTGTAAGGTTGAGAGGTGGCTCAGTGTGTGAGCGCACAACAAGCTAGAGAACAATGATCTGAATATTATATTACAAATATTACTGTCTATATTTTATACCCTCTCATGAGGGTCATGGTGTGCAATCCATGTGGCACCATGTACTCTCTATAGTGCACTACTTTTGACCAGGGCCTATAGAGTGCCATTTCCTGACCAGGGCCCAAGGGTGCCATTTCCTGACCAGGGCCCAAAGGGTGCCATTTCCTGACCAGGGCCCATAGGGTGCCATTTCCTGGCCAGGGCCCATAGAGTGCCATTTCCATACATGGCGGAAAGAAGCCTCCTGTGCGAACATCTGATCTTGGACATTTGAATACACATCTTATGAATATCCTTTGTATCATATGAACAACTAAGAAGCTTTATTTGTATGCCTAAAGGCACAGTAAGGTAAAGTACCAGTCAAAAGTTTGGACACACCTCATTCCAGGGTTGTTGTTTTTTTTAAACCAGTTTCTACATTGTAGAATAATAGCGAAGACATCAAAACCATGAAACAACACGTATGGAATCATGTAGTAACCAAAAAAGTATATTTCATATTTAAGATTCTTCAAAGTAGCCATCCTTTGCCTTGATGACAACATTGCACACTCTTGGCATTCTCTCAACAAGCTTCATGAGGTAGTCAGCTGGAATGCATTTAGTCCGAATGAGCTCGTGTTTGAACATCATGCCAGAGTTCCTTTGAGTTTGCTGAGAGAGAAGTTGTTGCAGGGCGACACCCTGTTAGAGCTTTTCGATACAGATTGCACGGTGCCTGTGAGTTTGCCAGTGAGAATCTGAAGAAGGCGCAAATGAAAGTTTGGTACAATCAACAGGCCCAAAGCCGCACTTTCGATGTGGGTGACACACGTACTGGTTTTGTTGCCTGTTCTGGGGTCACAAGCTTGTTTTTCAGGCCATTACATTATAGCCACACCGGAGCGCAGAAAAAAAAACCTGGCTGTGTCATGTTGAAACCATACTTCACCCACTATGAACGAGCGGAGAAGTCTGTGGAACCGGTAGTGATGTTCTTCCTGTGGCCTCTGCTGTCACCGTTGACTATAATCTTCCTCAAGAGAACGAGGAAAGCACAACACACCCTGTGTCTGTGAGTAACTCAGAGATTAAAAAAACCTTGATGTCTTTGTGGCACACCTACCTCCGGAGGAAAAAAGTGATATCGTTGCACTACTACTTTTAGAATATCAGGGTTTATCCTCAGATGTGCCAACTCAGACTCACTAGAGCATGACATTGACATTGGTGACTCCGCCCCAATCAAACAACATGCCTATCCAGTGAATCATGAAAAGCGAGAGAAACTCAGCAGTGATGTGGAGTTCATGCTTGAGCACGGCATTGCACAACATGGCAAAAGTCAGTGGAGTTTGCTCTGTATATTAGTACTTAAAGGCAGATGGGTCTCTGGGGTTTTGTTCCGATCTTCACAAACTCAATACCGTTACTAAGTCGGACTTGTACCCTTTGCCCAGGGTCGGTGATCGTTGAAGCACCCAATTTCAATAATTGTATTAATTATAACACAGAAATAGATCACTGCTCCACAGCGTTCTTAATCTTAGCCTATCTAGTCATTTTAGAATCCCCCAAGTTTGGTAGTCTATGCTGTTGGATGCATTGTCTGGCCATGAGCATGGTTGTTCGTGTATTGGTATCACTGATCAAACATTCTCATAAACGAGTTTGGTACAGGGATATGCACGTTTTTTTTTACATGCACATCTAATTGGACACAGCATTTTATTATTGAACTATCAGCCTCAATTTATCTTCAGAGCAGCATTTTTTCATTTTGGGCTAATCGGGGACATTTTCGCAGACAGCTCTAGCCAGCGACAGGCCACCAAAATCGGGGACATCTGGTCACCTTAGTTTACCATAGAGTGCATTAAATAGCTCTACTTTTACCTAGCTAGCCAGGTAGCATTATGGGGATTCCACATGGTCGTGGGAAGTGGGATACTATGAAGTGGGAAGTTATAAATCCAACATGATTGTGTTCAAGTGCTTTTGAAGTCAGAACGATTATTCAACGAGAAATATATTAGGTAGCTTGATAAGCTAGCATACATCGCTAAGAATAAAGTTAGCTAGCTTGATTAACATTGACAATGGTCAAACTAGCTACATTATTCATATTGACAGCTAAGTTTATAATTGTCAAAAACGGATTTGTTGTCATCGTTTGGTTTAAAAGGTTAAAGGTCAGTGGTGAAACTTCACAACTCGGCAACTTGGGTCATAACATTTCCCACTTGTAATTCCGACTTGGAGTGTCGTTCAAGTGAAACTTCACAGTCGGAACTATGACCTTCCGATAACTCAGATAACATGTGAACACCCCAGTAGTGTCAGCTGTCCAACCTCGAGACAAAATCCATGATGTTTTCACTTTGACTATTGCTGCGTTCACATGCTCGTCGGAGCTTCCTATTTCCTAGTTGTGATGTCGGAAATACAACTTTGTTTCATTAATGTACTTTTTGGTTGTAACAATTCTTCAACGACTAAGATTTTACCTTTATAAGCTAGCTAACATTGCTTATAATTTGTATTTTTTATTTTACCTTTATTTAACTAGGCAAGTCAGTTAAGAAAAAAATCTTATTTTCAATGACAGCCTAGGTTAACTGCCTGTTCAGGGGCAGAACAACAGATTTGTACCTTGGGGATTTGAACTTGCAACCTTCCGGTTGCTAATCCAACGCCCTAACCACTAGGCTACCCTGCCGTCCCAACAGGCTACCCTGCCGCCCCAACATAGTTTATAATAAATAAAGTTGTTTATAATAATATAGTTAGCTAGCTTGCTTAACATTGACAATATGGTAAAACAAGCTTCATTACCCATCCTGTAGTTGTCAAAAATGGACATGTTGCCATCTTTTGGTTGAAAAGATAAAAGGTCAGTGGTGAAAAGTCACAACTCAGCAACTCGGGCAACTACATTTTCTCAGAGTTTCCCTCTTGTAATTCTGACTTGGAGGGTTGCTCAATTGATAGCACGTGAATGCAACACATTACCAGCTAGCTGTTTGAGAAACAGAAGGCCAGCATCCCGGAGTCAACTCTTCACTGTTGACGATGAACCTGGTGTTTTGCGGGTACTATTTTATGAAGCTGCCAGTTGAGGACTTGTGAGGCATGTGTTTCTCAAACTAGACACTCTAATGTACTTGTCCTCTTGCTCAGTTGTGCACCGGGGCCTCCCACTCTTCTTTCTATTCTGGTTAGGGCCAGTTCGCGCTATTCTGTAAGGGAGTAGTACACAGCGTTGTACGAGATCTTCAGTTTCTTGGCAATTTCTCACATGGAATAGCCTTAATTTCTCAGAACAAGAATAGACTTACAAGTTTCAGAAGAAAGTTATTTGTTTCCGGACATTTTGAGCCTGTAATCGAACCCACAAATGCTGATGCTCCAGATACTCAACTAGTCTAAAGAAGGACAGTTGTATTGCTTCTTTAATCAGAACAACAGTTTTCAGCTGTGCTAACATAATTGCAAAAGGGTTTTCTAACTATCAATTAGCCTTTTAAAATTATAAACTTGGATTAGCTAACACAACTTGCCATTGGAACACAGGAGTGATGGCTGTTGATGTACGCCTATGTAGATATTCCATTAAAAATCTGCCGTTTCCAGCTACAATAGTCCTTTACATCATGAACTATGTGTACACTGTATTTCTGATCAATTTGATGTTATTTGAATGGACAAAAAATTTGCTTTTCTTTCAAAAACAAGGACAGTTTTAAGTGACCCCAAACTTTTGAACGGTAGTGTATATACTGTATTTTATACCATCTACTGCACCTATGCCGCTCTGTCATCGCTCATCTATATATTTATATGTACATATTCTCATTCACCCCTTTAGATTTGTGTGTATTAGGTAGTTGTTGGGTAATTGTCAGATTACTTGTTAGATATTACTGCACTGTCGGAACTAGAAGCACATGCATTTCGCTACACTTGCATTAACATGTATGTGACCAATACAATTTGATTTGATTTGAAAAGATTAATGCCTGATATACATTTGGAAAAATATGTCAATCTTTTTGGAATACATCTTGTATAACAGGACACATTTAAATGTATTTTCTTTCCATATGGGTAGTGATACATCTGCAAACTACAATAAAGCACGCTGGTCAAATACCCTGTTTGAATGGTTAATGCAGTGCAGGAAGTGGAACTCCCTAGTTAGAGCAGCGAGAGAGTGAGTGCACCACCCTCTCTAGATGATAAATGTCTTCCATCAAAGGGTAGAAACTAGAAACTAGAAATAAGCATGAATCTGTAGGATGTGGGATCGGGACACTAGTCTTACAAGCAGACTACACACACACACACACACACACATCATCACAAGCAGCCAGATTAGAGTCTGTGTGCCCCGTGCTGACACAAAGCATTTTTTCTCAATCATTATACCCATGGTGGTTGTTCTGCTGGTTGTTGGAGGTGTCAGTGCTTGTTAGGGGGTAAACTGTGCAGTAGGAGTGTACAGAGAGGAAACAGTGTCTTTGAACTAGGCTGTGAAAGCACAACAAGGTCTTCCATATGTCTTTGAAATGGGTGATTGAAGCCTGACAGAAGCTGTAGCTGTTGAATGTACTGGGATGGGATGTGATGTTCTTGGCCTCCCCTAGGCTACATAGCATTTCGTTTCATGGTACATATTGTAATTTATAAAAGGCAGAAGCTGTGGTTCTGAAGGTAACAGCCCCCTTCAGCCCCCTGGAAGCCTCTTCCCCAGAGCAAAAAATCTGTGTTCTGTGCGCTTATTTCTTTACCTCGACATTATGCACACATTTTTGTGGTAACCCTCCCTTCACATTTCTCACTGTCAAGTCTTAATTATATATTTTTTTCACGGATACCTGTGTTTTGTTTCAATCAAAGCACATATTTTGCCTAGTGATGCCAGTGGTGTAAAGTACTCAATAAAAATACTATTAAAGTACTATTTAAGTAGTTTTTTGGGGTATCTGTACTTTACTATTTCTATTTTTGAAAACTTTTACTTTTACTCCACTACATTCCTAAAGAAGATAATGTACATTTTACTCCATACATTTTCCCTTACACCCAAAAGTACTCATTACATTTTAAGTGCTTAGCAGGACAGAAAATGGTCCAAGTCACAGACTTAACAAGATAAGAATTCCTGGTCATCCCTACTGCCTCTTATCTGGCAGACTCACTAAACACAAATGTTTTGTTTGTAAATTATGTCTGAGTGTGCCCCTGGCTATCCATACATTTAAAAACAGGAAAATTGTGCTGTCTGGTTTGCTTAATATAAGGAATTTTAAATTACTTTTACTTTTGATATTTATGTATATTTTAGCAATTACATTGACTTTTGTAATTGACTACTTAAGTACATTTCAAACCAAATAGTTTTAGACTTTTACTCAAGTAGTATTTTACTGGGTAACTTTCACTTTTACTTGAGTCATTTTCTAGTAAGGTATCTTTACTTTTACTCAAGTATGACAATTGGGTCACTCAGCGTCCACCACTGAGTGGCGCACGCTGTTGAGTTTTGGCCGCATGAGAAAAAAATGCAACCAGTCAAACAATCATCCTAAAATCTCATCAGAAATGCGGTGGTGTTTTTCGTCTTGCAGCAATTTAGCAATAAGGCCCGAGGAGGTGTGGTATATGGCCAATATACCACGGCTAAGGTCTGTTCTTATGCACGATGCGATGCAGAGTGACTGGACACACACCTTAGCTTTGGTATATTGGCCATGGCCATATACCACAAACCCCCAAGGTGCCTTATTGCTATTATAAACTAGTTACCAACGTAATTAGAGCAGTAAAAATACATTTTTATCATACCTATGGTATACAGTCTGATATACCACAGCTGTCAGCCAATCAGCATTCAGGGCTCGAACCACCCAGTTTATAATGTTATATATATTATGCTATTATATTTGGTTCTGTTGTGTACAATACTATCTATGTGGTCTTGAAAACATTGATTCAGCTTTAATCAAACTTAATTAAAAAGCACCATTCTCCATTCACCAGTGAAATTCGCAGGAGTAGCCTGTTCTCTGGGCAGCCGAAGGAATTGAACAGAGACTGTGTGTAAAGTAGAGAATCTGGCACACACGTAGAAGCTTCGGATCTTTAGCTATCAGGAAGAGGGAACCACAGCCACTCCATTTATAAAATGGGTAGTTTAGGTCCTGGATGCTGATTGGTCGATAGGTGAAAGGTATTGATGATAATCCACGGCAAATGCCTTTCAACAGTTCCATCTGAATTACCACTGCTTGCTCTTTGGGATCAGGCTGGGTCATATTATTACTGGAAGGCACATTTGACAACAACTTACTGTATGTAAAATGGGCTTTATAAATACATTTGATTGATTGTTTGATCTCATTCTGAAATTAATTTGGCTGGTGTAAAGAACATTAGGAGTTCAAAGACATGTCACTGAAGCCATCTGAATGTCTACGGTTCTTTAGAAAATCTGAGATAGGCCTACTAATAGCAGTGAACATAAGTCTAATCAATAATAGATGGTATTTACTGGTTGGTGAGGGGTAGAGCCTAGAGGGGTAGAAACGTGTTCAGGGAGTTGTCTGTCTTCCCACTTAAACACACACACACACACACACACACACACACACACACACACACACACACACACACACACACACACACACACACACACACACACACACACACACACACACACACACACACAGCCTGTGTGTGTGACAGGATCCATAACCTGCCCTGAAAACCATCAAGCGATGTGGGATGAAGTGTCATCTCTCTTCCAGACACTTTTCAGAAGTTTCATCTCTACAGGGAACTGTCATCATCAACTTACTCTCCCTCTTTTTGTTCCTCTCTCCTTTCTGTCCGTCATGTGGTTTCCTGACACTCTGGTCAGGTCCATCAGATCTCTGCCCAAATCAGAAGCTCATTTCCTGGCTCTCAGCTCAGCAGGTGAGGGGCTCTAAGGCTCGGCCCCAGACCCCTTCCTCGGCTCCTCCACGACAGGCTTTATCCTAGGCCACCTGGGTGGTGTCTTAGCCCCAGGCCCTGGGTCCATCTGGGCCCTCTCAGCTCAGTTCACTGCTCTCCCCCCTCTGTTCCCTGTTCAGAACACAAAGAAAAGAGACACCTTACCTCACGCACGCACGCACACACACACACACACACACACACACACACACACACACACACACACACACACACACACACACACACACACACACACACACACAAACACACACACACATACACACACACACACACACACAGAGAGAGCACGCCCATGCATGAACACACACACAGACACACACACACACACACACACACACACAGAGCACGCCCATGCATGAACACACACACACAGACACGCACATACACACACACACACACACACACACACACACACACACACACACACACACACACACACACACACAGAGAGAGAGCACGCCCATACATGAACACACACACACACACACACACACACACACATACTTTTGTTCTTCCTCTCAAGTACATATCTGTGTGTCTAAACAGAAGCCTAAAGGCACATGGTGACCTTGAAGAAGAGAATCATTCTTTAAACAGATTTAATATATAGCAATAAAATAGAATATGTAGTTGCATACACTATAGCCCAGTGATAGAGTATGGAGAGGAGGTCATACAGTGCCTCAAAGCGTTTTACCCAGTAGAGTCTTGATATTGACTTTACTTAAGGAATTCATTTGATCTTTGTAATATAACCTAACAATTTCTTGATACAATGTTTGAATTGCTGATACATGCACCAGTTCCTTCATTGATTTTGTAATTAGTTGTCCTTGGAGCTTTGACTGTATTGTCTAATATATTTCCAAGATAAATCACAGACCATGGCTATGTCTTATACTCTTTACAAAGTAAACATACTGTAATCATGGAGCAAAGACAAATATATGAATATCCAAAATATTTCTCATAATAAAAAAATCTGATATGCTAATAAAGAAATTCCAATTAGCTTGTTTGGTTTATTCTTTTAATCCTGATCATTACCACTACATTGTAATTTTTTTTCATCACAAATCAATTATTGTTTTATCCTAACTTATCCATCTCTTGCTCTGTGGTTACTGAGACATAATAGAATTGGTTGTGCGACCCTTTACAAGATGAAATGTTATCACAGCGATCTCCCTTCTGCCTGCCATGGAGCAGATGTTGGGTCTCAGAAAGTAATCACTCATCGACTCTCCCTGTCCCTCAGTCAATCACAATTACCTGGATTTCTATAGGCCAGGGCCCTGTAGTCACAAAGTGTCTCAGAGTAGGAGTGCTGATCAGGGTTCAGGTCCGTGCTTGTCCATGTCATCTTATTCATTATGATCTAAAATGCTAAACTGATCATATATCAGCACCTACTCTGAGACCCAGACCTCTATGTACTCTGTGTACCACTGCTGGGTCCTGGATCCGACTGTATGGATCGATACTCGCCTCCATGGTTGCTGGTGTTTCATATAGGAGCCTCGTCAATACCTTTGATCAGGGACTGGCCTAGTCTGGGATGAGAGAGGCTACTAGTAAATCACTGATGCCTCAATTTTGTGTAGCATACTGTCATGTAATGGTTGGTGGTGGTCCACAGTGTATGAGACATTTGGATTCTTGTGCTCATTAGAGTGTCAAAGGGAAGCACAGTAGACATACAGTGCCAGCAAACCTTTGGACACACCTCCTCATTCAAGGGTTTTTCTTTATTTTGACTATTTTCTACATTGTAGAATAATAGTGAAGACATCAAAACTATGGTATACAGAAGATAGCCCTATTTGGTAAAATACCAAGTATATATTATGGCAACAACAGCTCAAATAAGCAAAGAGAAACAACAGTCCATCATTACTTCAAGTGATGAAGGTCCATCAAGCGCTAAGATGAAAGATTAAACTGTCTCTCATGAGGACCGCCAGAGGAAAGGAAGACCCAGAGTTACCTCTGCTGCAGAGGATAAGTTCATTAGAATTACCTGTCTCTCATGAGGACCGCCAGAGGAAAGGAAGACCCAGAGTTACCTCTGCTGCAGAGGATAAGTTCATTAGAGTTACCTGTCTCTCATGAGGATCGCCAGAGGAAAGGAAGACCCAGAGTTACCTCTGCTGCAGAGGATAAGTTCATTAGAGTTACCTGTCTCTCATGAGGACCGCCAGAGGAAAGGAAGACCCAGAGTTACCTCTGCTGCAGAGGATAAGTTCATTAGAGTTACCTGTCTCTCATGAGGACCGCTAGAGGAAAGGAAGACCCAGAGTTACCTCTGCTGCAGAGGATAAGTTCATTAGAGTTACCTGTCTCTCATGAGGACCGCCAGAGGAAAGGAAGACCCAGAGTTACCTCTGCTGCAGAGGATAAGTTCATTAGAGTTACCTGTCTCTCATGAGGACCGCCAGAGGAAAGGAAGACCCAGAGTTACCTCTGCTGCAGAGGATAAGTTCATTAGAGTTACCTGTCTCTCATGAGGACCGCCAGAGGAAAGGAAGACCCAGAATTACCTCTGCTGCAGAGGATAAGTTCATTAGAGTTACCTGTCTCTCATGAGGACCGCCAGAGGAAAGGAAGACCCAGAGTTACCTCTGCTGCAGAGGATAAGTTCATTAGTTACCAGCCTCAGATAGTACAGCCAAAGTAAAAGTTACAGACACATTTCAACATCAACTGTTCAGAGGAGACTGCGTGAACCAGGCCTTCATGGTCGAATTGCTGCAAAGACACCAATAAGAAGAGTCCAAATTTTAGATTTTTGGTTCCAACAACCATGTCTTTGTGAGACACAGAGTAGGTGAACGGATCTCTGCATGTGTGGTTCCCACCATGAAGCATGGAGGAGGATGTGTGATGTTGTGGGGGTGCTTTGCTGGTGACACTGTCTGGGATTTATTTGGAATTCAAGGCACACTTAACCAGCATGGTTACCACAGTATTCTGCAGTGATACGCCATCCCATCTGGTTTGTGTTTAGTGGGACTATCATTTGTTTTTCAACAGGACAATGACCCAACACACCTCCCGGCTGTGTAAGGGCTATTTGACCAAGAAGAAGAGTGCTGCATCAGGTGACCTGGCCTCCACAATCACCTGACCTCAACCCAATTGAGATGGTTTGGGATGAGTTGGACCGCAAAGGGAAGGGAAAGCAGCCAACAAGTGCTCAGCATATGTGGGAACTCCTTCAAGACGGTTGGGAAAGCATTCCAGGTGAAGCTGGTTGAGAGAATACCAAGAGTGTTCAAAGCTGTCATCAACGCAAAGGGTGGCTACTTTGAAGAATCTAAAATCTAAAATATATTTTGATTTGTTAACACTTTTTTGTGTTATTTCATAGTTTTGATGTCTTAACTACTATTCTATAATTTAGAACATAGTAAAAATAAAGAAAAACCCTTGAATGAGTAGGTGTGTCCAAACTTTTGACTGGTACTGTATATACATACAAAAGATGTGTCACATTACTGGCTTGCTAACTACATAGTTAATAAAATCCACTTATTTTTTCATTTCAGCCTCTCCTGATGAACAACAGGATGTACTGTAGGCTGTAATCATAGAGCCGACTAAAGATGATTGCTGAAATTTCAGAAAAGTTGTGTTCTGAATCACCGTTTGTTTCATTTTAGATTACAGTGAAGGAACACATACTAGGTCCATAGTAGCTTTCTATGACTTATTTATAATAGATACATAGTATTCAAAAGTATAACCCTAATATTTCTTTATTTCTTTACATTCAACTGAAATCACACACAATCACCTCAATAATCTTGTTTTTGTCCTATTTAGATTCAAATATTATAACCATTCAATGGCAGTTTTAGGCAACAGTCTGTCATACTAGTTGAAGAAGGATCACTTTCAGCACGTGGCTAAACAAGATTATTTGGCAGATCAATTTAACAAACACACTTTAATTGTGTGGTGTAGAAATGTAATATCCTCACCATATTGTTTCCCACCAGTGAATAGTTAATAACTGTCCATACAAATGAGCCCTAACCTCAAATCAAATCAGTGTCATTATAGCTAGGGATAGATATATCTCAGCTTGAATATACTGTGCAGTACGTTACGTATACACCTATAAAATCACATCCAATAATAATATGTTGCAGTGCTTTGCATAGCCATGAAACATGCAACTGGATACTCAAGTTGCTTTATTCTAAATAATAAATAGAAGGAAATGGTTGTTTAATGTATTTTAATTAAGCTTATATTTGTAGCATGTTGCATTTATTAATTCATTAGCATATAAAGGGGGCGGGGGGGGGGCTTTTCTGTTTTGTGATTGCAGCCTTGTGCCTCCGTTGAGGTTCAGATAATTGATCATTAAGGGTGTGGCTTGATGTTGCCCAGTGTATAAAAGGATACTTTTCTGCGATCCCCTTTGCCATGTGAAGGTTGGAGTGCCTTGGGAGAACGGGAGCAGTGTTGCAGGTTTTAACAGAAGTACGCATGAAAACTATGAAAGAATTGTAAGCCTAAATCTAGGCTAAATTGCTAGTATAAGCAATGGAAAAAAAATTCAAATTCAATTCATTGCTGGGAAGTAAAGACAAACTGAAATATCACCTGTGGAAACACCAAACCTTACAGTGTGGGATTTCAGTGTTCTATTTTGGAAGTGTTCTCTGTGCAAACAGAAGCAATCCGCCATTACAGATCTACACACACTCAAGAGCTATGATGAAACATTACAGGAATAACCTGCAACATTGCACATTAGGACACTGTGTGTGTGTGAGTCTCTCTCTGTGTGTGTGTGTGTGTGTGTGTGTGTGTGTGTGTGTGTGTGTGTGTGTGTGTGTGTGTGTGTGTGTGTGTGTGTGTGTGTGTGTGTGTGTGTGTTTGTGTGTGAGTGTGTGTGTGTGTGTGTGTGAGTCTCTGTGTGTGTGTGTGTGTGTGTGTTTGTGTGTGTGTGTGTGTGTGTGTGAGTCTCTCTGTGTGTGTGTGTGTGTGTGTGTGTGTGTGTGTGTGTGTGTGTGAGTGTGTGTGTGTCTCTCTCTCTGTGTGTGTGTGTGTTTGTGTGTGTGTGTGTGTGTGTTTGCGCAAACACGTGTCAAACATGTCTTTTGCCCTTTTCTCCACTGTCGTATTTGAAAATAGGAAAGCCATCTTCAGGGTAGCGATATTGTCCTCTGACATCAGAGTATGTGTCACATACATGTTGGAAATAATATCCCTTTCCTCAATCTGTCTTTCATCTCCATCATTTCACAAGCTTCTCAGACTCCACCTGCACAATGGACCAGGCAGATACCACAAAACCTCCAAAACACTGACCAAGATGATATTCATTAAAACACAAGTAGCTCAATTGTAGCTCCGCTGCGCCTGGGAAGAAGGGTATAGCCCAGCCTAGTTACTGTACCTACTGCAAAATGAAGTATTATTGTTAATTGCAGGTCAGTGTGAAATGTGTGTCAGCTGCCATAACTGCTTATTAATTTACCAGCTTGGGAAAAAAGTGTGTGGTCACACACACACACACACACACACACACACACACACACACACACACACACACACACACACACACACACACACACACACACACACACACACACACACACACTCCATCTGTTTGTATTTAACCTGCTAGTGAGAGCTGTGCTGCTCGGCCACGGTCCCAATATGACCGACGGTGTGTGGCTTTAATGAACACTTATGTATGCAACAAGAGGGAAGCAGAAACCTTCATGCCGATGTGAGACGTTATCCTTTTTCTGATAGATAGATTTGATAAAGAACGATACTCAGTTATTTTTCTGCAGCCACCAGCATGATGACGAGTAGGCACTTGTTAACAGGTGTGAACCATTGTCTTCCAACAGGTGGTGTCACTCGTGCACGAGGCTCACACTCGTGATTAACAAATAGCAGTTCTTCTTTACCTGCAATTGATTGTAGTGGGCATACGTTCCCTCTAATACCTGCTCATGGACAGTCGTATTAGTGACTGTGTCAACGGGGACTCAAACCAATCTGATATGTTTGTAGAATAGATCATCCCTCTCCTTGTCAATGCACGCACCATCAGAGCAGACGTCTCATTAAATCCCTCCCACTGAATTCCTCCTCCAGGTCAGCTCAATGAGTCACTCCTTGATCCAGAAAATGCTCACACATTACATGACAGCCTGGATGTACTGGAGTAAAGGTGACACCTGGAGCACTCGGTGCTGCAGTGAAACCCCATTCAAAGGCAGGCTACATCCCAAATGTGCACCCTATTTCCTATGTAGTGCTCTCCTCTCCTTTTTCTTTTTTACCATGGCCCATTGGGAATAGGATACCATTTGAGACGTAGCCATAGCCACGAGAGGATGAGTGGTGCTGTACTGTAGACTGCAGTGGGGAGGTGCAGTGTACTCACTGCAGTGTGTATGTTTAGAGGGTTGTTGGTGACTCCTAGTGCTTAGGAAGTACAGTAGACCAGTCCATCTACTACAGGAGAGTAGCTCACCCTACTCAATACATGAGTAGGGTCAAAGGGACAAGCTACACTTGAGTCATATAGCTAATGTGCCATGTGTCCAGAGAGTGGGTTGGTTGAATTACAGAGAGAATCATTATGTCTGAGTGGTGCTGGCGATACACAGGAGAGTAACCTCTGTCAAATCAAATAAAAAAATGGCATACATTCTAAGTACGCACCATATCAGAACTCTGTGTATCAGAAATGGAGCAGAATGTCAGTGTCTGATTTACGCTTCAGCAGACCTCGCACTCAGCAAAAGAAAATATAAACATAGGTTGCTGCAGTATTCTTTGAATATAACATGTTTATTAATACCATTTAATGTTCCAAATACAGTAATAGACTCAACAAATGCAATAAGAAAAATTCACATTTTTACAGAAACATTTCAATCTGACCACGCATAACTAACACAGTACAATTCATGAACAGATTTAAAACAAACAGCAACTGAACACAACAAAAACACACCAAGTGAAGAGGATACAAGAGTCTCATCCATCAACATTTTTTGTCATGCTTTCCGTACAAAAATTCAATATTAATGCTGACATTTCCTTAAATGATTAGCGTGATTTCTGAACACAAAATGCAATGAGGGGTTTGGTGGTAGCAGATGACAACTACACTATATACACAAAAGTACGTGGACACCCCTTCAAATTAGTGGATTCGGCTATTTCAGCCATACCCATCGCTGACAGCTGTATAACATCAAGCACACAGCCATGCAATCTCCATAGGAAACATTATCAGTAGAATGGCCTGACTGAAGAGCACAGTGACTTTCAATGTGGCACCGTCATAGGATTCTACCTTCCTAACAAGTTCACATTTCTGCCCTGCTAGAGCTGTCCTGGTCAACTGTAAGTGCTGTTATTGTGAAGTGGAAACATCTATGAGAACAACGGCTCAGATGTGAAGTGATAGGCCACACAAGCTCACAGAACTGGACCGGAGAGTGCTGAAGCAAGTAGCGCGTAAGAATTGTTTGTCCTCAGTTGCAACACTCACTACCGAGTTCCAAACTGCCTCTGGAATCAACATCAGCACAATAAATGTTAGTCGGGATCTTCATGAAATGGGTTTCCATGGTCAAGCAGCCTCACAAAAGCTTAAGATCACCATGTGCAAGCCAGGCAACTACTGCAGTGGTGTAAAGCTCACCACCATTGGACTCTGGAGCAGTGGAAACGTGTTCTCTGGAGTGACAAATCACTAGGGCTGCTTTCATGGTTCAGGTTAGGCCCCTTAATTCCAGTGAAGGGAAATCTTAGCGCTACTGCGAATAATGACATTCTAGATGATCCTTTGCTTCCAACTTTGTGGCAACAGTTTGGGGAAGGCCCTTTCCTGTTTCAGCATGACAATGCCCCTGTGCACAAAGCGAGGTCCATACAGAAATGGTTTGTCAAGATCAGTTTGTAAGAACTTGACTGGCTTGCACAGGGCCCTGACCTCAACCCCATCGAACACCTTTGGGATGAATTGGAACACCGACTGCGAGCCAGACCGAATCGCCCAACATCAGTGCCCAACCTCACTAATGCTCTTGTGGCTGAATGCAAGAAGGTCCCCGCAGCAAGAAGGTTCCAACATCTAGTGGAAAGCCTTCCCAGAAGAGTGGTGGCTGTTATAGCAGCAAAAGAGGGATCAATTTAATTTTAATGCCCATGATTTTGGAATGAGATGTTGGTGTCCACATACTTTTGGTAATGTAGTGTATATTCACACCTCCAGTGAGTGGCCTGGCTGGTGGCTAGGGACTCTAAACATTCTCAGAAAAAAAAATATTATTTGGCTGTCCCCATAGGAGAACCCATTTTGGTTCCAGGTAGCTCTTTTTGGTTCTAGGTAGAACCCTTTTGTGTTCCTTGTAGAACCCTCTGTGGAAAGGGGTCTACATGGAACCTAAAAGGGCTCTTCGAAGAGTTCTCCTATGGGGACATCCGAAGAACCCTTTTAGGTTCTAGATGGCGCCTTTTTTCTAAGAGTGTAGGTGACTTCTCTAAGGCCAAGTGGCCTGGCTGGTGTCTAGGGACTTTACAGATGGCTTCTCTAAGGCCAAGTGGCCTGGCTGGTGTCTAGGGACTTTACAGATGGCATCTCTAAGGCCAAGTGGCCTGGCTGGTGTCTAGGGACTTTACAGATGGCTTCTCTAAGGCCAAGTGGCCTGGCTGGTGTCTAGGGACTTTACAGGTGGCTTCTCTAAGGCCAAGTCCTGTTGCTAAAAGAAAGCAAACCTAACAAAACAAAGCACCAAAGCTGATGCACAAGCTAACCTGCAATGACTCACCAACTCTGTTCATTAATCTAACTTTTAGATCAACACCAATCAATATCTAATTTCAACTATCAGATTTGAGGCACACATGCAAATGTATGTACTTCGGGCCAGACCAGTTAACACACTCTAGCAGACCAGCTGAAAAATATTTTTGTCTTTTCACAGGATTAATAGGAATGATTATGTTCACCGCATGACATCATTTATTGTGATGGAAAAAGAGTGCAAAATGATACAACCTAATTCAAATAGAAATGATTGGGGAAAACATCTCAGCAACAGCATAGGTAGTGTGAGTGGTAAGATGATGACTTGTTATGAGATGCAAAACATTACACTAATCAGATACCAAAATTGCCACTTCAGATACAAATGTGTCACCAAGCAAGGAGGGCTATGTGTAGCTAAGTGTAACCCCATGTAGCTACCACAGAATGTTTGTTTTTAGTGACAACTGTGGTTTTACCATGATGGAGCACTCTGGACCAATTGGGAACGAGGGCTAAGAACTACACTCAAAGATTCTCTCAGGAGAAAAAAGTGGCGTGTTGAATATGAAATTCGCCATCAACTGCTTCCATCTTTTCTACCTCCCTCTACTTTCCCTGAGACAACCCCCGTCATGCCACATCCCCTCCTCCTCTCTTCTGTGCCTTCCTTCACTCCACTGTGTTAGAAGAGTGGGGGGTTGATGCTAGACATTAGACCACCTTCTCCTTGTTAGCCATGCGTCCAGAGTGACGCAGGTTCTCCCCGCTCTGTTGTCATCATGGGAGATGATTGCTGAAACTGGCAATTAACACCCACTGGTCTACTCTACCTCTTCCACAGAGTAGCCAAGCATCTCAGCATTTGACCTACGGGCCCTGGGTTTATACATTTAATATGTATCTAATGTATCTTTCTTCCTTTTTTAAAAGATTGACATTGTAATAAACGGACGAATGCATTAACCGTAAATGTATATTAATTACATCTTATACAAGATTGAAGCATTATTAATGTTGGGTTTATGAGGGTTATTGCCTTTGTTTTTAATCATCTTTTGGAATATTTATTTGAATTGAGTGCGGCGAGAAAGGTTTTTTATTTGAGCTGCTCTCCGAAGAATATTAGTCACAAGAGTTTGTGAAGTAGGGTGCGATAAAGAACTTGAGAGAGAGCAATTGCGTTTCAGGAACGGGATGAAGGGGTGTCCACTGAGGATCGGACTCCCCCATTCAATCTGTGCAATCTCCAATAGGCTACACTGAGAAATAAATTGCTTTTTAAATAGATTGCTTAGCTCCTATCGGGGAGCCACTGATGTGGATACATTTCATGTCGCCTGTATTTAAACGAGCTGCAGTGAATTTGATAGTGCCCCATTATTAAAGATACTGGTAAGTAAGACTACTTGTTCTGTTGCTCCTCTTGACACCTGAAATGAATCCCCATGAAATAAAAGGGGAAATATTACCGTCCCGTAAATAAAATACACTTTAAAATGTTCAGAGAGAAAAGTGTGTCCGTGAGAAGAGTATGGGTTATTAATCTAATGGTATATGGTCTATAAGCTCAGCTCTGTGTTTTATCAGAGTAAATAGACCTCAGGATAATATCTGAATATATGCCTGCACTCGCTGTCTCCATCTCTGTGAGAGGCACAGGCAGGCAAACGGAAATGCAGCACATTTCTAATTGATTAATACTGCAGATCTTGTTTGAGGAAACCACATTATGTTCCTGGAGGAAAGAGGTTGGGGAGTCGTTAGCATAATGCACTAGACCGGAGGGAGAAAAAAGGAAAGAAGAAAAAGATGTCTAAAGATCCTTTTCAGGATATGATTATACAATGACCATCATTATTTTCGTATCTTATATAATCCATTAAATATTGCCTCTGCCTTTAGAGCCATAACAATTGTAGACAATCCAATGAAATGACTATAAGTCCTCAGTCTTATACAGTATATCCACCTGTAATGAAAATGCATATTTAATTAGAGGGAAGCCTTGTTCAGATGAACCACCACTGTTTCCTGTCATTAAAGTCCATATCCTTAATAGTGTGTTAAATAAATAATGAGAGAGAGAGAGAGAGAGAGAAAGGGAGGCCTGGCTAAAAACAGGCCTGACTAATATCTAGGTGGGTCCCATCGTCAAACCGTCAACTCTGCAGAAATAGTATGGACAGGACATTTTAGAGACAGAGAAACTCAATACAGTTCCCATTATTTAGCATCCATGAACTAGATCTCACACTTTCCTAAATCACTAATGTTTGTTCTATGAATTTAATCTGACAACGCAATTCCAATAGTTAATGTGCAATGGTAATATAATATACCTCTGTACTTTTAAAACATTTTTCATACCTTTATTTAACTAGGCAAGTCAGTTAAGAACAAATTCTTATTTTCAATGACAGCCTAGGATCAGTGGGTTAACTGCCTGTTCAGGGGCAGAACAACAGATGTACCTTGTCAGCTCGGGGATTCGAACTTGCAACCTTTCGGTTACTAGTCCAACGCTCTAACCACTAGGCTACCCTGCCGTACAATACATCCCTTACCATAATATAACGCATCCCTGATCATAATATAATACATCCCTGATCATAATATGATACATCCCTGACCATAATATGATACATCCCTGACCATAATATAATACATTCCTGATCATAATTTAATACATGCTGATCATAAAACAATACATCCCTGATCATAATATAATACATCCCTGATCATAATACAATAAATCCCTGATCATAATACAATACATCCCTGATCATAATACAATATATCCCTGATCATAATACAATAAATCCCTGATCATAATACAATACATCCCTGATCATAATACAATACATCCCTGATCATAATACAATATATCCCTGATCATAATACAATAAATCCCTGATCATAATACAATAAATCCCTGATCATAATACAATACATCCCTGATCATAGTATAATACATCCCTGACCATAATACAATAAATCCCTGATCATAATACAATACATCCCTGATCATAATACAATATATCCCTGATCATAATACAATAAATCCCTGATCATAATACAATACATCCCTGATCATAATACAATACATCCCTGATCATAATACAATATATCCCTGATCATAATACAATACATCCCTGATCATAATACAATACATCCCTGACCATAATACAATACATCCCTGATTATAATACAATACATCCCTGATCATACCATCAAATCTATCTTTGGGAATTTTGCATGTAGGACCATAAAGAAAGGGTTCTAATTTCTAGGGCCCTAGAAATAATTCAACGTTTGGCCCCATTCCCTTTCCATTCCCTTTTAGGGCCCTAGAAAGCATTAAGCGTTTGGCCCTAGAGTAAGGTGTGTACCGGTTAGGGCCCTAGAAATCATTACGCGTTTGGCTCTAATGTAACGTGTGTACTGTTTAGGGCCCTAGAAAGCATTACACGTTTGGCTCTAATGTAAGGTGTGTACTGTTTAGGGCCCTAGAAAGCATTACACGTTTGGCTCTAATGTAAGGTGTGTACTGTTTAGGGCCCTAGAAAGCATTACACGTTTGGCTCTAATGTAAGGTGTGTACTGTTTAGGGCCCTAGAAAGCATTACACGTTTGGCTCTAATGTAAGGTGTGTACTGTTTAGGGCCCTAGAAAGCATTACACGTTTGGCTCTAATGTAAGGTGTGTACTGTTTAGGGCCCTAGAAAGCATTACACGTTTGGCTCTAATGTAAGGTGTGTACTGTTTAGGGCCCTAGAAAGCATTACACGTTTGGCTCTAATGTAAGGTGTGTACTGTTTAGGGCCCTAGAAAGCATTACACGTTTGGCTCTAATGTAAGGTGTGTACTGTTTAGGGCCCTAGAAAGCATTACACGTTTGGCTCTAATGTAAGGTGTGTACTGTTTAGGGCCCTAGAAAGCATTACACGTTTGGCTCTAATGTAAGGTGTGTACTCCAGTTACCCTGCTTTAACAGGATTACAACAGATAAAACATACTAAGATGCCATGCGGCTGGGGGCAGAAATGAAATAGGATGTAATAAGGTAATCTGGTGACTGGTGATAAGAGGATCTAAACAGAATAGCAGCCAACATTAGATCAGCTATCACTGAACAGGGAGCAGAGATGGGCTCTGTCTGAAGGACTGCAAGACAGCCCTGGGTTGATGTGATGTCAAGAATGTACATGAACAATGTTGTGTATCTTTTGTGAAATTTTATTTATAGAATAAGGCACTTTTACAATACATGGGTCATTGGCATTGTAGTTTACATTGCAGCTGTGTTTGTGTAATACATTATCAGTAAAATAATGATACGCTATGAATTAAACACACCTAAATGAAAAAGGAAATCATGCAAACTATCAGATAGCTATTGGATTTAATGTCATTGGATTTCCAATGTATATCACTGTAACATATTTAGTGAATTTAAAGGATGTTAATACATTTGTTATAATAACAAATGTAGTCGTACTTAAAGATGTATAAACGTCAAATTTGTATGCAAGTATACTTTGTAGGAAAGCAGAACATTGCTAGAATATATGAAAAATAAAAGGGATCCATTTATAATACTATTCTTGTAAATTAAGATGTGTTCAAAAAATGTCATGCTCAATTCACTGAATCTATACATTTGACTATTGGCTCTGACATTCTTACTGTCTATCAGGATAATTGACATTGTCTACTAGTAATGTAATGTAAACGTGACAAGAGAAAATCCAAAAAGCAGGCATAGGCAACGAATGGTTCAGCAGCTGAATTGATTAGGACCACACCACGTGATCATGGTTAGGTAAAGAATGGTTCAGCAGCCGAATTGATTAGGACCACACCACGTGATCATGGTTAGGTAAAGAATGGTTCAGCAGCTGAATTGATCAGGACCACACCACGTGATCATGGTTAGGTAAAGAATGGTTCAGCAGCTGAATTGATTAGGACCACACCACGTGATCATGGTTAGGTAAAGAATGGTTCAGCAGCTGAATTGATTAGGACCACACCACGTGTTCATGGTTAGGTAAAGATCGTGTCAGCAGCTGAATTGATTAGGACCACACCACGTGATCATGGTTAGGTAAAGATCGTGTCAGCAGCTGAATTGATTAGGACCACACCACGTGATCATGGTTAGGTAAAGAATGGTTCAGCAGCTGAATTGATCAGGACCACACCACGTGATCATGGTTAGGTAAAGAATGGTTCAGCAGCTGAATTGATCAGGACCACACCACGTGATCATGGTTAGGTAAAGAATGGTTCAGCAGCTGAATTGATCAGGACCACACCACGTGATCATGGTTAGGTAAAGAATGGTTCAGCAGCTGAATTGATCAGGACCACACCACATGGTTAGGTAAAGAATGGTTCAGCAGCAAGGGCCTGGATTGTTTCAAAACAGAAAATACAGCGATTCATTGAAGCACAACAAATTAGACGTATGTCTACCCCCCCCCCCCCCCCCTCGGAAATCATTTAGATCTAATACAGAAGGTGATATCCAAAGTACATTCTGATATGGTCTTTATCAGATATGTAGTTTCCATAGTGGTGAAATATGGGGTCAACCAAGCTTCTGGTGTTTCTTTCTTATCAAGCGAGCCAAGCAGTTAACATATAATTGTGTTCATTTAAATATCTGAAGTGGTATTAGTACAGCTAGTTTAATTAATTTGTATGATAGTAATCAAGACCAGTTGTCTAGCTGTTGATTTTTTCATTATTCTTAAAAGACAAAGAATGCTTGTAAAAAAAATATATATATATATTAAATACCATACATTTAGTTTTTTATGACATTTAATAGACATTAAAAAAAATTCTGGAGGGGAATCTTGAGTGAGGCAAGTAGTTTCTATAATGGTGTTTAAATGTATTTTACATGGGTGTTAGGGTTCAGAATGCACCCTGCATCCAACCAGGGGGACTGACTGATACATATTCATGGCATATAACATACATATGATAACATGGAAAACCCGGTTATGGTCTATTTGAGCCTGTGGTAATTGTTATCGAGACCCACTCTCCTCCAATGCATAAATTGAGCTCTCGCTAGAGCGGTGGACATTTTGTTGTCTGGGCTCCGGTGTGGCAGCTCTTTCGTGTGGAAAACCCAATGCGATAAATGTCATTTCAAAATCAATTTGCATAAAAAAAGGAGAAGGAGGAAAAGAGTGCTTGGTCTGGACAACTGATAATGAATAGACTCGAGAGATTTGCATGAGAGAGGACCAGGGCCATGCAGTCTAACCTCTGCTATAACTGCACAACAACACTATCCGGTTGTATCAGAAGCCTATGAAATACATACTCACTGTAGCATATCTACCACACAACACAAATACATAATGCAGCATGAATATATTCAAATACACTTTCATATACTGGACATGATAATGGTCAAATAAACATGTGACATCTGAAACATCTGTGACAAAACGACAACAACACAGTATAAAAATTATGAAGGGGGGGGGGGGGGCGGTAAAAAAAAAAAACTGCAGACGAGAGTGGTTGGTCGACACTATCTCAAGACTGGACAGCACAATCATCACTGAAACAGATAGGCAGCCGGCAGTGCTCTGTCTCCTTGCTTGATAAATGGGCCTGGATGTCAGTCAGTCTCTACGGTTTGTGTTTCGGTGTGCCAACTCCTCAGTATTAAAAGGAAACAGGTAAGGGGGTACTTTGAGCTGCTTCGATCTGATCAATAGTCCTCAGCTGCAGACGAAGACAGACGAAGAAGAAGAAGAGGACTCTCCTCGACTACGCGTATTCTTAAGCAATAACAACGTGATCCGTATTATACACCCAAGAATACCCGTCACCGAAGAGAATCTTAAACACAGAGAGGCAAGAATGGGAATCGCAAGCAAGCGTGACCGCATCATCAAATTCCTCAGTCGATCCCAATGGCAAGCAACACAGAGAAATACGCTGTATCAACATAATTGATTGAAGACGCCTTGAAGCACAACACAAGGCCCCTTCAAAGGTTTTTCTGCAAATAGAAATTAACAACAGTGCATTTTTCAATCCAAAGCCAAAAGAACAAAGTGGTGTAAACTATCTTCTCTTCCAAGGGTCTGCATCTCTCTCTCTCACACACGCCAGTGGTCAAATAAATGGAGCTCCATAAGACAGGAGAGGTAAAGGGGTGGTGTGTGGGGACGCTTGCCCCTTCAGCATGCTCTTACCTGGGCCAGAGGTGGTCTGAAGCCCTGCCCTCCTTGGAAGTCCTGGTGGTCCTGTCTTCCAGGAGCGATCCATGAGGAGGAAGAGATGCCCATTTTAGCCCTGTCCTGCTCTCTCTCTCTCTTTGGCTCTCACCCCACACCAGCATATCCACACATAATGAAACCTCCTGGAAACACAGAGATGTAGAGGTTAAGGGTCACAACCACAAACACCCATGGCCTTTTAAACCATCCATAATACCATAGCCTAGTATATTCCATTAACATCCCACGGTCAACCCAACCCCCTCCTCCTAAAGAATCTGGTCAAATCAAACAAACCGAGAGAATGCCAGGAGGCAGGTATAAAACATGGACTATTTGAAGATTATTTTGTCCTGAATGTCAGACTAACAGAGACAACAGGGGTCGCTTGAGATTTTATTCCAAAACATACACCTACTATTCCTATATTTAATATAATAAATTAAATTAAATCTTTGTAATGGAAAATGTAATCTGCACAAATTTGCCAGAATCGAAATAATATCGTTCTTTAAATTATTCTGAATAAAATACATTTTGAAATGTGTTGTTGATATAAAATGTGAGGTGTGTTATTGTGAAATGTTAATTCACCAAAGGCCCTGAATTTTTGAAGATAATTTTCCAAATTAAAGTAATAATTAAATGCCGCTATGAAGACATAAATAATGTATGATAAGTCAAAGCAATTTCATTCCAACCGACTCTAATTGATTTGCTCACATGAATGCAAATAGCAGGCTCCAACTAAGCCTATCCAAAATCATTCCATTGATTCGATGTAAAAAAATAATAATAATAATTGATTCAAGATCTACAATTACTTCATTAATCGTTTTGTAAAAGAAAAAGACTTAATCTGCATCTCCACAACCTCCAGATATATATTAAGAAACTGTCATTCCCGACTTCACCGTTCAAACCTTAAAAAAATGTGTATGTCTGACAATTACATTATGCATGACTGCCAGGATGAAATTCATACCAGAACTAACGATGGAAAAAGGAAAGCATTTAGATAGTTAACCACTGAAATAATCAAAGCAAACAATTTGAAGATTTAAAAAAAATAGATCATTACAATCCACTCTTGGTTGGTCCTGAAAGAAAACGCCCTAAAAAGATTTTTTTTAAACTGAAATTGGGAAATCTCTCTACAGTACTTAGCTAAATCACCCTACAGCTATAGCTACTATTCCAAGACAAAATAAATCCTGGTCAAAACTAACAGGATGACACAGTGAAAACCATGCAGCAATTTGTTCAGCTTACCTAAACCACAATTTCGCCCCCACACTGAGGAAAACAGGGTGATGGAGACAAACATACAGAGAAAGAAAGAATGAAAGAAAGAATAAAAGACAGAACAAAAAAAAAGAGGTGCTTATCCTTCAGTGTCTCTCGTTCTCTCTTCTACCCAGCAGTTAGACTAGGAAGCTGAGGCACGGGGCACAACAATAGCAGCTCTCCAACATCCCCTCTCTCCTCTTAGGCTGGACCACTTCTCTCTGGTCTCTAAAGCAGCCTGAAAGACCTTCCCCCCCCACCCCCCCTGTGCTGTTGAGAGCTGGGACATACCCCCCACACACTAGCCTTTGTACCCCACCCTCCCCCCACACACAAGCCCATATCCGGGTGGATAACCCCATCCATCCACCCCCATCAATCCACCCTCCAACCCTATGGGTGTTTCCACCCATCTTAAATATACACAGAATAAACTTACCAGGATCCTTGATTCACTCGAACCAAGAGTTTCTTTACGTAGAAATGATGCTCATCAAAGAATAGTTCTAAGATGCATTTTCACGAACAGATGGATATTCTTTGCTTTTTTTCACACATTATTCAAAGTTCTACTAGGTATCTTTGGCTTGAATCACATTTTTGAGCTGATTTATTTCAATACTCACAGATGTATACCACTGTACTTAGACCACCATACGTTGCAGGCAGAGATGAAAAGATGAGTAGGAGAACAGAGGGAGAAGAAGAGTGAGAATCTGTGCAGATAATTTTTTCTGCTGTGGTCGGCCGGAGTATCTCTGGATGAATCTGTATTCTCTTCCTCACTCCTCCACACCTCCCTCCTCCTCGTCCTCTTCGGTCTGAGAGGCTCTTGCCTCGTGCCTCCGCCAGATGAAACCCCCCTTACTTGCTGGACCCTTTTTCTGATTGCAATTTAATTGCGGGAGTCCCATGAATATGGTAATACCTCACACCACACGAGACGAATCCAATGAAAAAAAGAAAGCCACCAGACAGTCAAACACACCAATACACACAACGGGACGACAAAGCACACAAAAAAACAAACACCAAGAAAAATGAACACCAAACTCCTTTTGTATGTACATAAATGTTGTACACTGTTGGTCAGTATACAGCGGAGAGAAAAAAACATGTCTGCACCAACAAAAAAAACAAGAAAATAAAAATTGATCACAATTTTTACTTCTTTTTGGGATGAAAAAAAGAAGAAGAGGGAATTGTGGCATATCCACTTGTGTTGAAGCTCTTACCCTGTGAGTGTTGGTCCAGGCACAGCCTTCCACAGAGCTACTAGCCAGGCTGGTGTCTGATCCCCTGCCTCAGAGAAGACATGCCGTGATTGTAAGGTATATCACCTTGTTTTTGTGTTGTCCACAGTGGAGAGCGGTGGATTGCAATGGGGTTAGCAGACTGCGTGTCGATCATCAGTGTTTGTTCACAGGCAGGTGTTCCCCATGCGCAGGCAGCCCCCTCGCAGTCCCAGCGTGTAGCAGTAGTGCCTAACGTGTCAGCCAGCCAGCCAGCCAGCCAGCTATGGGGTTGTGCAGGTGGATGAGGCTGCAGTAGCAGCAGCATCAGCAGCAGCAGCATCTCAGGGAGGGACGATGCTCAACAACAGGATCAAACCTCCTCTTTGCACAGTTGTTGCTCGCCACAGTGAATGAACTTACAGCTAGAGAGCGAGAGGCAGAGAGAGACAGAGAGAGAGAGAATGAGATGGGAAAGAGAGAGGGATGGGAGAGAGAGTGACAGAGAGAGGAGAGACTGAGAGAGTGTGCGAGTGGTGTGATGTGTGTGTGTGAGAGAGAAAGGAGGAGAGAGAGAGGTAGAAAGAGGAGGGAGTGGAAGGAGAGGTGGGGTTAGAGAGGGAGAGAAAGGAGGAGGGAGATAGAGAGAGGGGAGAAATCGCAGCAAACCCACAGCTACAAGTCTGTGGATTGACATTGGATCCTCTCTCCTGCTCAGAGGAAAGGAAAGGAGAGAATAATTAGATTTGAGCTTCACATATGGTTCCAGGAGGCAGGCAGTAAGTCGTGGTGGGTCACGGATCTCAGGCACCTAATGGTGGATTAATTGAGGGACATCTGACATGCTGCACGCTCTATGGGCCCCACGTTGACTGGTTCCCAAACGGGGGTAGGGGGTGCACGAGGGGCCATGTAACCCCCTGGGGACCGCTGTTAGTACAATGAGCTGAAAAAAATACCACCATGAAAATGGTTCTATGTACTGTGTTCTTTCCTTCTCCATCCCTGATCACCAGCATGTGTTGTTTGATATTAAAAAAAGAGAGGGATGAAAAGAAGGTCATTTCTCTTTGAGTTGTAAAGATTCTAATTTGATTTCCTTCTGGGGAGATAAGTCAAATGTGTGTTACTGTCATCCGTTGAAGAGGAAAGGAAAGTATTAGAGACGTCCTCAGTGTGATGACGAGTCGTTCGATCTTTTGAGAGAGAGAGGGGGGTGGGGGAGACAGGGGAGAAAATACAGAGAGAGAGAGAGACAGAGATAGAGAGAGAGAGAGAGAGAGAGACAGAGATAGAGAGAGAGAGAGAGAGAGGGGGGGGGGGGACAGGGGAGAAAATACAGAGAGAGAGAGACAGAGATAGAGAGAGAGAGGGGGGGGGGGGACAGAGAGATAGAGAGAGAGAGGGGGGGGGCAGAGATAGAGAGAGAGAGAGAGAGAGGGGGGGACAGAGAGAGACCAGAAGCACAATGCATTTCCTTGGAATAAAGGAGAGGAAAAACAAACACACCTCATTTCTTTCAGACTGATGTAAGGTTGTCTTAACGCCAACAAGCCTTTTAACTTCCCACAATGGGGCTGCCTTTTGAATTTCAATTACGAGGGCCCAAAATGATTTGAAGAGGGATTTTTTTTCTTGGTAATTGTCTGATCAGAGATGATTCCCTGGTGATCAAAGATAAGATCTGTAAACACTCAAGCTGATCAATGGAAAAGTACTTTTGATGTGACACTGTTCTTAATCTTCTCTCAAAGACAACTTTTCATGTGCTTAAAGCTTTCCCATTGATTTAAATTATCTAATCATTTTCAGTGTAATATTCACTGTTTTGAAAATCAGTGGCACATCTAAATTATTGTTATATTATACACCGAACCTTCAGTCTTAGGTGAGTATTGTAAAACATTCAGATCCGGGGTCTGAATTTCGATGAATTCCCCTTAAGTAAATGTCACACACAAACAAACACACAAGCTTTAGCCTAACTCTACAAAAACTATTTGTGTGAGGCTAAAACATGTTCACCAATCTTAAAGATATGTGGAAAAATTATATAAGCATTATCTTCTAGTATGATTCTAATACAAAGCAGACAAAAGAATGAAATGGGCAGAGTTCCACTCAGAGCATAGCTCTTTACTGCCCCCTATTGATCCCTGTGGGTCTCGCATCACAGACCCAGCAGCACCAGGCTCTGCTCGTTGTTCTCTGAAAGGATGTTTCATTCTGAAGTCATTCAGAATGACACATTAGAGCTGAATAACAAATAATTCTTTACGAGGCAAAGCCATTCAGGGAGACAAACAAACAGCACACAAATGAAACAAAGAAAAGGCATGCAGAAAGCTTCCTCTCCTACTGGAAAAGTAAGGAGTGGAAAGGAGAGAGGAGGGGCAGAAAGCTTCCTCTCCTACTGGAAAAGTAAGGAGTTTAAAGGAGAGAGGAGGGGCAGAAAGCTTCCTCTCCTACTGGAAAAGTAAGGAGTGGAAAGGAGAGAGGAGGGGCAGAAAGCTTCCTCTCCTACTGGAAAAGTAAGGAGTGGAAAGGAGAGAGGTGGGGCAGAAAGCTTCCTCTCCTACTGGAAAAGTAAGGAGTGGAAAGGAGAGAGGAGGGGCAGAAAGCTTCCTCTCCTACTGGAAAAGTAAGGAGTGGAAAGGAGAGAGGAGGGGCAGAGAGCGAGGGAGAGAGAAGGAGAGAGATGGTGAGGGCATAGACAGAAGGAAGGAGAAGGTTTGAGGTAAGAGTGACTTTTGAGATGGTTCAGGGTGGAATGAGCGAGTCACATAATCATTCAGATTTGAAGCGCTGCAAGGCCAAGTCTCTTCTCCGCAAAATGTGTCGCCTCACTCCACACAAAAAAATCCATAAGGCACTTAAAAAAAAAAACAAGGTCTCAATTAATGTGAGTGTGTATGGGTATACTGGGGGAATGTAAGGGGTTAAATCCTGCTCTCTGTTGTTGAACTGAACCCCTTGTTTCCTCTAGTTGAGGTAATTGAAATGGACTGTTCTTCATCGATTAGGAAGATACTTATATGATGCAATACAACAGGTAAGTCTGCAGGACCTTGGTGTATTTTCATACACAGCCTACACTGTTCAGGAATACCACTATGCATACCAACTCAGTGGCCTTGTGTTTAGAGTGTACACCCTGAGATTGGAATGTAGGAGGTCATTTAGTGACTGTCATAAGCAGTGGTGTAGTGGAGGGTAAATGCAAGTAAACACAGCTAACCAACTTTTTTGTGGGGGGGCCCACCTTATGCTGAACAATTATGTTGAAAATATATACTAACGTTAGGTGCTAGGTGCTATCTAAAACCTAAAAGGGCTCTTCGGCTGTCCCTATGGGACAACCCTTTGAAGAACACTTTTTGGTTCCAGGAAGAAGAACCACTTTGAGTTCCATGTAGAACTCTTCCCACAGAGCGTTCTACATGGAACCCAAAAGTGGTTCTCCTATGGGGACAGCCGAAATAACCCTTTTGGAACCCTAAGAGTGCAGTTAGGAATGGCAATCAGAGTTTACCCACCTATTTGCTTTTGCACTACATCACCGGTCATTAGGCAACAACATCTACTATCACAATTAGTCAGTCCATCTCTAATTAGTCTCTCTGATATATTATTAATAATACATATTACTAGATTACCTGTATTTACAGATTACTATTACTACTTGCTTATGAACTACTGTATGAATTATTACATTACCACTTTTAGCACCTGTACAGATCCCCTGACTAGAAATTATGTATTCAAATTTGATACACTCAATTAATTCACCTCATGGATCATACTAGATGCAAGGATGCTGGCCTGCCACTACTCATGCAAAGCATACTGTAGGGACTTGGCAGTGTTTTGATTTAACACCCAACATGAGCACAAATGCTACCAATGCGTATCGACACAGATAAACGGTTTGGAATTACTTACAAAGGACACATACAAACACCACACACATCCAGGCGCACGCACACGCACACGCGCACACGCGCACGCGCACGCACACGCGCGTGCACACACACACACACACAGTTAGTCAAATGTTTTTTTTTTACTAGTCTTGTGGGGACTTCTGGTCCCCACAAGTATAGTTAAACATGTCCACACACACACACATATACACACACATCTGAACCATTGCAAGTCCGGTACATAGCCTTCGCTCCACATATTTAAACGGACACATGGGATAGAGAGATGAGAAGACTATGCCGCGAAGGCTAAACACAATGCAGCTGCAACATAATGGCCTTACATTCATTCCATTGCATTATTAAAGAGAGAGGGAAAGAACGCCTCAGGCAAAGGGCTGAGGGGAGAGGCAACAATAAACAAGAGAAAATGCACACATTTGAAAACAGACACTTAGAACATTTACCAATGCAGCAGGTGAATATTCAGCCTGCAGATATAGGTCTAGATGATATTACCCCACAGATACCAGTGCAAAAGCCTCATGGCAACAAAACACTGGGTACGGCAATATCCTGCATAGCAACATCAACACACTCTGCACTGCACTCTATTTGTGCATCCCAAATGGCACCCTATACCCTATATACAGTGCATTCAGAAAGTATTCAGACTACTTCATTTCTTCCAGATTTTGTTACGTTACAGCCTTGTTCTAAAATGGATTCAATTGTTTGTTTCCCTCATCGAACACAATTTCCCTCATCTACACGCAATACCCTATAATGACAAAGCAAAAGCAGGGTTCTATAACTGAAATTTCACATGTACAGAAGTATTCAGACTCTTTACTCATTACTTTGTTGAAGATACTTTGGCAGTGATTACAGCCTTGAGTCTTCTTGGGTATGATGCTACAAGCTTGGCACACCTGTATTTGGGGAGTTTCTCCCATTCTTCTCTGCAGATCCTCTCAAGCTCTGTCAGGTTGGATGGGGAGCGTCGCTGCACAGCTATTAGATTGGGTAAAAGTCAGGGCTCTGGCTTGACCACTCAAGGACATTCAGAGACTTGTCCCGAAGCCATTCCTGCGTAGTCTTGGCTGTGTGCTTAGGATCGTTGTCCTGTTGGAAGATGAACCTTCGCCCCAGTCTGAAGTCCTGAGTGCTCTAGAGCAGGTTTTCATCAAGGATCTCTCTGTACTTTGCTCCGTTCTTCTTTCCCTCGATCCTGACTAGTCTCCCAGTCCCTGCTGCTGAAAAACATCCCCACAGCATGATGCTGCCACCACCATGCTTCACCGTAGGGATGGTGTTGGCCAGGTGAGGAGCACTGACTGGTTTCCTCCAGATGTGACGCTTGGCATTCAGGCCAAAGTGTTCAATCTTGGTTTCATCAGACCAGAGAATCTTGTTTCTCACAGCCTGAGAGGCCTTTAGGTGTCTTTTGGCAAACTCCATGCGGGCTGTCATGTGCCTTTTACAGAGGAGTGGCTTCCGTCTGGCCACTCTACCATAAAGGCCTGATTGGTGGAGTGCTGCAGAGATGGTTGTCCTTCTGGAAGGTTCTCCTATCTCCACAGATGAACTCTGGAGCTCTGTCAGAGTGACCATCTGGTTCTTGGTCACCTCCCTGACCAAGGCCCTTCTCCCTGATTCCTCAGTTTGGCCGGGCAACCAGCTCTAGGAGGAGTCTTGGTGGTTCCAAACTTCTTCTATTTAAGAATGATGGAGGCCACTGTATTCTTGGGGACCTTCAATGCAGCAGAAAAATAAATATAAAATCATGTCCAATCAATGGAATTTACCACAGGTGGACTCCAGTCAAGTTGTAGAAACATCTCAAGGATGATCAATGGAAACTGGATGCACCTGAGCTAAATTTTCGAGTCTCATAGCAAAGGGTCTGAATATGTATGTAAATAAGGTATTTATGTTTTTTATGTTTCATACAAACCTGTTTTCAATTTGTCATTATGGGGAGTTGTGTGTACATTAATGGCTAAACACATTTATTTATTCCATTTTAGAATAAGGCTGTAAAGTAACAAAATGTGGAAAAAGGGCAGGGGTCTGAATACTTCCACAACACTCTGTATTGCATTACTTTTGACCAGGACCAAAAGTAGTGCACTTTGTAGAGAATATGGTGCCATTTGGGCTGCATCTCCCTCTGACCTTTGATCTGTAGAAGGAGAGCTCAATTAAGTCACGGCACATCTGGTGCCATAGATCGACATTAGACCTCAGCACACAGTTGTAGCAGGAAGCCAGCAATACATAGAAGAGGGTGTACTCACCTCGAGTAGTAGTTGGAGAGAGGAGAGAGACAGTCCTTTGTTTCTTCTACCACTATCAAGTAGAACCAGGAGAAAATGTTTTTTCACACACAAACACACACACACACACAAATTAGGAATGTAAATTGGTCGCTCTCTCATGCAAATGATTTGCGAGTTATGAAAAGAGACTGGGAGACACTCCTCCGTCTTGATTAGATTACAGAGAATATGAAGGCTTTTAATAGGGAAGACGGACGAAAACCTCACCACCAAATACAGAAAAATATTGCTTTTATTTGACTCAGTTTAGAATTCCCATGGTGAATCTGTGTCAAAGAATCCATTCTATTTTTCAATTTTTTACCTCTCAGGTACGTCAAATAAAACCTCAAGAATCGAGTAGAATCTTTCCTTCAAAATGTCTCTGTCTGGCGTTGTAACCTATCAGTCGTGTTGTCTGACAGCGCCCAGTGACGGTCGTCAGGGCGAGCCAACCAATCTCATCCCCCGGTTCCGTCTGTCAATACTGACAAAGAAGAATTATGACGTGTCACCAGATATTTATGTCCAGAGAGCTTTAAGCATACAGGATTGTTCCATATTATTTGCGTCTACTGTCCATCAATTGACCCATGGATTGACCCCTGCCAGCTGCCATAAGTCCCGCTGCCTCAGACATGTCGTAACTCTGGTGTCGCTGGGGCGATAATAGTCATAAATCATCAGCCATATAAAAGGCTCCAACCTGACGCCATACTTAGAGAGCCAGCCGCCACAGCAGAAGATGTATTGTGTGTGTTTGCGTGCGTGTGCGTACTGTGTTCCAGCCAAGTGCTCGGATCCAGCATAGAGAATATAGTATCATTGTAAAATGAGGCACACCACTGAGGAAACGTATGCATGCATTTCCTAATCATTCTGCCATTTTTACAGTCTCAGCTTGGCCTGTAGAAGGCCCTTCTCTGATTGATGCTATATTTTCTCTCTGTCTGGATGAGATGTTGTCTGGGTGAATGTGCTAATCAAGATTTGTGTCAGGGTGAGGTCAACCACAATGGCATGCTGTGTGTATGCGTGTGTGTGTGTGTGTGTGGTGTGTTCATGTTTGAGCATCCATGCAAAGATGTGTGTAATGGTTCTGTAGATACATGTGCATGAGTGTGTGTGTGTAGGGTTTTCATACATACATAGGCACATATGTGGGATGTAAATATCCTCTAATGCATGGCTTAGCCAGAGTGAGAATATATTGCCTTGATTGGCATGCATTACTATTGTATGGTTGTCATTGAATATTATTGCTAGAATTCTGCTTACAAAAAAAGTTGTTTAGGCATTTTGAAAAGGTCAACCAAGGTAAACCATCAAATTGAGCTAACTAACCATTGCAAAGAGCTGCATCACCCAGTCAATGTCTGCAATCTGCATTGTGTCGTCACTCTCTCCATGGCTCATTACTGCAGTACTGGAGCCTGACTTGTCAGCTATCATACTGTGTGAAACCCAGAAACCAGGGTGACATTTTCTTAAGACGGACAAGCAAGAAATGAGCTCTGCCAACTCCATGTTGTAGATAGAGAGGTGTGCGTCCCAAATGGCACCACAACCTTATTTAGTGCACTACGTTTGACCAGAGTCCATAAAAAGTAGTGCACTATATAGAGAATAGTGTTCCATTTGGGACGCGCAAGGGTGTAACTCTAACACTGGCTGGAACTTGTGAAGCTTCTTTGTATGGTTGTACTTAGTGACTCAGTTGTCAACTGGATTCAGGAGTCTGTCAATGAAGATGAAATAACAGAAAACTCAACCTCACTCATTGGCTCTGATTGCTTAACACTAGAGTTAATTAACTGTCACAGACCCTGTCATTCTTTCATTTCTTATTTTTTGTTAAAAAAAAAATGTTTGCCTTGACTGCATGATTTCTGGCTTATTATTTGATGGCACATTTACTTGTCATGTTCATACCCATGAACGTTCAGTTATCAATAGTGCAACCAATTTCTTGACGCGTCTTTGATATGTGCTGGCGGTTGGGTGACATGATACGATGTCGCCAAGGAAAGTGTGATCAGAGGCTTTCTGGAAGGAAATCAACATCTAAAACATGTTGAAAACATGAAACTATCCCCTAGTATTAAGATTGAAATAAGTGAAATGGCAGCTGAGCACAAACTGAATGGCAGTCTTGAAATGCTTATATACTTTTATGAAATGTACATACAGTCGTGGCCAAAAGTTTTGAGAATGACACAAATATGAATTTCCACAAAGTTTGCTGCTTCAGTGTCTTTAGATATTTTTGTCAGATGTTACTATGGAATACTGAAGTATAATTACAAGCATTTCATGAGTGTCAAAGCCTTTTATTAACAATTACATGAAGTTGATGCAAAGAGTCAATATTTGCAGTGTTGACCCTTCTTTTTCAAGACCTCTGCAATCCACCCTGGCATGCTGTCAATTAACTTCTGGGCCACATCCTGACTGAATGGCAGACCATTCTTGCATAATCAATGCTTGGAGGTTGTCAGAATTTGTAGGGTTTTGTTTGTCCACCTGTCTCTGAGGATTGACCACATGTTCTCAATGGGATTAAGGTCTGTGGAGTTTCCTGGCCATGGACCCCAAATATCAATGTTTTGTTCCCCGAGCCACTTAGTTATCACTTTTGCCTTATGGCAAGGTGCTCCATCATGCTGGAAAAGGCATTGTTCGTCACCAAACTGTTCCTGGATGGTTGGGAGAGATTGCTCTCGGAGGATGTGTTGGCACCATTCTTTATTCATGGCTGTGTTCTTAGGCAAAATTGTGAGTGAGCGCACTCCTTTGGCTGAGAAGCAACCCCACACATGAATGTTCTCAGGATGCTTTACTGTTGGCATGACACAGGACTGATGGTAGCACTCACCTTGTCTTCTCCGGACAAGCTTTTTTCCCGGATGCCCCAAACAATCGGAAAGGGCATTCATCAGAGAAAGTGACTTTACCCCAGTCCTCAGCAGTCCAATCCCCGTACCTTTTGCAGAATATCATTCTGTCCCTGATGTTTTTCCTGGAGATAAGTGGCTTCTTTGCCGCCCTTCTTGACACCAGGCCATCCTACAAAAGTCTTCGCCTCATTGTGCGTGTATATGCACTCACACCTGTCTGCTGCCATTCCTGAGCAAGCTCTGTACTGGTGGTGCCCCGATCCCACAGCTGAATCAACTTTGGGAGACGGGCCTGGCGCTTGCTGGACTTTCTTGGGCGCCCTGAAGCCTTCTTCACAACAATTGAACCGCTCTCTTTGAAGTTCTTGATGATCCGATAAATGGTTGATTTAGGTGCAATCTTACTGGCAGCAATATCCTTGCCTGTGAAGCCCTTTTTGTGCAACTCAATGATGATGGCACGTGTTTCATTCATAATGTCATCCACTGTACTTGATTTGATCATTTGATCAGTATTAACTGTCTGTGGACTAATACCTGCTCAGAGTACAGCCATGTGTAATCCAGCTATACAGTTTATCTTACCTGCACATATTGTCCCTCCCTGCTTGTATCTTGCTAGACTCTTCACATCAGTGTCCGTTTGATTCTAATACCATTTTCACACTACTGAGTCGACTGAGGAGAAGACATTTGAGCCAATACAGTAGTGTATGGTTAGGTTCAGCACGATAGTGTGAACATGATTTTGTGGGCCATGGTATAACCTCTCTCCTAATTGATGCTGCGACTGTGAGGCACGGTGAATCACGGTGATGTCGGTGAGAGAGAGTGCATGTGACGGCATCTTACCGGAACACAGCTGTGACTCACTCAGATGATGGCTGACAGAAACATGGCACCCTGGAGGATTACACAGCCAGCTATCTCCACAACTCTGTCTGTCTGTCTGTCTGTCTGTCTGTCTGTCTGTCTGTCTGTCTGTCTGTCTGTCTGTCTGTCTGTCTGTCTGTCTGTCTGTCTGTCTGTCTGTCTGTCTGTCTGTCTGTCTGTCTGTCTGTCTGTCTGTCTGTCTGTCTGTCTGTCTGTCTGTCTGTCTGTCTGTCTGTCTGTCTGTCTGTCTGTCTGTCTGTCTGTCTGTCTGTCTGTCTGTCTGCCTGCCTGCCTGCCTTCCTGCCTGCCTGCCTGCCTGCCTGCCTGCCTGACTGCCTGCCTGCTCTGTCTTCCTGCCTGCTCGCTCTGTCTTCCTGCCTGTCTGCATGTCTGTGTGCCATCCACCCTGCAATATACTACAGCAGCCCGCCTGTCTGTCTACCGGCTGTAACAAGTATTTCTATCCTAGACCTGCTCTGCTCCTTCCAACTTTCTTAGGTACTTTCTCACCTTCCTTTCTCTCTGCCATATGAATATGTTGGATGTTGTAGATGTAATGTAAGTGTTTCAAGCCAATACAGGTACAAGTATCTTTAAAATGCAAATACCTTCTTCCTCTCTGTTACTTTCTGTCCAACACTCTTTATCTAGTTCCTCAACTGACTTCCCTGCATGCAGTTTTATCATTTGCTGCAGATTGCTTTCCATCTGGCCTTGTATCCCTTTATCCTTTCCTTTCCAACATCTCTTTACACTCTTTATTATAAGAGTCTGAGTCTATAAGGCAGCTGCATTTTAATGTCCACAGTGGATGGCAGAAGTATCTCAACGTCACTACAGCTGTATGCTACTGGTGAAAGGGAGAAAGAACACTGCAACTATATACAGTAACTTCTCTCTCTCTCTCCTCCCACTCTCGTTCTCCCATTTCTCTCTTTTTATCTCACAGCCCCTCTCTCTCTCAGCCCCTTTTCGCTAGTCGTGATTGATCCCCTTGTGTTTATCAACTCTAATTAAACATTTAGAGCCATGGGCTCCCTGTTGTTCAATGTAATTTCCTCTAAATTCAAAAGTGGAGCAGCCCGAGAAATCTTTATTATTGGCAATGAAGGCTTAGCGATAATGAGCGAATGGGATGAAACGCCCAGTTTACCGAGACTCCAGCCGGCACTGTCTGAGAGAGCACTGATGAGAGAGGGAGGAGAAGGAGGAGGGAGGTGGGGAAGGGAGGAGATGGGATGGGGAGGTGTGGAGGGGTAGCGAAGGAAGACGGAGAGACGAGACACAGATATGACTCCCTTATCACTCAGAGAGAAGATCAGAGAGAGGTAGAGGCCAGGCAAAGGCACCCTAAAGACCAGGGGACATTTACATTCATGAAAAAATGACTACTCCATATGCCTATATCAAGTCATTCACATATAGAATAACATTGCTGGTTTCAGGCCAATAGTGTTACCCTTGTATGATGTGGCTATCAAGCAAACAACTAAAAACCTATGTCCAGATTAGGGTTAGAATATCCTGTAATCTGATTAAAGGGAGATGTTGTATGTAATATAAAACCTCAGAGTATCGCTCAGCTTTTGGGACCTTGTTGCAATAACCTTCTGGGCCAGACAACACAGACCTATAAACTACAAAAAAAAAATGGAAATTTGGAAATGTGATAAATAACAATCAAAGTGTTATTCAATTCGTTGTAGATAATCTAGACAGCCACTTTCAACGTCTGGTGGGTCTCCCCAGTCTCCAGACATAGCCGGCTGCAACTAACCTTACAAACAAGAGTAACAGAATGGAACAGAATACATTTTAAAGAGATATCCAATTTGTTAAGCAAACTTTAACAAACAATGTTATGGCCATTTTACTGGAACAGATCTGATTAATCATTCTAGGAAAAGACCGACTGTGACCCATCTCTAAGGCATGTTGGTCTGAGCTATTAACCATATTAGACTGAAAACAATGGACACAATAATGAATCAAATATGTATCACAATAATAGACACACACACACATATATACGCTATATATACACAAGAGTATGTGGATACTCAAATCAAATGAATGGATTCGGCTATTTCAGTAAGTGCTGTTAATGTGAATTGGAAACGTCTAGGGGGAACAACGGCTCAGACTGTGACGTGGTAGGCCACACAAGCTCACAGAACTGGATCGCTGAGGGCTGAAGTGGGTAGTGCGTAAAAATCGTCTTTCCTTGGTCGCAACCTGGCTCTGGAAGCAAAGTCAGCACAATAATTGTTCGTCGTGAGCTTCATGAAACGGGTTGCCATTGCCGAGCAGCCTGCACAATGCCAGCATGCACATCAGCATGCACAATGCCAAGCGTCGGCTGGAGTGGTGTAAAGCTTGCCGCCATAGGACTCTGGAGCAGAGGAAACACGTTCTCTGGAGTGATGAATCATGCTTTACCATCTGGCAGTACGAAGGACGAATCTGGGTTTGGCGGGTGCCCGGAGGACTCTACCTGCCCAAATGCATAGTGCCAACTATAAAGTGGTGGAGGAAAATATGGTATGAGGCTGTTTTTCATGGTTTTCATTAGTTCCAGTGAAAGGAAGTCTTAACGCTACAGGATACAATTACATTTTAGACCATTCTGTACAACTTTGTAGCAACAGTTTGGGGAAGGCACTTTCCTGTTTCAGCACGACATTCCCCCCGTACACAAAGTAAGGTCCACACAGAAATGGTTTGTCGAGATGGGTGTGGAAGAACTTGACTGGCCTGCACAGAGCCCTGACCTCAACCCCATGAACACCTTTAGGATGAATTGGAACGCAGACTTCGAGCCAGGCCTAATCGCCCAACATCAGTGCACAACCTCACTACTGCTCATCGCTGAATAGAAGTCACTGCAGCAATGTTGCAACATCTAGTGGAAAGCCTTCCCAGAAGAGTAGAGGCTGTTATAGCAGCAAAGGGGGAACCAACCTCATATTCATTTACATGACTTTGGAATGAGATGTTCGGTGGGCAGGTGTCCACATACTTTAGTGTATATACAATATATAGTGTACCAGTCAAGTTTGGACACACCTACCCATTCAAGGATTTTTCTTTATTTTACTATTTTCTACATTGTATAATAATAATAGTGAAGACATCACAACTATGAAATAACACATATGGAATCATGTAGTAACCAAAAAAGTGTTAAACAAATCAAAATATATTTTATATTTCAGATTCCTCAAAGTAGCCACCCTTTGCCTTGATGACAGCTTTGCAAACTCTTGGCATTCTCTCAACCAGCTTCATGAGGTAGTCACCTGGAATGTATTTAAATTAACAGATGTGCCTTGATACAAGTTAATTTGTGGAATTTATTTCCTTCTTAATGCATTTGAGCCAATCAGTTGTGTTGTGACATGATATGGGTAGTATAGAGAAGATAGCCCTATTTGGAAAAACACCAAGTCCATATTATGGCAAGAACAGCTCAAATAAGCAAAGAGAAATGACAGTCCATCATTACATTAGGTCAGTCAATCCGGAAAATGTCAAGAACTTTTAAAGTTTAGTCGCAAAAACCATCAAGCGCTATGATGAAACTGACTCTCATGAGGACCGCCACAGGAAAGGAAGACCCAGAGTTACCTTTGCTGCAGAGGATCCTGTCACACGCTGACCTTAGAGAGCCGTTTTATTTCTCTATTTGGTTAGGTCAGGGTGTGATGTGGGGTGGGCATTCTATGTTTTGTTTTCTATGTTTCTTTATTTCTATGTTTTGGCCGGGTATGGTTCTCAATCAGGGACAGCTGTCTATCATACCCTAATTTCAGTGTGGGTAGTTATCTTTGTTTGTGGCACTTAGCCCTGTAAGCTGCACGGTTGTTTTGCATTTCTTGTTTTGTTTTTGCAACATTTTAAATAAAAAGATAAATGTACGGTCACCACGCTGCACTTTGGTCCACTTCTTACGACGGCCATGACGGATAAGTTCATTAGAGTTACTAGCCTCAGAAATCAGCATTTAACTGCACCTCAGATTGCAGAGCAAGTAAATGCTTCACAGAGTTCAAGTGACAAACATATCTCAACATCAACTGTTCAGAGGAGACGTGAATCAGGGTTTGATAGTCAAATTTATGCAAAGAAACCATTACTTGTGTCATGGTGAGGTTGGATCCAGGTGCAGAGAAGAGACCAGATGAGGAATCAGCAGTTAAGGATAACCATAATACTTTACTGAGAAACGGTAGCAGAAGGATCACAGTAACGCTAGGAAAACAACAAACACTAAGTCTCGAAAACTCACTCATGAGACAAAGGCACTTGGCACATAAGGCACACAACAACATAAAACACACATCTCTTAAAGGGGAAATCATAATGAGTGCATAGGACACACCTGAGTGTTGTTATTGTCTCTACGACTGTCTCTGGTAACAGGTGGAACCGTGACAGTACCCCCGCTTCTAGGAGCGTCTCCAGCTGTGGAGCCAGGGCAATCACCACATAGTTGGTTGAAGTCCCGAACAAGTCCTGGATCCAGGATGTCCCGGGCAGGCACGCACGCCCGCTCCTCGGGGCCATAGCCCTCCCAGTCCACCAGGTACCCGATGATCCTCCAACAGATGCCGGAAAGTGTAGGACGGTCGACCATCGACAAGTCAAGGGGGCGGAGGGGCAGGTGTGGGGGGAGAGAAGGGACTGGTCCCTGGACCAGCTTGAGACGGGAGACATGGAAGGCTGGACAGACCCTCATAGACCTGGGAAGCTGGAGACAATAGGTGACAGGGTTGATGCGACTCATGATCTTGAATGGTCATAGGTAGCGTGGAGCAAGCTTACGCAGGTGGGAAGATCACGGGTGCACATCCACACTCATTGACTCAGTCGGAGGAGCCGAAGAGGCCTTCAGTGTCGGTTTGCCTGGTGTTGGTGTCAGGCAGATGAGCAGAGCAAGGAGGTTCGCACTCTGATCCTGGTGCATGAATGTCGAATGAACGCCTTAGCTGATGGCAACCCTGCTTCATTCTCTTGCTCAGGAAACAGGGGGGGAGGGTGAAACCAAACTGACACTCGAACTGCGAGTGTAGCAGTGTGTTGTGAGCATACTTCGCCCAGACGAGACAATGTCCTGGGGAAGTCCATGTAGTCGAAAGACATGGGTAATCATGAGATCAGCGGTCTCCTTCGCTGGGGGCAACTTGGGTAAGATAATGAAATGGGCTGCCTTAGAGAACAGAACAACAACCACCAGGATAATGGTAAGCCCTAGGATGGAGGTAACTCTGTGATGAAGTCTACGGACAGGTGGGATCCAGTGCCAGCTGGAGATGTGCAGAGGTTGGAGAAACCCAGACGGTCGCTGTTGTGAGGACTTGTTTTGGGCACTGGTGGAACAGGCCACAACAAAGGACATTACATCCTCAATCATGTTGGGCCACCAGAAATTCAACCTCAGGAACTCCAGATGTCCGATTAACCCCTGTCCGATTATGCCAATTTAATTTAGAGGAGTGTCCCCATTGTAGCACTCGGGAATGGGCTGATCATGGAACATAAAGCCAGTCAGTGGGACCCCCGCCGGGGTCAGGTTCTCTGGTCTCTATACTCAATAACATGGGAGCCACAATGCGGGAGCTGGGGATTATGAGACATCATGTTGGTGGGACAGGGCATCTGCTTTCTGATTCTTGGATCCCGGGCGATAGAGTGAAGTTGAACCTGTTAAAAAACAGACCCCACCCAGCATTCCGAGCGTTCATCTTCCTGGCTTCTTGAATGGAGAGCAAGTTCTTATGGACCATCCAGATCACGAAAGGATGAGGTTCCCCGTCTAAACAGTGTCTCCACCCCTCAAGGGCCCACTTGACTGCCAAGAGCTTCCGGGTGACTACATTTTAGTTATGTTCTGCTGGCGAGAACTGCTTGGAAAGAAAGGCACATGGGTGCATTCTGTTGTCCCCCTTGTTCCGCTGTGAAAGGACCGGCCCTGCTGCAGTGTCCGAGGCATCCACCTCTACCGCTGGACGTGTTTGAGTGAGGCGGGATGGGGCCAGTCAGTGACCGTGCTAACCTTAACAGGGTCCATTTGGATATCGGCGGTAGAGATAATGTGGCCCAGGAAAGAGACTTGGGATACATAGAATTTACACTTCTCAATCTTGACGTATAGTTGACTCTTCAGGAGGCGTCTCAGGACTTGGTGGACATGCAGGATGTGTTCTGGAAGGGTCTTGGAGAAGATCAGGATGTTGTCGAGGTAAACAAAGATGAACCGATTCAACATATCCCTAAGAGTGTCATTGACCAATGCTTGGAAGACTGCCAGTGAGTTCGATAATCCGAATGGCATGACTAAATACTCAGTTGCCACTAGAAGTGTTAAAGGCAGTTTTCCATTCATCTCCCTCCCTGATTCCCCCCAGATTACCAGCATTGTTGAGGTCCAGTTTGGCAAAGAATTGGGCCCCCTGGGCCAGCTCCAAGGTGGCAGACATCAGCGGTAGGGGTTAACGATTCTTAATTGTGATCCTGTTCAGCCTTCGGTAGTCGATGCAGGGACACAGACCTCCATCCTTCTTTCCCACAAAAAATAAACTTGCACCAGCTGGGGATGTTGAGGGAGTAAAGATGGCCCGGGGAGGGGTGGAGCCTGGTAAGAGTTCTATGGTGCAGTCGTATGGACGATGAGGAGGGATGGTGGCTGCTTGCCTCGTACTGAAGGTCTCCCAGAGGTCGAAGTATTCGGGGGAGAGCAGAAAATTATTGGTCTTCAATGGATGCTGTGGGACGTGGTGAGGCTCTATGTGGTGGTCTTAGACATTTGGTCTGGCAGTTCTTACCCCAGTCCAGTAGGTGTCCCGTGGACCAGGAGAACAGTGGGTTATGTAGCACTAGCCAGAGGTACCATAGGATAAGAGGGTTCTCGTGAGCCATGATCAAAAGAAAACTAAGAGTCTGAGTGATTCACCCCAACATGCAGTAGAATGGGCTTGGTCTGATATTCCACCTGGCCGGAACCAATGAGGCATCCATCGTGGGATTGAATCTGCAGAGGGATTTCACGCAGCGGATTTGTAATTCTCTGGTGAAGTGTTGATCAATGAAATTATCTGCGGCCCCTGGAGTCCACAAAGGCTTGAATCTGGTGCTGACGGTTGTCCCAGTGGAGGGTTGCAGGTAGTGACAGATGGTGACTGGGTTGCCAGGAGGTAACTGCACAGCTCGTCAGGGTCTTCCCTTGTCCTGGCTATCCCTGGCATTTCCCATTAGCTCTGGGCATGTAGCACGGAGATGGCCGAGACCTCTGCCTCCCCAGGAGCTTGCACCGGTCACGCTCCTGGGGCTCAGACGTATGCGTCCCAGCTGTATGGGCTCCTCAATGCTGGGTTTGGGGTGCTTGGGGTGCTCAGGATACCGGGAACTTGGGGTGGTGTCAAAAAAGCTCTGTCTCAAGCTCTCTGAGGCGGTAGTCAATCCTGATTTCCAGCGTTATCAGGGACTCAAGGTCCTCTCCCAGTTCCCGAGAGGCCAATTAATCCTTGATGAGGCCAGTTCATCCTCCACTCTCCGCAGCGAGGGTTCAGAACTCAATGGCGAAGTCAGTCAGTCTGGCCCCTTGGCTGGCCGCCTCTCATCCGCAGACTGTGTAGTCGAAGACTCGTCGCAGCTCGGCAGTGAAGGCTAATATGGAGCTGCAGGATGGTGGCTGCTCTTCCCACACCACCATTGCCCACGCCAGGGCCTTGCCCGAGAGTAGAGAGATTATGTAGACGATCATGGCCCGATCGGTGTGAACGAGGAGCACTGTACCTCGAATACCAGAGAGCACTGGGTGAGAAACACCTTGCATCCTCCTGGGTGGCCGTCATACCGCTCGGGGGCTGGAATCTTAGGTTCCCGGCGCAGGGTCCCTGGAGAAACTACGGTGACGCCTGTAGCACTGGATGATGAGATGTGGGCATTGGCTCCTCCTGGGTTGGGGTTGGACTGTGGTTGGGGGGAGTCGGTATGTGCCCGGAGGGACTCTGATATATGGAACAGTTGTTTGTGCTGCTGCCTGAGCAGTGCTCCTTGGTGTGTTTCAACATTCTTGATCTGGGTGATCTCTGCTGGGTCCATGTTGTTGGCTGAAGCTTGCTGTGACATGGTGAGGTTGGACCCAAGTGCAGAGAAGAGACCAGACAAGGAATCAGCGGTTAAGGATAAACATAATACTTTACTGAGAAAAGGTAGCAGAAGGATCACAGTAACACTGGCAAAACAACAAACACTAAGTCTCGAAAACTCACTCAGGAGACAAACGCACATGGCACATAATTCAAGCATCAGAAAAGGACAACAGAAAACACACCCCTTTTTTGACAGGGAAATCATAATGAGTAAATAGGAGACACCTGAGTGTCGTCAATGTCTCTAGGAAAGTCTCTGCCGCTCTCTGGTGACAGGTGTAACCATGACACTACTAAAGGACACCAATAATAATAAGATACTTGCTTGGGCCAAGAAACACGAGCAATGGACATTACACCAGTGGAATTCTGTCCTTTGGTCTGACGAGTCCAAATTTGAGATTTTTGGTTCCTACCGTCGTGTCTTTGTGAGATGCAGAGTAGGTGAACGGATGATCGCCGCATGTGTGGTCCTCACCATGAAACACGGAGGAGGAGGTGTGATGATGTGGGGGTGCTTGCTGGTGACACTGTCTGTAATTTATTTAGAATTCAAGGCACACTTAATCAGCATGGCTACCACAGAATTCTGCAGCGATACACCATCCCATCTGGTTTATGCTTAGTGGGACTATCATTTGTGACCCGATTCAGGAAACTTGGCGTATGTCGCAAGTCACGACTTCACAGAAGAGCCGTTTGAACGTGAAAAATATTTTTGGGAAGAAATGCCTTCTCGAACATATGAACTTTCATATGCCTTAATAACAAACTTGTATGCCATCTGTAAATACAAATAAAATTGTTAAATTACGAGCCTTGTTGTTTATTAAGCCACAGAAAAAGTTAGCAACCTTCCCACTAGCCATGATTGGCTGTGATAATAAGTGAGCTGGACATGCCGAGAGAGGAGTTCGGATTGGTCTGCCATAATGAAGGCGTCCGTCTATTTGAGCTCGTCAGTCTGTGTTGGTAATCCTGTCAAATGTGGCTTTTAAATATTTTTTTGTGTAGTGGAGCTGCATAAGTGTTGCTCTCCATTTTCTGGAGGATCAATTTTTGAAATCAGTGGAATTAGAGTATGATAGCTGAAGAGATGGAGAAAACACCTGTCTCCGGATTACATCTTCAAACTAACGGCAACTGTGGTATGGCATTCCTGACAGAGAGACATGTCCATGATGCAAGTTGATGTATACAGGCAAGAGTGTCTAGCGTTAGCTAGCTACAATTTCAGATATTACACTATTCTAATTTTGACAGAAAGTCGTATCATTTCAAAATAAAGTGTACTGTTTGCTAGTTAGCTAACATTAGCTGGCTGCCTCCCTAGTTATTATTTTTCCCAGAGCCATTTGCTTTTCTAGTTAGAGCCTAATGTTAGCTAGCTAACATTGGACCTGGTTGGTTAGCTACCAGCACCACTTTGTTCATTGTTGTTTAACTAGCTAAAGTTAGCTGGCTGGCTCGTTAGCTAACGTTACGTGACGTCTGTGATCTTAAACATTGTTTACCTAGCAAGGTTCATTGTTTACCTAGCTAGCTAGCTTTATGTCTTAGGCTAAAGTGTACTGTTAGCTAGCTAACATTAGCTGGCTCCCTTGTGGACGTTATTATTTGTTTTTCCCAGAACTGTTGGCTTTTCTAGTTAGAGTCTAACGTTGGGCAGTGTTGGCACTTTGTTCATTGTTGTTTATAACTAGCTAGCATTAGCTGGCTGGCTCGTTAGCTAACGTTACGTGACGTGTGTACAACACCCGGTGAATATGGCCGGTGTCAGTAAACGTCTGCAAAAAAGCAATGAAATTGTTGCCAGCGGAGCTGGTTAGGCTGTTTTCATGCTATCCAGAGGTAAACAAATCATTGGCCAGAGCATCAAGTGTACACTCCAAGAGTGAAACAAGATGGGTGTGAATGATGTTGAATCTGTGTAGACAAAGAAGAGCTCTTCACTAGATACCAAAACATTCAAAGGCGATTTTCTCAAAAGTGAGTTTTCAACTTTCAAAGCAGAATTACTTATCCATTGTTCCTCAAATGCAGTGTATGATATACCATTTTGTAGCGCTGAGTCTCTACTTTTATCCAATGTAAAAATAAAAAACCTTTTCACATTTTGCTATATGAGACCGAATCCAGGTGGTGAGTCACATTTGTTTTTCAACAAGACAATGACCCAAAACACACCTCCAGGCTTTGAAAGGGCTATTTGACCAAGAAGGAGAGTGATGGATTGCTGCATCAGATGACCTGGCCTCCACAATCACTGACCTCAACCCAATTGAGATTGTTTGGGATGAGTTGGACCCAAAGGAAAAGCTGCCAACAAGTGCTCAGCATATGTGGAAACTCCTTCAAGACTGTTGAAATAGCATTTCCAGGTGACTACCTCATGAAGCTGGTTGAGACAATGCCAAGAGTTTACAAAGCTGTCGTCAAGGCAAAGGGTAGCTACTTTGAAGAATCTGAAATATAAAATATATTTGGATTTGTTTGACACTTTTTTGGTTACTACATGATTCCGTATGATTTATTTCATAGTTTTGATATGTCTTCACTATTATTCTACAATGTAGACAGTAGTAAAAATAAAGAAAAACCCTTGAATGAGTAGGTGTGCCCAAACTTCTGACTGGTACTGTATATATTGTCAAATAACTTGCAAAACACTATAAGACTTGCCACTTCTATTCCTTCTGAGTAACGTTGAGATAGAAACACCATCACCCCTACTGTATTCTGCTGTTATTATCATGGGGGCATTTTATCAAATGTATATGTATATCTGCAGCTAATTTAACAAATCCAAAACCTGAGTAGCCTCCTCCAGCCATCTTCCCCTAGTATTCCCATTAATATTATTAAAGTCAATCTGTTGGTTGGAGGGGTCAGCAGAAGGATGAGCACGGGACTATCTGTCTTTATCTCTCCCAGTGTGAGGCCTAATGGCTCTGATTGGCCTCCAAATTTAATTTAGACAGGATATTACTGTTACATGAGCTCTTTTCAACAATGCCATTTCCTTTTGCTTACACAGTACATTACCCAGCTCTCTCAACGCTTCTCCCTGCTCTTCGGTGTCCTCTCTCTCTCTCTCTCTCTCTCTCACTCTCACTCTCACTCTCACTCTCACTCTCACTCCTTCTCTCTCTGCTAAAACAAAAACAGGTCCAGAGCAATCTTACAGCCTCACGAACAATGGTGCAATGATTGGTGATATAAAACCGTATGTCGCAAAGCATGCTGAATTGATTTGAGTTTGACGCATTTTCATCGTTCAGACATGAAAATAATTAAATCGTGGTAAGAATGAAATTTCAGGAGGGGTGGAAATATGAGAGGAGAAAGAGGATGTCCTAGAATATACAAAATTTATTAAAATATACACTTGTTAATGAACGAGAGAGAGAACGAGAGAATGACAGTGATGATGAATGAAACACACTTCATAGCTGCCAGGGTCCATTGTGATTGGTCCTGGTGCTGCACAGACAGAACACAAGTTGCCTAGGCGAACCAGCCATTCGCCAGACACCAGGTACTGACTGCATTAACAAATAGCATTCCTATTCAAGTCAACAGAAAGGTTTTCAATGACAGCACGTGGGACAAAAGGTCATGGGAAGGCTTTGCGCCGTTAATTAAGTAAAATTGGTGAATGTCAGATCCACAAAGGTCACCACTAATCTCCTCATATTGTCATTCCTTCCTAGCTCATACGATGTGGGTTGCCAGATAATGTAATTCCTTCCTAGAGCATACCATGTGGGTTGCCAGATATTTCTCAATTCTTACTGCATCATATGATGTAGTTGCCATGCAGGCTGGTCGATATCTACGTCCATGACTATTTAAAGATGAATGAAGCTAGAACAACTAAACCACCTGCAAGGCAAGGAAAGAAAGTCCTCTGCCGAGGCACCATCGTCTGTTAACAGTAATACATTCAGACATCATGGATACAGATGAGCACAGTACATTTGTTAAAGGGTATATCCTTTCTCATTATATCAAACCAACAAATGAAGTTCCTCCGTGAATTATACAGTCGTACGGTATCTATCTTTATCCAGAACTGAAGATAGATCATCTCTATATTATTATTGATAACAAAAATAATACTGTCCAATTTAGGAGTCATATTTGTGAGAGTGAGAGACAGTCCTGGGACTACAGGGATAGGTGGTGATTGGTTAGTGATGGTGATGGTGATGTACGTTGGCATCCTGTTTGATTATTGAGCCCCTCAGGGGACGAGGTGACATCGTGAGCCACATGTAGTTTATAATGAGACACAGAGTAGCTCTCTACTGGGATCTGTTATTGATCATTATCCTTCTGGGCAACACTGGTTGCGTCCCAAATTGCACACTATTCAATAAATAGAGCATTACTTTTGATTACTGCACTACATAGGGATTAAGTCGCCATTTGGGACACAACCACTGTAATTTCTTATAGGATAAGATTGCTTGCTTTCTCTCTCTTCAGAATGGTAACTATCTCCATGTCGGTCAAGTTAGCATCACGATTGGGTACAGTAGGTTACTTTTTAAATGTAATCTGTTACAGTTGATAGTTGCCTGTCCAAACTTGTAATCAGTAACGTAACTTTTGGATGACCCAACTCAGTAACGTAATCTGATTACATTAAACTACTTTTAGAATACTTTCCCCCTTAACAGGTATTAGAAGGCAAAAATGTATGTTACCAACTGACCAACGTCTATTGCAGGATAAATCAATGTTAAAGTTTACATAGCTGGTCATATATGGATGTTCAACTTTACTTCATGGGTCGGTTATGTAGGCTTCTTCTAACCCATCGCTTTCTACTACTGTACACATAATAATATGATAAAAATGTTATCTTTACATTAAAAGCCTAAGTTTATCAGAATTCCAGTCATTCAAATAAATTATCTTCTTGATCTTCAAGAGTAGGACTTGGAAATATGAAAGTACAGATTAGCCAAATTGTTTTACCTGAGCATAACCCCCAAAATTAAGGACTCATTAGCCAACTCTACTCTGTGGTTTATGATTTTTTTTGTCACGGAGGACTGATTGGGCTCATTGATTTGAGTTGAAAAATAAATATTGAGCTTATGCAAATTATGCATAAGGTCCACTGAAAGTACTACTGAAAATGTATATTTACATGTGAAAAATGTATATTTACATGTGAAAAATGTATATTTACATGTGAAAAATGAATTCCATATACCTTTATTTTAACTAGGCAAGTCAGTTAAGAACAAATTCTTATTTTCAATGATGGACTAGGAAAGTGGGTTAACTGCCTGTTCAGGGGCAGAACAAACTTGTACCTTGTCAGCTCTGGGATTTGAACTTGCAACCTTCCGGTTACTAGTCCAACGCTCTAACCACTAGGATACCCTGCCACGCCAATAGTTTGATGGTAATAGCTTGATATCTTGACAAAAGGCATCCCGTCAACGGGACAGTTGTAAATCGTGCAGCGCTGTGTCCCCCGATCGCAGATTTTAGAGAAACAACAAATATCGGTACATATAAGTGTCTCTTATCGGCTGAAAGATTCAATTATTGTTAATATAACTGTACTGTCCAATTTGCAGTAGCTATTACTCCGAAAAATGCGACGCTATTGTTTGAGGAGAGCTCCTAACAACAAAACACTTTTTTCTCCGCGATAGGTTTGATAAATTCACCTCTTATGGTGAAATGTGTACTTACATTCTGAAATCTTGCTCTGATTTATCATCCAAAGGGTCCCAGAAATAACACGAAGTGTTGTTTTGTTAGATAAAATCCTTTTTCATATCCAAAAAAGGTCCATATAGCATGCAAGATAGATTTTGTATTTCCACTCGTTCAATTTGCAACAAAAGGAATCTGTGAAAATCTAACCTTAAACGTTGTTTCAACCAGTCAAATCACGTTCATATTTGTTCCTCAGAGATCCGGAATGTAACCAGACTTCACTATATCATTAGAAGTGTAGTATATCCTATAGGACACCAAATTTGGTCAGAGAGCGACGCCTTCATGGTGTGCCTATGACACAGGCAGTCTTCACTTGATTGACTGTAACTTTGCCAAATAAGCACCAATTGGGGTTAAACAAAGCTAGCTAGATAGCCATTGAGCTGGGCTGTATGGGAGTATGAAAACCCTGTATCTGTCGCTAACCTTGTGTGACAACAAGCCTTTTCCTTTTTAGACAAAAATTACAAGAATATGGAGAGTTATGAAGCTATGATAACTGGGTGTTCTGCAAATGTTGAACTTACAATATGGCTACTAATACTGGAAAAACTAAATCAAAGTCCAAGTATACAGATTTGACGATATTCTAGCAGAAAAATGTAATGTAAATGTCTCCTTCACGTTTTGCCCAAGACTTCACATTAAATGTCATGTAGTTTGCTCATACTTCAAGTTATCTGTCTGAAACTTTGCACATACACTGCTGCCATCTTGTGAACACCATCGTAATTACAACCAGAGTGATTTGGTACCTTTCTGTTGCATTTCAAAGATGGTGGTAGTATTTTCTTCTACCAGATCTATTGTGTCATATTCTCTTACATTCAATTCAAATTTCCACAAACTTCAAAGTGTTTCCTTTCAAATGGTACCAAGAATATGCATATCCTTGCTACAGGCAGTTAGATTTGGGTATGTCATTTTAGGCGAAAATTGGAAAAAAAGGGGGCTATCCCGAAGAAGTTTTAAAGGGCACATCCACAGATGAAACAATAACAAACCGTTCGACTCACCTCTGTTTTTGGTAAAAAAGCTGAGGGATGGGCCTGGAGAAATGTAACAACTCTCAGATGAATAGAAAGACTTACGGATGCAAGGGCTGACCGTCCATGATATCAACATTATGGTTTTAAACATGTTATGAGAATATACAGTGTATGTTTACATTCACAATGTTTACAAACATTAGAGAAAAACAAGCTTATATGTTGGGTTCTCATGGAGTGTGACAGTTGAACTTAGCTCGTGAGGCATTTATAAATTATATTCATCAAGAATTAGGGAATATACAGTACCAGTCAAAAGTTGGACACACCTACTCATTCAAGTTTTTTTTAAATATATATATTTTTTAATTTTCTATATTGGAGAATAATAGTGAAGACATCAAAACTATGAAATAACACATATGGAATCATGTAGCAACGAAAAAAAGTGTTTAAAAAAATCTAAATATATGTTATATTTTAGAGCCTTCAAAGTAGCCAACCTTGCAAACTCTTGGCATTCTCTCAAACAGCTTCACCTGGAACAGTCTTGAAGGAGTTTCCACATATGCTGAGCACTTGTAGGCTGCTTTTCCTTCAATCTGCAGCCCAACTCATCCCAAACAATCTCAATTGGGTTGAGGTCGGGTGATTGTGGAGGCCAGGTCATCTGATGCAGCACTCCATCACTCTCCTTCTTGGTCAAATAGCCCTTACACAACCTGGAGGTGTTTTGGGTCATTGTCCTGTTGAAAATCAAATTATAGTCCCACTAAGCGCAAACCAGATGGGATTTTGTATCATTGCAGAATGATGTGGTAGCCATGCTGGTTAAGTGTGCCTTGAATTAAAAATAAATCACAGACAGAGACAGCGGCAAAGCACCCTGACACCATCACACCTCCTCCTCTATGTTTCACGGTGGTGTGACGACCCTCCCACTCTGTCTGCCGTATTCTGTCTTTGTTCTTGTTTCCTTATTAGGATGCCGGTGGGCGGAGTTGGGAGGGTCGTCAGCTTTATGGGAAACACCTGGGCCAGGTGTCTCCCAGGATAAATAGACCTCTTCCACATTCATGGAAGAGACTCTCTCCATGCAGACACCTTTGTAGATTGTGTTGGGGTTCTTGGTGGCCTTTTGTTTGTTTGCTTTGGCACCTTTCAACACCCTGCATTATCACATTCATGCATGCAAAACACTCACTTACACTACTGATTACTGATTACACACACCATTGTATATTTTCCTTAGTTGCTTTAGTTAATAAATATATATTTTGTTACTCCTTATCTCCACGTTGTCTCCCTTTGTTACGGGCTTTGAGCCGGTTCGTGACAGTGGAAACCACACATGCGGAGATCATCCGTTCACCTACTCTGCTACTCACAAAGACACAGTGGTTGGAACCAAACATCTCAAATTTGGACTCATCAGACCAAAGGACAGATTTCCACCAGTCTAATGTCCATTGTTCGTGTTTCTTGGTCTAATCAAGTATTTTCTTCTTATTGGTATCCTTTGGTTTCTTTGCAGCAATTCGACCATGAATAATTGATTCTCGCAGTTCCCTTCTGAATAGTTGATGTTGAGATGTGTCTGTCACTTGAACTCTGTGAAGCATTTATTTGGGCTCCAATTTCTGAGGCTGGTAACTCTAATGAACTTATCCTCTGCAACAGAGAGGTAACTCTGGGTCTTCCTTTCCTGTGGCGGTCGTCATGAGAGTAAGTTTCATCATAGCACTTGATGGTTTTTGCGACTGCACTTGAAAGAAACTTTCAAAATTTTCCAGATTGGCTGACCTTCATGTCTTAAAGTAATGAACAACTGTCATTTCTCTTTGCTTATTTGAGCTGTTCTTGCCATAATATGGACTTGGCCTTTTACCAAATAGGGCTATCTTCTGTATACCACCCCTACCTTGTCACAGCACAACTGATTGGCTCAAACGCATTAAGAAGGAAAGAAATTCCACAAATGAACTTTTAACAAGGCACATCTGTGAATTTAAATGCATTCCAGGTGACTACCTCATGAAGCTGGTTGAGAGAATGCCAAGAGTGTGCAAAGCTGTCATCAAGGCAAAGGGTGGCTGCTTTGAAGAATCTCAAATCTCAAATATATTTTAGTTTTGATGTCTTCCCTATTATTATACAATGTAGAAAATAGTAAAACAATTATAATACTACAATTTTTTAAATATTGAATGAGTAGGTGCGTCCAAACTTTTGAAAGGTACTGTATATATAGAGAATGTATACGGTGCATTCTGAAAGTATTCAGACCCCTTGACTTTTTCCACATTTTGTTACTTTATAGCCTTATTCTAAAATGGATTAAATTAAAACATATATATATATCTACAGACAATACCTCATAATGTCAAAGTGAAAACAGGTTTGTAGATATGTTTGCACATTTATTAAATAAAAAACTAACAGAAATAGCTTATTTAAATGCGTTTTCAGCCCTTTCGCTATGAGACTTTGAAATTGAGCTCAGGTGCATCCTGTTTCCATTAATCATCCTTGAGATGTTTCTACAACTTGATTGGAGTCCACCTGTGGCAAATGTAATTGGTTGGACATGATTTGGAATGGCAAATAAGGTCCCACAGTTGACAGTGCATGTCAGAGCAAAAACCAAGCAATGAGGTCGAAGGATTTGTTCGTAGAGCTCCGAGAGGATTGTGTCGAGGCACAGATCTGGGGAAGGGTACCAAGACATTTCTGCGGCATTAAAGGTCCCCAAGAACACGGTGGCCTCCATCATTCTTAAATGGAAGAAGTTTGGAACCACCAAGACTCTTCCTAGAGCTGGGTGCCCAGCCACACTGAGCAATCAGAAGGGCTTTGGTCAGGGAGGTGGTCAGGGAGAACTTCGGTCAGGGAGAACCCAATGGTCACTCTGGCAGAGCTCCAGAGTTCCTCTGTGGAGATGGGAGACCCTTCCACCAATCAGACCTTTATGGTAGAGTGGCCAGACGGAAGCCACTTCTCAGTAAAAGGCACATGACAGCCCGTTTGAAGTTTGCCAAAAGGCACCTAAAGGACTCAGACCATGAGAAACAAGATTCTCTGGTCTGATGAAACCAAGATTGAAATCCTCTTTTGTAGCCTACAAAAGCATATTCCTGCTCTTTTCCTGTGATCCATCAAACACATAGTGGTCTCTGACTTGTGGTCAGACTTGCTCAAGTGGAACAAACTTAAACTTGCACCTTTTTTCAATGCCTGAGAAAACAGAGAAGTGTCAAATATTTTTTTTCACAAACATCCTTTTTGAATTTAAAAGTAATCCTCGAAGTAATCATCTACTTTTTCAAAAGTATCTGTAATATGATTACAATATTTTTGCTGGTAACGTAACGGATTACAGTTACCGTTTTTTTGTAATCCCTTACAAAAACTTCTAATTTCTTGTCTGGTGACGGTATTATGATTCAAAAGTTCAAATCCAATTTGAGGAATTGCTTTTTGTTTGTAGGTGTTATAATTTGAGGATTCATACTGCCTTTCTCTTCCTCCTTGTTACAGTTTTAATGAGGGTCAGATGGACAGACAGACAAACAGACAGATATAGAGAGAATCTGTCCAAGGTATAGTATTTTGTCAAAGACTTTCAATGTGTTCTCAGTCATATATTACCCCTGTATTAGTTGTGAGTGGAGATGCATTGTGTTGGTGGTGAGTGGGCTTGTATCGTATTAGTGGTGAGTGGGGATGTATTAGGTCTGAGAAGTTATTGTTGTGCTTGACAGCTGGGGGGCTGTGTAGCACTGTGCTGCCTAGGTTTCCTCTGTGCAGAGCGGAGTGTGCATTAACTCATCAGGAGATCTGAAAATCACACAATGGCTGACTACCAGCTGCTGGCCACAACCTAACTGCTAGCTCGACACTTGTACAAACATACTTTACATTACAATCAAAACAAATGGGTTCAGGAGTGTGTTTTCACTGCAGGGGTCTAATGTTGCATCCCTCCTGGTCTCATATTGTGGTTATCTAGGTGGCCACGTCCTTGTCCACCACCCACACATCCTCCTCCACATGTATCTGTCATCCCTGAGATTGTAGGTTTTCAGCATTGTCTGAATTCATTGAAATGCTCTTGCAGCATTGGAGCGCGAAGCTACGCTATGCATTCATATAGATGAACATGTTACTAGGTGTGGGCTCAGCGCTTTTTGGTCGCCGACCAGCAAGGACAACGTAAGCTTACAACACTTCGATTTCTCTCAAAGCCACACTACCAATGTCCTCTGATCAGTCAAACACAGCTGGAGAACACCAGCCAGCCTCCAACCAGTCTGTTCTCAACCCAAACCATTCTGGCGCAGAATAGCAACACACAGAGCAGACCTCATATAGTTGGATGGGCTGATGCTCAACAACAGCTTGGCCCTTCACTGTGTGTGGACGCCTTCCCAGATCTGTATTCTCTTAAGCTACAGTACAGTGAGAGAGAGAACGAGAGAGATAGAGAGAGGTTATTTACATTTATGCCTGTCTACAACCCCGGGGACAAGTCAATGTGAACGAACTAACATCAAATCAAATCAAATGTATTTATATAGCCCTTCGTACATCAGCTGATATCTCAAAGTGCTGTACAGAAACCCAGCCTAAAACCCCAAACAGCAAGCAATGCAGGTGTTGAAGCACGTTGGCTAGGAAAAACTCCCTAGAAAGGCCAAAACCTAGGAAGAAACCTAGAGAGGAACCAGGCTATGAGGGGTGGCAAGTCCTCTTCTGGCTGTGCCGGGTGGAGATTATAACAGAACATGGCCAAGATGTTCAAATGTTCATAAATGACCAGCATGGTCAAATAATAGGTCTGGGACAGGTAGCACGTCCGGTGAACAGGTCAGGCAGGCAGAACAGTTGAAACTGGAGCAGCAGCACAGCCAGGTGGACTGGGGACAGCAAGGAGTCATCATGCCAGGTAGTCCTGAGGCATGGTCCTAAGGCTCAGGTCCTCCGAGAGAGAGAAAGAAAGAGATAAAGAGAGAATTAGAGAGAGCATACTTAAATTCATACAGGACACCGGATAAGACAGGAGAAGTACTCCAGATATAACAAACTGACCCTAGCCCCCCCGACACATAAACTACTGCAGCATAAATAATGGAGGCTGAGAGGAGGGGTCAGGAGACACTGTGGCCCCATCCAATGAATCCCCCGGACAGGGCCAAATAGGAAGGATATAACCCCACCCACTTTGCCAAAGCACAGCCCCCACACTAGAGGGATATCTTCAAACACCAACAAACCATCCTGAGAGAAGGCCGAGTATAGCCCACAAAGATCTCCGCCACGGCACAACCCAAGGGGGTGGCGCCAACCCAGACAGGAAGATCACATCAGTGACTCAACCCACTCAAGTGACACACCCCTCCTAGGGACGGCATGAAAGAGCACCAGTAAGACATTGGGTTAGAGGCAGAGAATCCCAGTGGAGAGTGGGGAACCGGCCAGGCAGAGACAGCAAGGGCGGTTCGTTGCTCCAGAGCCTTTCCGTTCACCTTCACACTCCTGGGCCAGACTACACTCAATCATATGACCCACTGAAGAGATGAGTCTTGTGACTGTAGCATACGTGTAGGTATGTACGGCAGGACCAAATCAGAGAGATAGGTAGGAGCAAGCCCATGTAATGCTTTGTAGGTTAGCAGTAAAACCTTGAAATCAGCCCTTGCCTTGATAGGAAGCCAGTGTAGGGAGGCTCGCACTGGAGTAATGTGATCAAATTTTTTGGTTCTAGTCAGGATTCTAGCAGCTGTATTTAGCACTAACTGAAGTTTATTTAGTGCTTTATCCGGGTAGCCGGAAAGTAGAGCATTGCAGTAGTATTTTTCTGCATCATTTTTGGATAGAAAGTTTTTGATTTTTGCAATGTTACGTAGATGGATAAAAGCTGTCCTTGAAACAGTCTTGATATGTTCGTCAAAAGAGAGATCAGGGTCCAGAGTAACGCCGAAGTTCTTCACAGTTTTATTTGAGACGACTGTACAACCATTAAGAGTAATTGTCAGATTCATTGAAATTGAAATGTACAGCTGTGTGTCATCCGCATAGCAGTGAAAGTTATCATTATGTTTTTCGAATGACATCCCCAAGAGGTAAAATATACAGTAAAAACAATAGTGGTGCTAAAACGGAACCTTTAGGAACACCGAAATTTACAGTCGATTTGTCAGAGGACAAACCATTCACAGAGATGAACTGATATCTTTCCGACAGATATCTAAACCAGCCCAGAACTTGTCCGTGTAGACCAATTTGGGTTTCCAATCTCTCCAAAAGAATGTGGTGAATGTGGTGATCGATGGTATCAACAGCAGCACTAAGGTCTAGGAGCATCCTTTATGATCCTGGCCCACGTGTGTTGGTTGCAGTCATTTCAAAAAACCTGTTTTTCTCTCAGTCAGCATTTAAACATGCATTATTTAAGCAGGTGCCCCAATATATTTTTTATCATTAGACACATTTAACATTGAACAGGGCTCATTTCATTAATAACTGTCAGCAGGGAGAATATTTCCTTTACTCCTGTGTACATTTGAGTCCAAGCTGTAATTGCTCATTATTGCAGCCAATGATTAGAGGCCCTTGCTCCCAGTACACTACAGGAACAGGAGGAATGTGGAGAAAAGAAAATGATTCGTACTGCATTGCAAATCTAATTTGGGGAGCAACACAGAGAGAGTTCTCAAAACCAGGGAAGGAACAGAACACTGCATATGTTTCTGTTTCTGTTGATTAAGTCAGGTTTTTCAGGTCTTTAACATTCCATGAACTGACTCTGGTTTGCAGTGTACCAAGAGCTCATACATGGCAAGAGAAGCTGACCACATCACCTCAGCCCTTAAATTGGAAACAGACAGAACCCTAATGGTAAAACTAGCTAAACGTGATCTTGTTCTATGCCTTTAAATCAGAGGAAAATAGGGAGAAAATCCTGTCCGTTTTTTTTAACGATAACAACATGTACACAAAGGCAAGCATTATTCTACTGGGAGTTAGAAACAGCTGTGATGTGTCTGTTGTTGGAAATGCTAGTTTTGGACAGTGTGTTTGGACGGTGTGTGTGTGTGTTTGTTTTGGATGAGGTGTGTGTGAGCAAGATATTTATTCTCAGATGGGCTGCCAAACACTTTTCTGCCCTCCCTCTCCCACCTCCCACCTCCCACCTCCCACCTTCCTCTCCCTCTATCCGTTCATAAATAATGCACCGGGTGCTCTGCTCATCTCCATCCAAGACAGCACCAATGTTATGAAGTGCAAGTTAATGGATGAACTCATTTCAATAAACAGGAGTGGTGTTTAATGCGCACGGGCACTCTAATAGTGAAAACAACACTAATTAGGCAGTATTAGTGGTGTGACAGGGGGTGAGGGTGAGAGGGGGATGAGGGGTACTCCAATCATCAGAGGAAGGGGTGTTAGTGGAGAGAGGGGAGACATGGTACCCTCTCTGATAATCTTCTTCACCAACAGACAGAACTGGGTACATCTCTCAAAGGGCTCTCATTTTCTCTTTCCCATTGATCGGCTCGTAGCGTACCCAACACCCGACAGGGACAAGACAGATAGGTACAGCCCGCCATTGTCATAAAAGTACTTTGACCTCTCCGTCACTCCCGCAACACACACAGAAGCACTCATACGATATACACACACACACACACACACACTCACACTCACACTCACACTCACACTCACACTCACACTCACACTCACACTCACACTCACACTCACACTCACACTCACACTCACACTCACACACACACAGTGCCAGTGCAAGTACTAATGATATTGACCTCTCCATAAACTCTCATTGCTTTTTGATGAGGGGTTTGTTCAGAAAGCTAGCTTCTGTGATGTGGTCTCACTACGCTGGTCCTTATTTGCATTAGGACCATCCAGGTACTGTAGCCTGAGTAATGGCTTTGTGGTTCAGGAGCAACACACGTCTTTGATGTAGGAGATTCAATGAGCCTCTTCACAACATCATACCCTCACAGAGAAGACTTCAGGGCCCATTTAGGCCAGGGCCATGAAACACACATAAAAGTAAGAGAGAACCAAATAAGGCAGGGAAGAATATAGCCTTGGGTATTGTATTTTCTTCTAGCCCGAGGTCGACTACAACACACTCTCTTTCTCATTGGGATTCAATATTATGCATGTGGGATGCAATAACAGTTATCATCAGTGTGTTTTAGGTCGATTTTAGAGAGGAACTATAATTGTAAATAAGACCTTAACAACTGATCCATAAACGACACAATCTCAATTGCACTCCACACTGCCCTCACCAACCTAGATAAAAGGAATACCTATGTGAGAATGCTGTTAATTGACTACAGGTCATCGTTCAACACTACTGTCCCCTCCAAGCTCGTTACCAAGCTTAGGACCCTGAGACTAAACACCTCCCTCTGCAAATGGATCCTGAACTTGCTGACGGGCCGACACCAGTTGGTGAGGGTAGGCACGTTGACCCTCAACATCTGGGCTCCACAGGGATGTGAACTTAGTCCCCTCCTGTACTCCCCGTGTGGCCATGCATGACTCCAACAACATCATCAAGTATGCTGACGACGGTGGTAGTCCTGATCACCAGCGACGATGAGACAGCTAACAGGGAGGAGGTCAGTGACACAGCAGTGTGATGCCGGGAAAACAACCTCTCCCTCAACGTCAGTTATACCAAGCTTTTCATTTGGGAGAGGTTGTTCATGTTCAACTGTGGCTAAAGGGACAATTTGTATAAAAGCACTGAGCCCCCCAGCACATCCCCAGCCGCCCAGGACTAGCCCTAACCTCATCACCCCGTGCTTCTACACCTGCATTGCTTGCTGTTTGGGGTTTTAGGCTGGGTTTCTGTACAGCACTTTGTGACATCAGCTGATGTAAGAAGGGCTTTATAAATACATTTGATTTATGGATTGATCACTAGGTCCAGCCCAGACTCAGACGAAGAGCCAGTCTTGTCTGTATCCTAATGCTATAGTGTCTTGACTTTGTGATCAGTTCATTGCAAACCCCGAATGTCTTTAGATTAGGAGGTTAGGTTTTGTAGCATTTCAAAGCTGGGAGAGAGTTAAGGCAGGTTATGTAGCATTTCAAAGCTGGGAGAGAGTTAAGGCAGGTTTTGTAGCATTTCAAACCTGGGAGAGAGTTAAGGCAGGTTATGTAGCATTTCAAAGCTGGGAGAGAGTTAAGGCAGGTTATGTAGCATTTCAAAGCTGGGAGAGAGTTAAGGCAGGTTATGTAGCATTTCAAAGCTGGGAGAGAGTTAAGGCAGGTTATGTAGCATTTCAAAGCTGGGAGAGAGTTAAGGCAGGTTATGTAGCATTTCAAAGCTGGGAGAGAGTTAAGGCAGGCCCCAGTGGATGTGTTGGTGTCAGAGCACCCTGCACTAGATTAACATAACTGGGATGACACGCCGACACCAAGCCAACCTCAGGCTCTGTTCCTAGGGAGGCTAATTACACATCCACACACGCTCACGCACACACACAGTTTAGATCAATACCTCTGAGAGAACTCTGCTGCGCCACTACAAAAATCCACCCAAATTACACAAGGCTCTTTTCTCTTCCAAAAGCCTCATTAGGGAGAGTGAGGAATTGTTATCATTGTTGCCGTCGGTGCCTCTCTCTCTCTCTATCTCTCCTTATTCTCTCTTTCCGCTGTTTCTAATCCCACCCAATTCACCCGTTGTCTTAGCCGTGGCCCTCCTCTCCTTCCTAATACGCTGCTTTAAATTTTAATGCTTTAGAGTTGACACTGGAGGGTTGGGGAGTTGGGACGGGCCCCATAAAGGCAGAGAGCAGGAGCCAGATGCCCATCATCAGTGCCCCCAGAAGGATGTGGAAGTATTACATTAGATGGTAAATCAACACCGGCCTTGTTAATTATTTAGGGAAACAAAGTGCTGCAGTCCTAGACACTCTGCTGTGAGCCTGGCAATGTTTAATCCACATAATGTATCTGGAGGAAGAAGAAAAAGAAGGTACTGGAGGGAGGAAAGGGAGGGATAGCAGGAAAGAGGGAGAGAGAAGAGGGAGGGAAGAGCCAGAGGGATATAGGGGCAAAAGAGTGGTAAGAGAGAGGAGTAAACATGGGGTAAAAGGATGAAGTGAAAGAGGGAGATGATCAATGAAATGGTAAAGAGGGAGAATAGAATAGCGTGAGTGAGATGACAGGGAGGTACATGTAGGAGCTAAAGACAGGGAAAGGAGAGAGTTGAGAGATGGGCAAAAGATGGTAGAAAAACAGTGGCAAGAGAAAGGATAGAAGGGATAGATACAATTTATGGAGGAGATGCATAAGAGAGCTTTGAAGGAGGGAAGAGAGAGACAAGATACGGTTGTTTTATGAGGGAGAGGGCGCATGCAAAGTGCAGTTAAACCTCTTCATAAAGCCACAAACCACAGAAGCCTTTCTTGTCTTTAATCCTACTATTGTGTTAAAAGCCCTCTATGTCTTGCTTCACTGAACACAGAAATGTAATTGGTAATATGTTTAACAGTCACTTTCATAACAGAGAAAACAAAGAAAACTATCATAATCAGACATTTTTGGATTTGCCATTCTTTACTGCTTTCTGTAGCGAAGCTACTTTATGTCTTAAAACAAGTTGGTTCAAGTTAGGTCAATTCTCTCAATCAGTTCTATGTCTCTGTGTGCTGTAAGAGGAATGCATAACTTACAAATACAGATAATGCTTCTCATTTCTGCAATATATAGAAGGAATCATATTTTGTGAAACCACACTACCGCATAGACATTACACCCAGAATGAAAATACTGGTACTGTGGAATAGATGACCACCATCATGCGTATCTCAATATGCAGAATCTCGTGTGTGTTAAATTAGGGCGAGAGAGAGAGAGAGGTGGAAAGACAATTTGGCTCACGGTCTAGAACATGACTAAATATAGGAAAGGACAAAGAGAGGTGTGTGGCGTAGAAGCCATATGCCTAATTATTGAAATCATTGCTCTCACTTTCTCTTTCTCATTCACTCCCTTTCTCTCTCACTCTCTTTCTTTCTCTCTCCCTATCACTCTCTCCCTCTATCTCTCTAGCCCTGTGTGTCTGGTTACATGTAGCTACTATCTGCCTTCTGTTGCCTGCATTCGTCTCGTCAACTCACTGTGACCCCTCCGTCTGTCTGCCACATCAAATACGCCACACGCTAAAGTTTGGAGAAGAAAAATAAAACCATAGGGAAAAATGGTCTGTTGGGATAACTATTTACCATGTTGCATATCTATTGTGCCAGTCAATGGTTTTTCTTTGTCTTTCAGAACTAGTTCACTGGTTTTGTTGTGATTTTGAATGGTGAGCTGCAATTTCAGTTATGGTTCATTTCTTTTTCTGTTATTTTCTTTTCGACATGCTTTTTCCAACCTGAACAATTCATTCTATAACCAATTTGACTGTCTACCTGATGCACTTCACGTGTAGGATAATTCTAAATAATTCCACATGGTGAGTGCTGCACTCTGGTGCATGTTATGCTTTCTGTTATCTATCCAGTTCAGCCCTCAATCATTGCGTTTGCTATTTTAATTTATCTTATTTCTGCCTGACTGATTAGTAATGCTGTTTTTGTTTGTTTCTTCGGGAGCCTTAATTAGATTTCACAGGTTAAAGGTCTAAGTACTGAAAGTTCAAGATAATTATTTTTATTTTAATTGGGGGGGCTGTCGTTGTTTTTATTTCATTTTCAAAACTGAACAGATCAGAGCCTTTCATTGGTGTGTGTCCCTGCTATCTGTGTGTGTGATGGAAGGAGCCGAGGTGGTAGGTGTATGTGTGTGTGTGTGTTTTAGTCCCGCACTATGAATGGCCAAAACAATGTTTGAAAAGTTCCATGAAAGGCAGACACCATTGTATTCACCTTTGACACAGGTTACGAGGGAAAGAACAGAAGAATGGGAAGCCTTAATTAGACTATTGGAATACAGCCACAGTCAGAATCCTAGTGAAACTAGTGGAATGAGAGTAGTGCACTATGACTGATCATTTACATGACATAAGTATAAGCTAGACATGTTCATAATGACAATGATAATCGTGACACACTTACTGCATTGGACATCTGGCAGGAATATAGGAATTTAGATGTCTTCCCAATTAAAACACATTTAGGTCCTCAATCGCCTGTAATGGTCCTCTGAATTCTGTGCACCATACAATAATGTAACCAGGTAAACAATGGGTGGAAAATGTGATAATCAGAATAAACAGAAACACAGATATAAAACAATGCTTGGAACAACAGTGTGCCCTCAGAAACAGAGCAGTCCCAATTGCTCCAATGAGGCTTCAATTGGAAAGCAAAGCTTTTTAAGCCGTAAATAGATTTTTTTATTGTTCACGTCCCGCATTCGTCCATTTCTTATATATCTCTCTTCTCCCCCCCCCCTCTCTCTCTGTATTGTTTTCTCTTTATTTCCCCCTCGATTTAATGCAACATGTTTGTAGCTGAGACAGAAGCAGAGTAATATATTTAACATTGGCAGGAGGTTAGGGGTAAAGAAAGAAGAGGAAGCAGAAAAATAAGAGTTTGGGCCTAATTGTCTGTAATGCTTTTTGCGGTACCCATTTTAGGACAACACAGAGAAAACAGCCGAGCAGATTTTTTTCTAAAGACACTGGTCGGACACACTAATGGCCCTGACAGGGCGTAAATGCAATTTAAAAAAGCTGATCTATGTAAACCATTGTTGAGGAGGAGGAGGAGTTGTGCGTGCCTGTTTGTGCCAGTGTGTGTGTGTGTGCCAAGGTTATTATAGTAAACGAAAACTGAAACAAAAATGGAAACTAAAACTGAAAAAAACTATTTAGAAAACTGAAATAAAAAATAAAAATAAATAAAAAACATTTAAAAAACTAAAATGATACAGAAACTACTATCGTTGACTGCAAAAAAAAGTTTGAAAATAAGTTAAGTTTTAGTTATTTTTCAAGATATTTTTAAATGTTTTTTTTTAGCTTATAAATCTGGCTGATTAAATGCTGCCAGTAGATGCCGATGTTTCAAATAGGCCTATGGAGCCGTTCGCAATTCACACACCGACCAACTTGCTGACCAGTGACTGGGCCGAGCTTTAGCAGCTTGTGAAGTTGCCACACCGACGAACTTCAAACTGACAGCTAGTCGCTGTCGGATGTGGTGCTGTGCCTTCTCAACCTTGATTCACACTTGAAGTCTCTCGCACTTCGGTCAACAGAGATGGAGCCACTGAGTACGGTTACATGCACACAATAATGCTATTATTGTGGATACTCGTATTCATTTAATAGTTTGATTAAAACATTTACATGCTTTGCAAGAAGAACAATTTCCTTAATAATCCTGTTACCATGTACACATCTGAAATCAGGCTACCTGATGGCCCTTTGATAAATGAAAATAATCAGCAATCAAAATAAACACGCGACCACAGTGACCATATTCTTTTGGGAAGTTTGTATGTGAAAACTACATTTTAAAACGAATACATATATATTTATATACAGTGTATTTCTGAAAGTATTGAGAGCCCTTCACTTTTTCCTCATTTTGTTATGTTACAGCCTTCTTCTAAAAATAAATCCTTGTCAATCTACGCACAATACCCCATAAACACAAAGTAAAAACTGTTTTTTTTAAATAGAAATACTTTATTTACATAAGTATTCAGACCCTTTGCTGTGAGACTCTACATTGAGCTCAGGTGCATTCCATCCCATTCCATCCTTGAGATGTTTCTACAACTTGATTGGAGTCCACCTGTGGTAAATTCAATTGATTGGACATGATTTGGAAAGGCACACACCTGTCTATATAAGGTCCCACAGTTGACAGTGAATGTCAGAGCAAAAACCAAGCCATGAGGTTGAAGGAATTGTTTGTAGAGCTCCGAGACAGGATTGTGTCGAGGCACATATTTGTAACATTGAAGATCCACAAGAAAACAGTGGCCTCCATCATTCTTAAATGGAAGAAGTTTGGAATCACCAAGTCTCTTCCTAGAGCTGGCTGCCCAGCCAAACTGAGGAATCAGGGAGAAGGGCCTTGGTCAGGCAGGTGACCAAGCACCCAATGTTCACTCTGACAGAGATCCAGAGTTCCTCTGTGGAGATGGGAGAACCTTTCAGAAGGACAACCATCTCTGCAGCACTCAATCAATCAGGACTTTATGATAAAGTGGCCAGACGGAAGTCACTCCTCAGTCAATGACAGCCTGCACATGACAGCCTGCTTGGAGTTTGCCAAAAGGCCCCTAAAGGACTCTCAGCCCATGACAAAGAAGATTCTCTGGTCTGATGAAACTATTATTTAACTCTTTGGCCTGAATGTCAAGCGTCACGTTTGGAGGAAACCAGGCACCGCTCATCATCTGGCCAACACCATCCTAATGGATAAGCGTGGTGGCAGCATCATGCTGTGGGGATGTTTTTCAGCGGGACTGGGAGACTAGTCAGGATTAAGGGAAAGATGAACGGAGCAAAGAACAGAGAGATCCTTGATGAAAATCTGCTCCAGAGAGCCCAGGACCTCAGACTGGGGCAAAGGTTTATCTCTCAACAGGACAATGACCCTAAGCACACAGCCAAGACAATTTAGGAGTGTCTTTGGGACAAGTCTCTGAATGTCCTTGAGTGGCCCAGCCAGGGCCCGGACTTGAACCCGATCGAACATCTCTGGAGAGACCTGAAAAAAACTGTGAAGCGAAGCCCCCCATCCAACCTGACAGAGCAGAATGGGAGAAACTCCCAAATACATGTGTGCCAAGCTTGTAGCGTCACACCCAAGAAGACTCAATGTTGTAATCGCTGCCAAAAGTGCTTCAACAAAGTACTGAGTAAAGAGTCTGAATGCTGATGTAAATATGATATTTCTTAGTTTTTTTGCAAACATTTCTAAAAACCTGTTTTTGCTTGGTTGCTATGGGGTATTGTGTGTAGGTTGATGAGGCAAAAAAAACAGTTTAATACATTTTAGAATAAGGCTGTAACGTACATAAACGTGGAAAAAGTGAAGGGGTCTGATTACTTTCTGAGTGACTTGCAGATGGAAGGAGGTTTTCACTCAAATCTCACGATTCATTCTTTCCTTTACAGTACCAGTCAAAAGTTGAGAGACAGCTATTATTCTACATTGTAGAATAATTGTGGAGACATTCAAACTATGAAATAAAAAATATGGAATCATGAAGTAAACAAAAAATTGTTAAACAAATATACATGTATTTTAGATACTAGAGTCTTCAAAGTTGCCACCCTTTGTCTTGATGACAGCTTTGCACACTCTTGGCATTTTCTCAACCAGCATCATGAGGAAGGCTTTTCCAACAGTCTTAAAGGAGTTCCCACATACAGTGGGGCAAAAAAGTATTTAGTCAGCCACCAATTTTAACTTGTTATGAGTATGAAAGACACCTGTACACAACCTCAAACAGTCACACTCCAAACTCCACTATGGCCAAGACCAAAGAGCTGTCAAAGGACACCAGAAACAAAATTGTAGACCTGCACCAGGCTGGGAAGACTGAATCTGCAATAGGTAAGCAGCTTGGTTTGAAGAAATCAACTGTGGGAGCAATTATTAGTAATTAGTTATTAGCAATTATTAGTAATGGAAGACATACAACCACTGATAATCTCCCTCGATCTGGGGCTCCACGCAAGATCTCACCCCGTGGGGTCAAAATGATCACAAGAACGGTGAGCAAAAATCCCAGAATAGAATTTATTGGTAAAAACTCAACTCGTCGTGTTTGGAGGACAAAGAATGCTGAGTTGCATCCAAAGAACACCATACCTACTGTGAAGCATGGGGGTGGAAACATCATGCTTTGGGGCTGTTTTTCTGCAAAGGGACCAGGACGACTGATCCGTGTAAAGGAAAGAATGAATCGTGAGATTTGAGTGAAAACCTCCTTCCATCTGCAAGGACATTGAAGATGAAACGTGGCTGGGTCTTTCAGCATGACAATGATCCCAAACACACCGCCCAGGCAACAAAGGAGTGGCTTCGTAAGAAGCATTTCAAGGTCCTGGAGTGGCCTAGCCAGTCTCCAGATCTCAACCCCATAGAAAATCTATTGAGGGAGTTGAAAGTCCGTGTTGCCCAGCAACAGCGCCAAAACATCACTGCTCTAGAGGAGATCTGCATGGAGGAATGGGCCAAAATACCAGCAACAGTGTGTGAAAACCTTGTGAAGACTTACAGAAAACGTTTGACCTCTGTCATTGCCAACAAAGGGTATATAACAAAGTATTGAGATAAACTTTTGTTATTGACCAAATACTTATTTTCCACCATAATTTTCAAATAAATTCATTAAAAATCCTACAACGTGATTTTCTGGATTTTTTTTCTCATTTTGTCTGTCATAGTTTAAGTGTACCTATGATGACAATTACAGGCCTCTCTCATCTTTTTAAGTGGGAGAACTTGCACAATTGGTGGCTGACTAAATACTTTTTTGCCCCACTGTATACTGAACACTTGTTGGTTGTATTTCCTTCACTCTGTGGCCCAACTCATCTCAATTGGGTTGAGGTCGGGTGATTGTGGAGGCCAGGTCATCTGATGCAGCACTCCATCAAATCAAATTGTATTTGTCACAAGTGCCAAATACAACAGGTGTAGGAGACCTTACAGTGAAATGCTTACTTACAAACCCAACTTCTTATGGCTGCAGGGGCAGTATTGAGTAGCTTGAATGAATAAGGTGCCCAGAGTAAACGGGATGCTCCTCAATCCCAGTTGCTAATATATGCATATTATTAGTACATTTGGATAGAAAACACTCTGAAGTTTCTAAAACAGTTTGAATGATGTCTGTGAGTATAACAGAACTCATATGGCAGGCAAAAACCTGAGAGAAAATCCAAACAGGAAGTGGGAAATCTGGAGGTTTGTAGTTTTTGAACTCAGCCCTATCGAATACACAGTGGGATATTGGTTATGTTGCACTTCTGAGGACTTCCACTAGATGTCAACCGTCTTTAGAAACTTGAATGAGGCTTCTACTGTGATGTGGGGCCGGATGAGAGCTCTTTGAGTCAGTGGTCTGGCAGAGAGCCAGGTCCTGGTCATGCGCATTTCACATGAGAGCGACCTGCGTTCCATGGCTTTTCTACAGACAATGGAATTCTCCATTGAATTCTCCTAAAGATTGATTCTATACTTAGTTTGAAATGTTTCTACGACCTGTAATATAACTTTTGGAACTTTTCGTCCGATGTTCGGCTGGACCAGCACGAGCGTTTGGATTTGTGTACTAAACGCCCTAACAAAAGTAGCTACTTGGACATAAATAATGGACATTATCAAACAAATCAAACATTTATTGTGGAACTAGGATTCCTGGGAGTGCATTCTGATGAAGATCATCAAAGGTAAGGGAATATTTACAATGTTGTTTCTGATTTCTGTCGACTCCAACGGATAATGTTTTTTTTCTTTCTGAGCGCCGTTCTCAGATTATTGCATGGTTTGCTTTTCCGTAAAGTTTTTTTAAAATCTGACCCAGCAGTTGCATTAAGAAGAGATATATCTATAATTCCATGTGTAACACTTGTATTTTCATCAACATTTATGATGAGTATTTCTGTAAAATTGATATGGCTATGCAAAATCACTGGATGTTTTAGGAACTAGTGAAAGTAACGAGCCAATGTAAACTCAGATGTTTTGATATAAATATGAACTTTATCAAACAAAACAAACATGTATTGTGTAACATGAAGTCCTATGAGTGTCATCTGAAGAAGATCATCAAAGGTTAGTGATTAATTCTATCTCTATTTGTGCTTTTTGTGACTCCTATCTTTGGCTGGAAAAATGGCTGTGTTTTTCTGTGGCTTGGTGGTGACCTAACATAATTGTGTGTGGTGCTTTCGCTGTAAAGCCTATTTGAAATCTGACACTGTGGTGGGATTAACAACAAGATTACCTTTAAAACGGTATAAAATACATGTATGTTTGAGGAATTTTAATTATGAGATTTCTGTTGTTTTGATTTTGGCGCCCTGCACTTTCACTGAGCTGTTGTCATATCGATCCCGTTAACAGGATTGCAGCCCTAAGAAGTTTTAACCAACAATGCCTAAAGAAGTTAAGAAAAACAAGTGTTAAGTAAAAGTATGAATAAATATTTAAAAAAATAAGTATCCTTGGTCAAATAGCCCTTACACACCCTGGAGGTGTATTTTGGGTCATTGTCCTGTTGAAAAACAAATGATAGTCCCACTAAGCGCAAACCAGATGGAATGTGTATCGTCGCAGAATGTTATGGTAGCCAGGCTGGTTAAGTGTGCCTTGAATTCTAAATAAATCACCAAGTGTCACCATTGAAGCACCCCCACACCATCACACACACCTCCTCCTCCATGTTTCACAGTGGGAACCACATATGCGGAGATCATCTGTTCGTCAATACTGTGTCTAGCAAAGACATGGCAGTTGGAAGCAAAAATCTCAATCAGAAATTTGCATCCTGTAGCACAAACTCAAAAAAGTTCTGGGACACTGTAAAGTCCATGGAGAATAAGAGCACCTCCTCCCAGCTGCCCACTGCACTGAGGATGGTAAACATTGTTACCACCGATAAATCCACCATAATTGAGAATTTCAATAAGCATTTTTCTACAGCTGGTCATGCTTTCCACATGGCTACCCCTACCCCGGTCAACAGCCCTGCGCTCCTCACAGCAACTCGCCCAAACCTCCCCCACTTCTCCTTCACCCAAATCAAGATAGCTGAGGTTCTGAAAGAGCTGCAAAATCTGGATCAAATCAGCCGGGCTAGACAATCTGGACCCTCTCTTTCTAAAATGATCTGCCGAAATAGTTGCAACCCCTATTACTAGCCTGTTCAACCTCTCTTTGGTATTGTCTGAGATCCCCAAAGATTGGAAAGCTGCCACGGTCATCCCCCTCTTCAAAAGGGGAGACTCTCTAGACCCAAACTGCTACAGACCTATATCTTTCCTACTCTGCCCTTCTAAGGTCTTCGACGGCCAAGTTAACAAACAGATTACCGACCATATCGAATCCTACCGTACCTTCTCCGCTTTGCAATCTAGTTTCAGAGCTGGGCATGGGTGCACCTCAGCCACTCTCAAGGTCCTAAACGATATCATAACCTCTATCGATAAAAGACAATACTGTGCAGCCGTATTCTTCGACCTGGCTAAGGCTTTTGACTCTGTCAATCACAACATTCTTATTTGCATACTCAACAGCCTTGGTTTCTGAAAGGATTGCCTCGTCTGGTTCACCAACTACTTCTCTGATAGAGTTCAGTGTGTCAAATCGGAGGGTCTGTTGTCCGGACCACTGACAGTCTCTATGGGGGTAACACAGGGTTCAATTCTCGGGCCGACTCTCTTCTCTGTATACATCAATGATGTCGCTCTTGCTGCAGGTGATTCTTTGATACACCTCTATGCAGACGACACTATTCTGTATACTTCTGGCCCTTCTTGTGTTAACTAACCTCCAGATGAGCTTCAATGCCATACAACTCTCCTTCCGTGGCCTCCAACTGCTCTTAAATGCTTAAATCGGCTTCCTATTCTGCAACAAAGCATCCTTCACTCATGCTGCCAAACATACCCTCGTAAAACTGACTATCCTACCGATCCTTGACTTCGGCGATGCCATTTACAAAATAGCCTTCAACACTCTACTCAACAAATTGGATGCAGTCTATCACAGTGCCATCCATTTTGTCACCAAAGCCCCATACACTACCCACCACTGCGACTTGTACGCTCTCTCGCCCTCGCTTCATACTCGTCGCCAAACCCACTGGCTCCAGGTCATCTACAAGTCTCTGCTAGGTAAAGCCCCGCCTTATCTCAGCTCACTGGTCACCATAGCAGCACCCACCCGTAGCACGCACTCCAGCAGGTATATCTCACTGGTCATCCCCCAAAGCCAATTCTTCCTGTTATCTGCTGCCAATGACTGGAACGAACTGCAAAAATCACTTAAGCTGGAGACTTTTACCTCCCTCACTAGCTTTAAGCACCAGCTGCCAGAGCAGCTCACAGATCACTGCACCTGTACATAGCTCATCTGTAAATAGCCAATCCAATCTACCTCATCCCCATACTGTATTTATTTATTTATCTTGCTCCTTTGCATCCCAGTACCTCTACTTGCACATTCATCTTCTGCACATTCTACCATTCCAGTGTTTAATTGCTATATTGTAATTACTTCGCCACCACGGCCTATTTATTGCCTTACCTCCCTTATCCTACCTCACTTGCACATGCTGTATATAGATTTTTCTACTGTATTATTGATTGTATGTTTGTTTATTCCATGTGTAACTCTGCATTGTATGTTTCGAACTGCTTTGCTTTATCTTTTCCAGTGTCACTCCCTGACCTTAGAGATCCTTTAAATGCTCTATTTGGTTAGGTCAGGGTGTGATTAGGGTGGGCATTCTAGTTTTTCGTTTTCTATGTTGGCCTGGTATGGTTCCCAATCAGAGGCAGCTGTCTATCGTTGTCTCTGATTGGGGATCATATTTAGGCAGCCTTTTCCCACCTGTTGTTTGTGGGATCTTGTTTTTGTGTAGTGCATGTGAGCACTCCATTACGTTTAGTTTGTGGCTGTATTGAGTTTCATTTATTAAAACATGTGAAACTCTGCACACACTGCGCCTTGGTCCATTTATTCCAATGATCGTGACAGCCATGTGGCAGTTGCAAATGAGAATTTGTTCTCATCTAACCTAACTGGTTAAATAAAGGTCAAATAAAAAAAGAACAAAGGACAGATTTCCACTGGTCTAATGTGCATTGCTTGTGTTTCTTGGCTTAAGCAAGTCTCTTCTTATTACTGGTGTCTTTTAGCAGTGGTTTCTTTGCAGCAATTCGACCATGAAGGCCTATTTACGCAGTCTCTGAACAATTGATGTTGAGATGTGTCTGTTACTTGAACTCTGTAAAGCATTTATTTGGGCTGCAAATTCTGAGGCTGGTAACTGTAATGAACTTATCCTTTGCAACAGAGGTAACTCTGGGTCTTCCTTTCCTGTGACAGTCCTCATGAGAGACAGTTTCATCATAGTGCTTGATGGTTTTTGTGACTGCACTTGAAGAAACTTTAAAAGTTGTTGACATTTTCCAGATTGGCTGACCTTCATGTCTTAAATGAATTACGAAATGTCTTTTCTTTTTACTTATTTGAGCTGTTCTTGCCATAATATGGATTTATAGGGCTATCTTCTGTAGACCACCTCTACCTTGTCACAACACAACTGATTGGCTCAAACGCATTAAGAAGGAACGAAATTCCACAAATTAACATTTAACAAGGCACACCTGTTAATTGAAATGCATTCCAGTTGACTACCTCATGAAGCTGGTTGAGAGAATGCAAAGACTGTGCAAAACTGTCATCAAGGAAAAGGGTGGCTACTTTGAAGAATCTCAAATATAAAATATATTTTAATTTGTTTAACACTGGTTTGGTTTCTACAAAATTCTGAGTGTGTTATTTCATCATTTTGATGTCTTCACTATTATTCTACATTCTTATATAGTAAAAATAAAGATAAACCCTTGAAAATAAAGAAAAACCCTTGAGTGTCCAAACTTTTGACTGGTACTGTTTATATACAGTGGGGCAAAAAAGTATTTAGTCAGCCACCAATTGTGCAAGTTCTCCCACTTAAAAAGATGAGAGAGGTCTGTCATTTTCATCATAGGTACACTTCAACTATGACAGACAAAATGAGAAAAGAAATTCCAGAAAATCACATTGTAGGATTTTTAATGAATTTATTTGCAAATTATGGTGGAAATTAAGTATTTGGTCACCTACAAACAAGCAAGATTTCTGGCTCTCACAGACCTGTAACTTCTTCTTTAAGAGGCTCCTCTGTCCTCCACTCGTTACCTGTATTAATGGCACCTGTTTGAACTTGTTATCAGTATAAAAGACACCTGTCCACAACCTCAAACAGTCACACTCCAAACTCCACTATGGCCAAGACCAAAGAACTGTCAAAGGACACCAGAAACAAAATTGTAGACCTGCACCAGGCTGGGAAGACTGAATCTGCAATAGGTAAGCAGCTTGGTTTGAAGAAAACAACTGTGGGAGCAATTATTAGGAAATGGAAGACATACAAGACAACTGATAATCTCCCTCGATCTGGGGCTCCACGCAAGATCTCATCCCAGAACCACACGGGGGGACCTAGTGAATGACCTGCAGAGAGCTGGGACCAAAGTAACAAAGCCTACCATCAGTAACACACTACGCCGCCAGGGGCTCAAATCCTGCAGTGCCAGACATGTCCCCCTGCTTAAGCCAGTACATGTCCAGGACGGTCTGAAGTTTGCTAGAGAACATTTGGATGATCCAGAAGAAGATTGGTAGAATGTCATATGGTCAGATGAAACCAAAATATAACTTTTTGGTAAAAACTCAACTCGTCTTGCATCCAAAGAACACCATACCTACTGTGAAGCATGGGGGTGGAAACATCATGCTTTGGGGCTGTTTTTCTGCAAAGGGACCAGGACGACTGATCCGTATAAAGGAAAGAATGAATGGGGCCATGTATCGTGAGATTTTGAGTGAAAAAATATTGAGATAAACTTTTGTTATTGACCAAATACTTATTTTCCACCATAATTTGCAAATAAATTCATTAAAAACCCTACAATGTGATTTTATATATATATATATATATATATATATATATATATATATATATATATATATATATGTCCTTATATATATATACACACACTACCGTTCAAATGATTGGGGTCACTTAGAAATGTCCTTGTTTTTTAAAGAAAAGCACATTTGTTGTCATTAAAATAACATCGAATTGATCAGAAATAGTGTAGACTTTTAATGTTGTAAGTGACTATTGTAGATGGAAACAACAGATTTTTTAATGGAATATCTACAGAGGCCAATTATCAGCAAACTATCTCTAACCAGAATAGAAAGAGGAGTGGGAGGCCCCGTTGCACAACTGAGCAAGAGGACAAATACATTAGAGTGTCTAGTTTGAGAAACAGAAGTTTCAAAACACCAGTCCTCAACTGGCAGCTTCATAAAATAGTACCCGCAAAACACCAGTCTCAACGTCAACAATGAAGAGGCGACTCCGGGATGCTGGCCTTCTAGGCGAAGTTTCTCTAGCCGGTGTCTGTGTTCTTTTGCCCATCTTAATATTTTATTTTTATTGGCAAGTCTGAGATATGGCTTTTTATTTGCAACTCTGCCTAGAAGGCCAGCATCCCGGAGTCGCCTCTTCACTGTAGACGTTGAGACTGGTGTTTTGCAGGTACTGATAAAGCTGCCAGTTGAGGACTTCTGAGGCATCTGTTTCTCAAACTAGACACTCTAATGTACTTGTCCTCTTGCTCAGTTGTGCACCGGGGCCTCCCACTCCTCTTTCTATTCTTTCTATTCTGGTCAGAGACAGTTTGCGCTGAAGGGAGTAGTACAATGTCTCCACTGTATTTCTGATCAATTGGATGTTATGTTAATGGACAAAATGTTTTGCTTTTCTTTCAAAAACAAGGACATTTCTAATTGTAAACTTTTGAACGGTATTGTATATATATATATATATATATATATATATATATACTCCAATACATTGACTTTGTTGTCCTTAAGCCATTTTGCTTGGGGTCATCGTCCATTTAGAAAACCCATTTGCAACCAAGCTTTAACTTTAACTGATGTCTTGAGATGTCCATGTAATTTTCCTGCCTCATGATGCCATCTATTTTGTGAAGTGCACCAATCTCTCCTGTAGCAAAGCACCCCCACAACATGATGCTGCCACCCCCGTGCTTCACGGTTGGGATGGTGTCTTCAGCTTGCAAGCCTCCCCCTTTTTCCTCAAACATAACGATGGTCATTACGGCTAAACAGTTATATTTTTGTTTCGCCAGACCAGAGGACATTTCTCCAAAAAGTATGATCTTTGTCCCCATGTGCAGCTGCAAACCGTAGCCGGTCTTTTATTTGGCGGTTTTTGAGCAGTGGCTTCTTCCTTGCTGAGCGGCCTTTCAGGTTATGTCGATATAGGACTTGTTTTACTGTGGATATAGATACTTTTGTACCTGTTTCCTCCAGCATCTTCACAAGGTCTTTCGCTGCTGTTCTGGGATTGATTTGCACTTTTCACACCAAAGTACGTTAATCTCTAAGAGATAGAACATATATCCTTCCTGAGTGGCATGACGGCTGCGTGGTCCCATAGTATTTATACTTGCATACTATTTTTTGTACAGACGAACGTGGTACCTTCAGGCATTTGGAAATTTCTCCCAAGGATGAACCAGACTTGTGGAGGTTTACACATTTTTTTCTGTGGTCTTTGCTGATTTCTTTTGTTTTTCCCATGATGTCAAGCAAAGAGGTAATGAGTTTGACGGTAGGCCTTGAAATAAATCCACAGGTACACCTCCAATTGACTAAAATTATGTAAATTTTCCTATCAGAAGCTTCTAAAGCCATGACATAATTTTCTGTAATTCTCCAAGCTGTTTAAAGGCACAGTCAATTTAGAGTATGTAAACTTCTGACCCACTGGAATTGTGATACAGTGAAATAATCTGTCTGTAAACAATTGTTGGAAAAATTACTTGTGCATAAAATAGATGTCTTAACCAACTTGCCAAAACTATAGTTTGTTAACAAGAAATGTGTGTAGTGGTTGAAAAACAAGTTTTAATGACTCCAACCTAAGTGTATGTAAACTTCCAACTTCTAAAATATCTACCTCAATTACCTTGTACCCCTGCACATCGGTACTGGTACGCCGTGTATATAGCCAAGTGATCTTTACTCATTGTGTATTTATTCCTCATGATATTATTTTTCTATATTTTCCTCTCTTGTAAGTAAGCATTTCACCTGTTGTCATTTGTGGTGCAGCCAGAATGTATTTGTTTGACCGTCTTGTACTGTACAGTCACAGTGCCATGGAATGTTACTGGCATGATGGCATCTCTAGTCTTAAGCACTCTGTTAAATGTTGATGGATGAAAATGGTGCACTTTCACCGTGTAATTGTATTAAGGTGCTTTTTATTCTGCATCTGCATTAGATAAGTGCCCAAGCATTCAATGTTATATTTTACAAAAATGTCACCATATTTTGCAAAGATATTGAATCAACACAGCATTATATTCATCAATTTCGGGCAACTTTACTCTTGAAAAATAGTAACATACTATAACGCAGCCTATTTCAAAAGCTTCGACACTTTTTGTCATCACGCTTCAAAAATACACATTCTTCACATGCATCTGGAAATCAATCAGCGATAAACAGACAAATGATATGAAATATAAAATGGCAGCCGCCAGTCAGATAATATGAATGTGCTGCCAGTATGTGCTCTAGATTCCACCCAACAAAACCCTGACCTTTGTAGAATCATTATAATACCTTCTAATCTGAATAGTTGCTGTGGATATGGCCTTCCTTTTCCTGCTTGGTGGAAAGGGTATGCAGGATGATAATGGAACCATTTCAAGGGCTTCCTGCCTCTCTCTCTCTGCCTGCATGTGGGAATTTATGCCCATCGGGAATGAAATTGACACAATATTTGAGTGTCACCCAGCATCATTATCATGTACATTTCAAAATGTACAGATAAGAGAGAGCTTTTGAATATGCCTTTTTTTCTCACTAGACCAATAGTAGGGTGTTGGTGTCATCTATGCGTTCAGCATGCAAACGTGATGTTTTAAAGCTAAAGAGGCTGATGTATGGAGTGATTACAGTCATGGCTATAGTCCAGGCAGTCATTGTAAATAAGAATTTGTTCTTAATTAACCTGCCTAGTAAAATAAAGGTAAAATAAATAAAATAAAATAAATTGTGTGTTGTTAATTAAGCAAAAGGTGGAGAAGCTGTGATATGTTTTGCTGCATAAACCTACTATGAATTATTAACTTTCAAATGATCCATTCATTTGTATTGATCGACACAAGTATTTGGGGAAAGGAACGTAGCCTACATCTTGTGGCCATTGAAAACGATCATTGACACATTCCTTAAAATGTTTTATCCCTGTGAAACGGACAACATTTCAGGAGCCAGATCCAATTTCGTAATTATAATAACGTCCTGACACCTTGGAATCAGATAGCCAATGCCCCTCTCTCTCTGTGTTGCTTTCAGTTTTGACACATAGCCTACCCCAGAGAAAAATAAAGAATATCCTTTGTGCAACAGTGACATCTTTTGGTAAAAAAATATCCCTGCTTGGAGTTATAGAGGATGTGTGAGGTCCAGGTCAACAAATCATCAATAATAATCTGTATGAGGCTACTACTGTATGCTTTTATTTAAGAACAAATATCTGATTTAAAGATAAATAACTTAACTTCAAGAAACAATAAACACCAACGCATCCAGTAGCCTAAGACTTTAAAATAAAATAAATAACGCAGGACTCAAATGTCGCGTGATTTTTCAACTGCTTTTTATGTTTAAGTAATTCGGCCCACGGTTTCCACTAGCTACCACAGCCACAAAGTCAAAATTGCCTATATCGTAAAAATGTATGAAAACAAAAATAAGTTTTAGGGTTATAATTTGAAGTTAGGGTTAGGTATAAGGTTAGCAGTGGGGTTAAGGTTAGGGTTAAAGTCACATTTTAAGAAAATACATTATAGAAATAAGCGGGGTTCCAGACTTTGTGGCTGTGGTAACTAGTCTCTGCCCACGAAAAAAACTGCCATAAAAGACTATAGAAGTACACCCATGGCAATTCAAATGAAGGCTAGTCCTTCATCCTTCACATGGGTCACAGTCATCACATGTAGTCCTACTCTCCTACCATGGATATCAAAGGCTACATTTTGTTGCTTCTTCTATTCATAACAGTGACACATAGCTATGTCATTTCGCATATAACATTGATGTCACGTACTTTTACAGATATAATCTGACATGTCAGATATCCATATCCTGACCTATCCAATTCAACTCATCCGTGGCCAACCCTCTTCTTTTCTAGTGGTACTTCCGTTTCTGCGCAGTAAATTGAATTCACTCAAATTCTGAAATTATACTGAGTTTCAGCAGCAGCGACTGCTGATGATGTCCCCGTAGTCTACATTGTCGGTGTAAATCTGGGCAGCTATGAGTAGAACTATCGACGCTGTTGTGTCCCCCACCCAAACAAATACAATACCTGCCGACATCTCCGGACAGATGTTAGATCTAGACGAGGACGACGATTTAGAAGTTTTCAGCAAGGTAAAAATAACACTACTTAGCCTACTAATGTGGAACGTACAGGGAAGTTTAGAAACGGAGTTGGCGCAGGGGGTTGAATGCGATATTTCTGTGCTACGTGGATAGCCTGCATTTGACACTCAGTGGTGAGTTAATCGTTCAGGGAAGTTTCTATTGCTTTTGTAAATCCAATGAAGTTCAGGCAGGAAAGTGCATTGTTAGGGTGCTTTCCACTTGGATAGTCTAAAATGTATATTTTACCAGTTTAAATCACTGTATTTTACGTAGTCTACATCAATGCACCCCGACTGCATCTTAAAAGTATATTTTATATCAGACATGGGTTCGAAACAGTCTGTGTATTACCCTTTTGAATTCTCTGCTGATGTTATGCTTTTGTCAGTTTCAAAGGTCACTCGATCAGACGATGTCATGCAAATATCATTAGGACTAATGCCGCGTTCAAAAAACGAAGAACTCGGAATAATACGAGGTCAAATCATGACGTGTGATCTTTAGCTCCGAAAGTCGGAGCTGTGGAAAGAGGCCCGAGTTACCGAGTTGGATCACCGTTAAAAAAAAAAATCCCAGGCGGAACTTTTTTCCCCCAGTTCCCAGTTGTTTTCAACGCAATGAAGTCGGAAGTCAGAGTTTTCCAAGCTCCCAGTTGTTTTGAACACTGCATACTTTATCTTGTTGCCATACACAGAGGCGTCTGGGCACATAGGGGGAACGTGCCCCCTTAGAGTAGTCCTGCACGTTTTTATTTGATTTTTTTAACGTATTTTGTTGTTTCTCTGATACTACTAGCCACCGAGCAATTTTATAAAGTTGGCTTTAGCTAGCCCAGTTAGGTTCACAATCTCCCAAAGTTGTAACTAGCTACCATTTCAGGCAATCATTGAAATTAGAGTAGCTAGCTTTTCTTTCTTAGATGGCAAGCCAATTACTAAATGTTAGTGCTGAACCATTAACTGAAATGTTGTTTCTTTTATTTATTTTGAAACAACTAATTGACCAAAGTTAAATTATTTGGAATTTCATTTACTTTTTGTTTTTTTGTTAACTCAATTTGCACATTGGGCTGCAGTTTCTCTATAGCTAAATCAGATCAAGCCCAAACTGTCCAATCTTGAAGGATGTTGTAGTTTCCAACTGGCCGAAGTTCTATATAGTTTAGTGCAGAAAATCTGGTAATTAACTACAAAGACCATAATCCATGCGTGCCTATTTGTCCGGTCTATTTATTTTACACCTATGTAAAAGACTGAAGGATGCGTGACCAAGAAGTATAGGAAGTGGTTGCTTCGCGAGGTATCGCTACCTGAAAATACATGATCGAAGTGATTGATAAATTGTATTCAGCACTCCTAAAAGTATACCTTATTTACTTTGAAGAACTAATAAAATAGTGATTTTTATCAGACAGCATAGGCAGCAGCTCTATAGAGATGAAATGATGACTTGGAATGAAATAAGTCATTAAAAAAATAGTAATATACACAACAACCTGAAATATTTCATTAAAGTAAAGTAATGTGAATAAGTTATGGTTTAAGTGATACGCAGTGACTGTGCAGTGACTACCATCATGGGACTTTTATTCATTGTTTTATTCTGTGTAACAGCATTCAACTTTCATAATGCATAGTGCATTGTTAGGGTTTGGCTGGTGTAGGCAGTCATCAATTTGTTCTTAACTGACTTAAGTGGTTAGGATTTGGCAGAACAAATTGATAAGGGAACATTAATTTGGGGCGGCAGGTAGCCTAGTGGTAAGAGCGTTGGGCCAGTAACCGAAAGGTTGCTGGATCGAATCCCTGAGCTGACAAGGTAAAAATCTGTGGTTCTGCCCCGGAACAAGGCTGCCCACTGTTCCCCAGTAGGCTGTCATTGTAAATAAGAATTTGTTCATAACTTACTTGCCTAGTTAAATAAAGGTAACTTTTTTTTTTTTAATTGCTCAGCACTACTAAGATTACCCAGATTTTAGTAAAAATGCAGAGAAGCATATTTTGTTTCTTAAAAAAAGAACCACCAGTCAGGAGGATACAGAGAGCTCAAGAGATATGCAGAGTTTAAAACATTTTTTTAATCGAATTAAGCATAATGATTATGACTATATTGCAGGAAAAGGGTGTTTCAGGTGTTTGAAAAAAGCCAAATTCTCCAATTTACAGACGAGGTCAGAGGTCGACCGATATGATTTTTCAATACTGATTATTGGAGGACCCAAAAAAAGCTGATACCGATTAATCGGCCAAATGTTTATATATATATATATATATGAGTAGTGTAACGACCCTGGGTTTATAAGGGTGACGCACAATTGGCCTAGCGTCGTCCGGGTTAGGGAGGGTTTGGCCGGTAGGAAAATCCTTGTCTCATCGCGCACCAGCGACTCCTGTGGTGGGCCAGGCGCAGTGCGCGCTAACCAAGCTTGCCAGGTGCACGGTGTTTCCTCCGACACATTGGTGTGGCTGGCTTCCGGGTTGGATACGCGCTGTGTTAAGAAGCAGTGCGGCTTGATTGGGTTGTGTATCGGAGGACGCATGACTTTCAACCTTCGTCTCTCCCGAGCCCGTACGGGAGTTGTAGCGATGAGACAAGATAGTAGCTACTAAAACGATTGGATACCACGAAATTGGGGAGAAAAAGGGGTAAAATTCTAACAAACAAAAAAATAACAAAAAAATAGGCAATATTAACTAAATATGCAGGTGTAAAAATGTATACTTGTGTAATGATTTTATGAAAGGCATTGATGTTTATGGTTAGGTACACATTGGTGCAACGACAGTGCTTTTTTCGCAAATGTGTTTGTTAAATCACCCGTTTGGCAAAGTAGGCTGTGATTCAATGACAAATTAACAGGCACTGCATCGATTATATGCAACGCAGGACAAGCTAGATACACTAGTAATATCATCAACCATGTGTAGTTAACTAGTGATTATGTTAAGATTGATTGTTTTTTATAAGATACGTTTAATGCTAGCTAGCACCTTACAGTGGCTCCTTGCTGCACTCGCAAAGCAGGTAGTCGGCCTGCTACGCAGTCTCCTCGTGGAGCGCAATGTAATCGGTAATCGGTGTCCAAAAATGCTGATTACGGATTGTTATGAAAACTTGAAATTGGCCCTAATTAATTGACCATTCCGATTGATCGGTCGACCTCTATCCTAGACCCCCTGCGGCTCACCCCCCTAGCTATCCTCACTTTTGTGCCCCCTCAGATTGTTGGGGTGCATGATGCCCCTGTTGCCTAATGTAGCAATATTTTTGATAGTCTTGTCACATTTTGTTGCCAAATCTGATTGTTGCATGATCATTGCTGGATGAATGTTGTGGCCGCCAAGATCACACAACTAAGTTAACAGTGTTTTTGAAGTTCATCTGTCAGACTAGCAGAAGAATCAGACGGCAAGAAAGCCACTTATGGTACCAACTAAGAAATTCCATGAGGCGACAGGGAATCAAATCAAGTGCATATTTGATCTAAATCTAATTCATGTTTATTTGTAGCTTATTCTTTTTGCAACATCACAGAGAAATCAGTTAAGAATTACATCGTTGTTATTTCAGCTTGTGCTGTCCCCATTGTTTTGCAGTGCGCATCGCAGCCAGGGGAGTAGCCTAGGCAGCAGGCTATGCATTCTGCTGACTACATTAGCCTCTCAGTTCAGTGTTATTACAGGAAGCGTCATGAAAGGACAATGACAAAAGCGTGTCGTGCTGCTGCCTGTGAACAATGGCACATCAGTTCAAGTCTGCTGAAACGTTTGCATGTTGTACATGGCCTGGCCATGATCTGAATATGACAGTGACATGACCACTGGTTGTTGACCTCGGATTGTGGAACGTCAAATCATTTGCAAATGGTGCCATATTTCTTGACAAAGTTCAGGGACCATTAAATAAAACTGATAGTTGAAAGTTCCTTATCAGACATCACAAACAAACTCGGTAGGATAGTCTACAGGTAGGTAGGACTGTTAGCCATTTTATAGGATCTGAGGACATCAGATGATAAATGCATTAAACTTACCTGACCCATGAAATGTGATGAATGCACAATTTGTCACAAATGATGTGCTACTTTGTCCTGGACCTGCTATTTTGACCCCTCTCTCTCTTCCGCTCTCTGACCTGCTGTCTCGACCTGTGAATTGTCGGCTATGAAAAGCCAACTAACGTTTACTCCTGAAGGGTGTTGACCTGTTGCACCCTGTATAAACACCATGACTATTATTTGACCCTGCTGGTCATCTATGAATGTTTGAACATCTTGAAGAACGATCTGGCCTAAATGGCCATGTACTCTAATCTCCACCCGCCACTGCCAGAAGAGGACTGGCCACCCCTCAGAGACTAGCTCCTGTCTAGGTTTGTCTCTAGGTTCCTGCCTTTCTAGGGAGTTTTTCCCAGCCACTGTGCTTCTACCTCTGCATTGCTTACTCTTTGGTGTTTTAGGCTGGGTATCTGTATAAGTTCTTTGTGACAACTGTTGACGTGAAAAGGGCTTTTATAAAATACTTTGAGAATGTTTGACCAAGCAGGTAATGAGAGAACTGAGTAGGGTGATATGGGTTTTATTTTCTACTGAGTAAGAGCGATTAAAAAAAACAGTGCATAAAAAGGGTACTTAAAGGTCTATAAATGAATTAAACTGTTCAAACACCTCAAACCAAAGTTTATTTGTCACGTGCGCCGAATACAACAGGTGTAGGTAGACCTTACAGTGAAATGCTTACTTACAGGCTCTAACCAATAGTGAAAAAAGGTATTAGGTGAACAATAATGAAAAATAATAGTAGCGAGGCTATATACAGTAGCGAGGCTACATACAGTAGGGAGGCTACATACAGACACCGGTTAGTCAGGCTGATTGAGGTAGTATGTAGATATGGTTAAATTGACTGCATATATGATGAACAGATAGTAGCAGTAGCGTAAAGAGGGGTTGGTGGGTGGCGGGACACAATGCAGATAGCCCAGTTAGCCAATGTGTGGGAGCACTGGTTGGTCGGGCCAATGGAGGTAGTCTGTACATATGTACATGATGTATAGTTAAAGTGACTATGCATATATGATAAACAGAGTAGCAGCTGCATAAGAGGGGTTGGGAGGGACACACACACACACAATGCGAATAGTCCGGGTAGCCATTTGATTACCTGTTCAGGAGTCTTATGGCTTAGGGGTAAAAACTGTTGAGAAGCCTTTGTCCTAGACTTGGCACTCCGGTACCGCTTGCTATGCGGTAGTAGAGAGAACAGTCTGACTGGGCTGGCTTGGGGTCTTTGACATATTTTAGAGCCTTCCTCTGACACTGCCTGGTGTAGAGGTCCTGGATGGCAGGCAGCTTAGCCCCAGTGATGTACTGGGCCGTGAGCACTACCCTCTGTCGGAGGCCGAGCAATTGCCGTACCAGGCAGTGATGCAAAAAGTCAGGATGCTCTCAATGTTGCAGCTGTAGAACCTTTTGAGGATCTCAGGACCCAAGGAACTTTTTAAAAGTTTTTTTTTGTTTCCTGAGATGAATAGGCTTTGTCGTTCCCTCTTTGGACCATTCTAGTTTGTTGATGTGGACACCAAGGAACTTGACGCTCTCAACCTGCTCCACTACAGCCCCGTCGATGAGAATGGAGGCGTGCTCGGTCCTCCTTTTCCTGTAGTCCACAATCATCTCCTTAGTCTTGGTTACGTTGAGGGATAGGTTGTTATACTGGCACCACCCAGCCAGGTCTCTGACCTCCCCCCTATAGGCTGTCTCTTCGTTGTCGGTGATCAGGCCTACCACTGTTGTGTCATCTGCAAACTAAATGATGGTGTTGGAGTCGTGCCTGGCCATGCATTCTTGGGTGAACAGGGATTACAGGAGGGGACTGAGCACGCACCAGGCTCCAGTGTTGAGGATCAACGCAGCGGATGTGTTGCTCACCACCTGGGGGCGGTCTGTCATGAACGCCAGGATCCAGTTGCAGAGGGAGGTGTTTAGTCCCAGGATCTTTGGCTTAGTGATGAACTTTGAGGGTACTATGGTGTTGAACGCTGAGCTGTAGTCAATGAACAGCATTCTCACAAGTGTTCCTTTTGTCCAGGTGGGAAAGGGCAGTGTGGAGTGCAATAGAGATTGCATCATCTGTGGATCTGTTTGGGCAGTATGCAAATTGGAATGGGTCTAGGGTGTCTGGGATAATGGTGTTGATGTGAGCCATTACCAGCCTTTCAAAGCACGTCATGGCTACGGACGTGAGTGCTACGGGTCTGTAGTCATTTAGGCAGGTTGCCTTGATGGTATTACAGTTGGCATTACAGACTCTATCAGGGACATGTTGAAAATGTCAGTGAAGACACCTGCCAGTTGGTCAGCACATGCCCGCCGCACACGTCCTGGTAATCCGTCTGGCCCCGCAGCCTTGTGTATGTTGACCTGTTTAAAGGTCTTACTTACGTCGGCTATGGAGAGACTGTGAGCACACAGTCGTCCAAACAGCTGATGCTGTCATGCATGCCTCAGTGTTGCTTTCCTCGAAGCGAGCATAGAAGTGATTTAGCTCGTCTGGTAGGCTCGTGTCACTGGGCAGCTCACGGCTGTGCTCCCCCTTGGAGTCTGTAATAGTTTGCAAGCCCTGCCACATAAGATGAGCGTCGGAGCCAGTGTAGTATGATTCAATCTTAGCCCTGTATTGATGCTTTGCCTGTTTGATGGTTCGTCCCAGGGTATAGCAGGATTTCTTGTAAACTTCCGGGTTAGAGTCCCGCACCTTGAATGCGGCAGCTCGAACCTTTTAGCTCAGTGCAAATGTTGCCTGTAATCCATGGCTTCTGACTGGGGTATGTACGCACAGTCACTGTTGGGACGACGTCCTCGATGCATTTCTTGATAAAGCCAGTGACTGATGTCACTGGTGCGGCAGGGTAGCCTAGTGGTTAGAGCGTTGGACTTGTAACCAGAAGGTTGCAAGTTCAAACCCCCGAGCTGACAAGGTACAAATCTGGCGTTCTGCCCCTGAACAGGCAGTTAACCCACTGCTCCTAGGCAGTCATTCCTCAATTCCATTGGAAGAATCCCGGAACATGTCTGTGATAGCAAAACAGTCCTATAGTTTAGCATCTGCTTCAACTGACCACTTTTTTTATAGACCGAGTCACTGGTGCTTCCTGCTTAAAGTTTTCTTGTGAGCAGGAATCAGGAGGACAGAGTTGTGGTCGGATTAACCAAATGGAGGGCGAGGTTAGAGCTTTGTATGCGTCTCTGTGTGGAGTACAGGTGATCTAGAAATCTTTTCCCTCTAGTTGCACATTTAACATGTTGATAGAAATTTGGTAGAACTGATTTAGGTTTCCCTGCATTAAAGTCCCCGGCCACTAGGAGCGCCGCCTCTGGGTGAGTGGTTTCCTGTTTGCTTATTTCCTTATACAGCTGACTGAGTGCGGTCTTAGTGCCAGCATCTGCTGTGGTGGTAAATAAACAGCCACGAAAAGTATAGCTGAGAACTCTCTAGGCACTTTATCACAATATACTCTACTACAGGCGAGCAAAATCTATAGACTTCCTTAGATTTCGTGCACCAGCTGGTGTTTGGAGAATATCCTGTGCGTCTTGCTTGTTGAAGAAAGAAATCTTTGTCTAATCCGAGGTGAGTGATCTCTGTTCTGATGTCCAGAAGCTCTTTTTTTTTTTTTGCCGTAAGATACGGTTGCAGAAAAATTATGTGCAAAATAAGTTACAAAGAACACACACACAAAAAAACACATAATAGCACAATTGGTTGGGCGCCAGTAAAACTGCTGCCATTTCTTCCGGCGCCATTTTATCTGAATCATAGATACATGTGTAAGTGAGGTCTGTGTGGCAGAATAGGCGCAACTCACAGGGTTTTCTTAGAGCACAGAATATAAAGGGATGGCCAGTTCCAAGTATCTGAGGCAGGTCAGCTACAATGATGCAAATAAATGATCAAGGATCTGTTCTTAAATGTTTTAGCATAAACATGATTTTAAGCATACTTATTATTATTTATTATTATTATGTGTTTTAAATGTATTCATTTTGAATAGAAAATTCTAGCATAATGTTTTAAACTGGGGAACTCCATTTCCCCTATGCTGGACGGAGGTGGTATCACCGAACACACCCCTCCATTTCAGGATAATAGGACGTGCCAATTAGCTGCATGCTCTCTAACAAGTGCACCTGGCCTCTGTGCTGCAGACAAGGCACCAGAGAAGAGCTGCAAAAACTGAAACGGTAAAACTTAGAAATAATTGTTAGAATTAATATTTGCAGCAATTCAATAAAGGTGTGTCTTTGATATTTGAAATGGAAACCACATGTTGGGTCATTATTTGATTGGACACTAAATGTTTGGTGCAAGTTAATGTTAGAGTGCAAAGGAAAGGGCTTTTTAGCTGAGAAGCTACATGTGGTTGTCGCATCACAAGATGGTGTTGTGTAACACTCTTACACGATGTACTGTATGGTATTTACTGTTGTGACAAAGTAACTGGACAGCGCACATGCATTTTGCTTTTGGGTTTCTCTTCCAGATTTAAATCAGTTCTGCCTTTCATGATTTGTTTTTCTAGGATTTGACTCTTGCAGACGGGAATATGTTCAACGCCTCAATGCCGACATCCCCAGGATCCATGGTCAACCAGTGTAAGTTTGAGGAGGACGAGGAGAGTGACTCTAAAGACATCTTCATTACAGTGGACAACCCAGAGAGTCATGTGACTGCCATTGAGACCTTCATCACCTACAGAGTTCTGACCAAGGTGAGGGGGGTGTGTAATGTACTGTGTCCTCTAGAAATGGAATTGCATTGATTGTACAGTATATACTAGACTGTGTATTTGCCAATAGAATTGAGTTAATCTGGTCTTTACTGTGTTTCTCTGCCTGCCTCAGACCACACGGAGTGAGTTTGACAATTCTGAGTACGAAGTCCGCAGGCGCTACCAAGACTTCCTCTGGCTCAAAGGGAAACTGGAGGATGCCCACTCAACTCTCATTGTTCATGTATGTGGTGTCTGACCTGTAAAGGAATTGAGAATTTGGTTAAACTCCATACTATCGATCCACTACATATTTCTGAGCTCTGTTTTAATCCTCCTTCCTGTCCTCAGCCTCTGCCAGAGAAGTTTGTGGTGAAGGGGATGGTGGAGAGGTTCAATGGTGATTTCATCGAGACACGGAGGAAAGCTCTCCACAAGTTCCTTAATCGTGTTGCTGATCACCCCATTCTGTCCTGCAGCGAAGACTTCAAAGTCTTCCTTAGTGCTCAGGCCTGGGTAAGCAAGCATATACCAAATGCATACATAAACGTGCACCAAACACATAATCCATAAAAGCTTTGAGAGCACACAAAAGACTGATGTTACGCAGTCAGACTACACACACACACACCTGCTACGTCAAGCTAGTCTAATTGCACATGGTATAGTCCTGCTGTCCTACCACTAAACCTGATTAGTTTAGTAGTTTAATACCTAGACTTTAACTCTGTGAATGAATGCCTCCCTTGTGTCCCAGTGTCTTTAGCATGTTACCAGTTTATGGTTTAGTTGATACATTTTGTTGTACCATTTAAAAAAAAAAAAAACAAGCACACAACTTGAAAATGACATACGCACATGAGTAAAATCATGGAGGATAACACACTAAAGTTTGGGACTTATTCCCATTGTTAAATCATGGAGGATAACACACTAAAGTTTGGGACTTATTCCCATTGTTAAATCATGGTGGATAACACACTAAAGTCTGGGACTTATTCCCATTGTTAAATCATGGTGGATAACACACTAAAGTCTGGGACTTATTCCCGTTGTTAAATCATGGTGGATAACACACAATAAAGTCTGGGACTCCCATTGTGGTCTTGTAACAAGATTGCGAGGCAAGATCCAACACGGTTGAACACAGTGACCGTGAGATAATAAACCAAAAATATCTATCTCATTGCAGTAACATCATAGGGGTCATTCATATGGGCACAGAAGACATCAAACAGTTTTAACAAAAAAATGTTATTTTCAAAGCTGCCCAGAGTTTTTTTTTTTATGAGGCTCCAGTATACAAGAAAGTAGCTTTCTAAGCACACCTGAACTGATGCTGTGATTGTGTGTATCCCTGACACGGGGAAAGTAATCAGTTAGATGTCTGGGCGCTGTTCTTAAGACGATCAAGTTTAGCCAACGCATATTATACTCTTGTGTCAGGACATAACGTTAGGCCTTGGCCTCAATGAGAACAGGGATACCACCACTGGATTGTATTTTAGATTGAAGGGCATTTTTCTCATCTGATCAGGCGCTTGGTGTGCTGTTCAAGGTCAATGTGACATGAAAGCCATTTCTGTAACTTGGTGACAGTGGAATGTTCTAGTCTAGAGCACATGTTATTGTTACAACGGAAAGGATAGGATACAGTGTCTGTCTCTGACATAATCTATCTCTATCAATATTATGTCAATCTCATTCCTTCCAATGTAAAGTGAATGTAAGTTTAAGGAATATAATTCGCTGCAATCTGCCATACTACAGGATGGGACTTTGTCATTGAACATTGTTTGTTCTAAAGCCTTTTATTTGACCCCAGTTTGTGTTGGTGTGTGCATGCGTGTGCGTCTCTCCATCCCGTCTGTCCCTGTAGGAGCTGACAACCTATAAGAAGCAAGGACCGGGGTTCCTGAGCAGGATGGGGGAAACGGTGCGAGCGGTGGCTAACTCAGTCAGAGGGGTGAAGAACCGGCCAGAGGAGTTCACCGCCATCCAGGAGTACGTGGAGGATTTCAGCAACAAGATCGGCTCTCTGGACAAAGTCACCCAGAGGATCGTCAAAGAACAGAAAGGTAAGACCACAGAGTTAAATATTACTCTATAAACATACCAACTAACTAGTTAATACTATTATGGGTACGCACACGGAGTTACATGAATGTCCTGTTTTCAATCAGACTTGTAAATCGCTCCGTTTCAAAAATGGAGAATGATAGAGGGTTCTTGTTCTTTGTGTCCGTCCCATTATGGTGTCTGTGACTGCACGTGCAGTGACATTGAGGCAATCTCTATTTTGAAGTTGTACATTTTCTTCTACTTCTCTGAGTTGGTAAAAAACTGAGATGGTGCATACTGCCACCTGGAGTGTGTATGAACAGGTATAAAGTCAAGCTTGGCTATTTACAGCCACCTCCAGTTATGGAATATTTTCTCATGCGGATAATTAATTGACTGATGACCCCGATCAAACCCATAGGAAGTTCCACCCAGTTGACTACTTCAAAATGGTGAAAGTCCTCAATGCCACAGCCTATGCTAAAACAGAGTCCTGAAGGGTAGTGCGTTGTGGGTAGGGTAGTTGACAGTACATATCCCTGTTTGTGTCTCAGAGTACCTGGAGGAGCTAAAGGAGTACGGGCCCACCTACACCCTGTGGTCGGGCTCGGAGGAGGAGCTGGCAGAGCAGTTGAAAGGTGTAGCCGGCTGTATAGAGAGGTGCTGTAAAGAGACAGAGGAACAGGTCGGCCATCTCTCAGACACCCTGGTGCCTGTTTTACACGAGTATGTCCTGTGTGCTGAGACACTCAAGGTAAGTCAACTCCTCTGGCATAAGACAGTAATGGAAGTCGTTTAACCGGCTGTTTAAGTGGCATTTAGATGTCGTTAGTAGACCAAATGACAGCCCAGCACTGTGCAGTACTTGCTAAACCTGTAATGTTGATGAAACATAAAAGGCTTTGACTTAGCTTGCCCCTAACACCCACACAGATTTACATAGTCTACGTACACAAACATACCTACTGTGTACATAATATCAAGCCTAATGCATCTTTTTGTTGGATTCTCAGGACTAAGCAATGATCACCCCTAGATCATTTTATTTTCCTTTTTTCTAGGCAGTATTGAGACGGAGGGATAACATTCAGGCGGAATTTGAGGCCAAGAATGAAGCTCTGGCCACCAAGAAAGTTGACCGCGATGCAGTAAGTGCAAAATTGGCTTTTTATAAATGTTAGTAATTTAGCAGACGCTCTTATCCAGAGCAACTTTGTTAGTTATCTTAAGATGTATACACTAAGTGGGACAACCACATCTCAGTCATAGTAAGTCAGTTTTTTTTCCCTCACAGTAGCTATTAGCAAAATCAGTGCGGGGGGGGGGATTCGAGTGTTAGTTTAGGAAAGGTGTGTTTTTATTCTATAATATCTTATATGTACCTTCTATAAGCCATCAGTCGGCCTACCTGATGCTTCAGTGCAATTTCCCAGAGATTAGGAGCAATAAAGCTGTGCTGCATGAACTGCCTCGTCGCCACCTCTCATTTTAAATCAAGCTGTCTTAAGCCAGAGGAGGAGCTTTGGCGATATTGGAAAAGGCCTCCTCTGAGGATTATCTAAATATCTCCGGATAGTTCAGGATGTCCCTCTTGAGCTCCTGGCACACTTCAGGAAACTGGGTGGTAAATATTGTCTAATAAGGCCTTGATAATCGTTGCGTAATGAAAACGCCCACATCTATCGACGTCTTACATGGAAATGCCACTGACTGGTGGTAAGATCTGAGATGGCTGGAGAATAAAGAAGAGAAAGGGGTAGAGCGGACAGAACTGTTAAGGATTATTGCTTATTCCAATCCTGTGGGTGTCCCTGGTTCCCTCCTAGCTTAGCAGTGACCTTTTTACCCTGAGATTTTAATTAGAGATCTGGCTAAGAAAATCACCTATGGATTTCCAACAAAGCACTGTAATAGTGTGTGTGAAACAATGGGATCTAGAGTTCTAGAACAATGTGAGGATAAGGTTTACAGTACTTTGTGAATGAGTCAGAATGTCAAACTTACTGTATGCTTTTGTTGCAGGTCCCAGTGTTTCACCTAATAAACACAATAACTGAGTAAGAGCTCAATCATGTAGTTTCACCTGAAAAGGCTATATGCAAAAATAAGATTAGGCTACATTCATATGACTGTCTGACGTAGTATGCCACCCATAGTATGTCATATAAACAACTAGGCATATACAACATATGTTGACAACTTGAACATTTTCTTTCATTAGGTATAAGATAGTCTTAAGTTCTCTGTCAAAATGAGACCGGGTCTATTTGTGCGGTCGTCACCTTGTACTTTACTGCCACTGCTTACTAGCAGATCTGGGATCAGCTTCCCCAATCCTAACCTCAACATTTTAGCTGAGAAAATTACAAAACTGATCCAATATCAGCATTTAAGGGCAACTTCACCATGCGGACATGAGCATTCATTCCTGTTCCTGTTGTTGTGGCTTTTGCCCTCTGACCTCTGGGACATCCTGACCTTCCTGTGATGTGACTGGAGGAGTCTAGTGATCTAGGTTTTGTGTGGGGGAGCCTGCTGGGTAAAAACCCTGAAGAAGCCAGACATCAGAGGCAGGAGAGACTTGATGGGGAGATTGAAGAGGTACAGCGGACTGTAGGGCATGCCAACATGCAACTGTACTACACATGGGCTCACCAGCTTCTGCTTAACTTGGCTTTATGTGGAGCTTTAAGCTTTCCCTTTGCTGAATGGATATGGTTGAGATGTTAGCTATTTCAAAATGAGTAAAAATATGACACTAGAAAGTCAAATAAGCTAATTATTAACACAATTTAATTATTAACACGCCTTAAAATGCTATCAGCTATCGACTTGTCCATTCAAGCAAGCAGTGGTTGAGCAAGTCTCACCTTTTTCTAACAGCTTGTTTGTGCTGTACATAGTTCCCTGGACAGTAGCTCTAGGTTATCCTGACCCTAACCTCTAACACTTTGGCTGGGTTTGTTGGATGCTGTTTTTGGCCTAACTCATAGATAGTGCATTTAAAACTGACTGGCTGTGGTTTGAAGCAGGATGCCATATTTCCATTTCCCAGCACAACAGGTCTGGAGAGAGGAAGTATCGTGCTCTTCTCAAAGCCTTGCCAAGGTGCATGAAACGGGGAAACGGCTGGACATAAAATTGTAATCTATTTGACCCAGTAGATGGCAGTGATGCTTCAGTCAAGAAACAAAGCACAGAAAGAAAAAAAAATGTCTTCAGTCAATTGTTCACTTTCCACCCAACTTTTAATGATTTGAGAAGGGGAATCTGTTGGGTTGTAATTATAGAAAAGGTGACCGTGTTTGTGTGTGACCGTGTTTGTGTGTGACCGTGTTTGTGTGTGACCGTGTTTGTGTGTGACCGTGTTTGTGTGTGACCGTGTTTGTGTGTGTGTGTGCGCGCCACCGACCGACCATGTGCGTGCGAGTGACCCTTTTGTGTGTCCCTGTTCCTAATGTGTCCACATTGCCACCTGGGAGATGAATGCTGGTCCAGACATAGCAGCTAAGCCTTTAACCCCGGTCTCAGTCTATCTCCCCAACCTCTCTCGTTACACCTGACAAGCTCTCCTAATCAACACACACACACCCCGTCAAGTCTTGCATCGATCCCCTTTTAACAGGACCAGAGCAGGAGTGCCAACGCCGCACAACCCTTATCAGCTCCACCTGTCAATATCCACCTAGTCTCAAATGGAGCCATGCATATCTGAGCACTGCTAATTTGACACCGAGGTCTCCCTCAGGACCCTGTGTCTTCTCCCTGTGTATCTGATTAATTATTCAATAATTTCCTCTGTGTGTGTTTTCTGATAGACAGTCGTATGTTTCAGGGCTACGGACTGAGACTGTTGTACTCTAGAGGAAGTGCTTGTTTAGAGGAGAGACTGAGGCATTGGGCTTGTTAGGTAGGGCCATGAGATTGCTGATGAATCAATAACACTGCAGTAAACAGGACCATTGAGAGAAATGACTCTCCAGAGGGGTGTATGTATCACCATGTAGCAGGAGCAGCAAAGTTGCCCATCTAACTTTGATAAACAAAGCATTATCAGCTAATGTGGATCAACATTGATGTATAGTCTACCTTTTGATATGTTTTAATTGTCAACTGTCCAAACTGGATTAGCTAACTTTGATGAACATTCACAAGTTTTGGTCATTAGGCTATATCACACGTGTGCGCACACAACCATAGGATATGCCAAATAATAAACCACTAGCTTAAAGGTTTTTGTTTTTCATGTCAATGAAATGACACGACAAATGTATCATTGGAAAGCCTGATTTGGGAGCTATCCAAGGAGGAAATAATCTCAATTAGCCTTGCATATGAATCAGATTTTAACGCTATGTTACATTTACTACTACTGCCTCTGCGTGGTGAGACTATTTAATGCTTCCATCAGACCAGAAGCTATTCATCAGCAGTTTTCAGGGGCACGGTGGCTGTGTCCGAATACCCATGCTAGCGTACTACGTACTTAAACTGCATACTACACTGAAAAATATAAACACCACATGGAACAATTTCAAGGACTTTACTGAGTAACAGTTCATGTAAGGAAATCGGTTAATTGAAGTAAATTCATTAGGCCCTAATCTATGGATTTCACATGACTGGGAATACAGATATGAATCCCTTGGTCACAGATACCTTAAAGGTAGGGCCGGGGATCAGAAAACCAGTCAGTATCTGGTGTGACCCACCATTTGCCTCATGCAGCGCGACACATCTCCTTCGCATAGAGTTGATCAGGTGTTTTTTTTTTTTTTTTTTCTGTGGCGTGTTGTCCCACTCCTCTTCAGTGGCTGTGCGAAGTTGCTGGATATTGGTGGGAACTGGAACATGCTGTAATACACGTCGATCCAGAGCATCCCAAACGTGCACCTGTGTAATGATCAAGCTGTTTATTCAGCTCCTTGATATTCCACACCTATTAGGTAGATGGATTATCTGGCAAAGGAGAAATGTTCATTAACGGGGATGTAAAGAAATGTGTGCACAACATTTGAGAACAATAACTAATACTGAACAAAAATATAAACACAACATTTAAAGTGATGGTCCCATGTTTCATGAGCTGAAATAAAAAACCATACATTTTCCATACGCACACAAGGCTTTCTCATTTGTTGCACAAATTTGTAGTGATCATTTCTCATTTGCCAAGATAATCCATCCACCTGACAGGTGTGGCATATCAAGAAGTTGGATTGTCTCAATGGGGGTGTTGAGTACTTCTGTCGGTAATAAAGCCATTTTGTGGGGGAAAACTTATTCTGATCGGCTGGGCCTGGCTTCCTCGAGGGTGGGCCTATTCCCTCCAAGGCCCACCCATGGCTGCACCCCTGCCCATTCATGTGAAATCCAAAGTTTAGTGCCTAATGAATTTATTTCAATTGACTGATGTCCTTATGAACTGTTACTCAGTAAAAATCTTTGACATTGTTGTGTTTTTATGTTTGTTCGGTATATTTTGGACGCAAGTATGTGTATACGGACATGGCCACTGTCTTAAATAAAACTGTCCCTGTCACGTGAGGTCTTTGGGTGAAGGTCTTGCTTTAATTGTTCCGTATGTCCAGGTTGTTGATGTGAAGGGATATTGCACTGTAATATGTAATGTTGGTAGGAGGAGGAGGAGGAGGATGATGATTGTGTGTGTGTGTGTTAGCTGAAGGAGGAGATTGATAAACTGGAAGACCGTGTGGAATGGGCCAACAACGCTCTGAAGGGGGACTGGGGCCGATGGCAGAGGAGCATGAGAGGAGACCTTAAATCAGCCTTCCTCTCCACCGCAGAGAAGAACGTAGACTACTACGAGAAGGTGAGATACAAGATACTCTGACTGGTTAGCGGGAGGGATGGAGGGAGGGAAAGTTGGATTGAGACACTTGATATGGGAGAAAGAGTTGGATAAGAAAGAGAAGCAGGGTTGGGGGTCTGACTGGTATAAGCAGAGTGGCAGGTGGAGGCGATGGAAGAGAATAAGAAAAAGGTAAATTTGCGAAATAGAAAAGCACTTGGATGCGAGAGACTAAATCAATTGTGTGTCAGGGAGAGAACTCCCCTGACTGATTCATTTTGGGGAAATGAGAGACAAATCTACACAACTAAAGTTGTTAGTGGTAATTTACAATGTATCTTTTATAGATATTTTTGGGATGGATTTTAACTGTAAATCATTCAATGCAATTTCAGCAGAAATATGGTTCTCTGTGCTGTGCAGTCCTTGTCACTGTCTGGACAACTGCCAGTAGAGGGTGGTAGTACTTCATTTTTATTCACACACAAATTACTGTCAGTTTATAGAGGTTGTCAATGCAGATAATTCCAGAATAAATTGATGCTTCATCTTATGGATATTGTAAATAGTACGTGGACATCAGTTGCGGTCAGTGACGTTTAAAATGAGGGAGGACGGTAATTTTATTTAATGAGCATGGCCTTATTTCTATTAAAGCATATTGGATGACTGATATTCATATTTCATTCATCCAGCTCTGTAACATTCATAGGTTTAAGCTACTATGTGATACTCAGATTTTTCTTAGGCTAGGTTGGAGCAACCTCATGATGGGTCTATGAGTGAAAGTTTACGACGTAGGTGCACAGGTCGAGAGAAATTTGAGTAATCAAGGTGACGCATTCAATACCACCTTGCACAATCTTGCCTACATCTAGCTGATCTAAGGTGTAATCATTAGTCCTACAGTTGCAAACAAGGACAAATTCCAGTTATGTTTATTCCTGTTTCGTTCCATTTGCTTCTGTTTAAAAAAACGTTTTTCAACAGAATGGATACACCCCTGATCACACACCAAAAAAACAGGTCACTTTCATAGCAGCCACATACAAACAGCATGATCCCTTTGATCGTTGGATAATTCCTTCTCGCATCTATGCGCTCTCCTCTCACCGTTTCCCTTCTGTTGTGGACTTCAGTGCACATTATAACCGCTGTCTGTGACAAGGCGAAAAAACCTTTCCAAACATATCATCACGGCTAACCACTACACACAGCATACATCGTTGTCACCATATTAGCTAACGTCAAGTCAACATAGTTGTAGTAGCTAACGCGTTAGTAAACCCGCTACAATCATGCAGTTTAACAGTTACGCAATGGCAGGCCCCGGTGGCAATACATTTATAAAACCAGAAGCTTACCTTGGCATGGAAGAGCTCTATTGTTGGATAGCCATTACCAGCTGGCTAACATAACATCCCCCTCTGTTGGAGCCAGGTGATTGAGTAGGTTAAACTAGCTAGCTCTCTTGCATCTCCTTAATTTTTCAGGAATGAATTTGTTCAACTATTGTCTTTCTCTTTGAGTAAACTACTCACCACATGTTATACACTGCAGTGCTAACTAGCTGTAGCTTATGCTTTCAGTACTAGATTCATTCACGGATCCTTTGATTGGGTGGACAACATGTCAGTTCATGCTGCAAGAGCTCTGCTAGGTTGGAGGACATCCTCCGGAAGTTGTCATAATTACTGTGTAAGTCTATGGAAACGGGTGAGAACCACGAGCCCACTAGGTTTTGTATTGAAGTCGATGTACCCAGAGGAGGATGGAAATTAGCTGTCATCCAGCTACACCATGGTGCTACCGTACAGAGTGCTGTTGTCATTGCAACAGTGTGGTTTAATCAATTGTTTGTTGATGTGAATATATTTAGTGTTTTATTTGAAAAGTATCACTTTTCTTTTAATGTTCCACTATAAAAATGTTTTATGAAATTCACTTTGGAGGATGGTCCTCCTCTGAGGAGCCTCCACTGCTGGACTTCGGGTAGTCGGCAACCCAAGATTTGAACTATCTAAAACAAAGCTGAATGTCAATGATGGTAAGGTTTAGGAATGTTTATTTGATCTAGCTAAAAGTTGAATTGCCGTAAAAAGTCAAATAAAATATTTATTTAGAGGAAAATAGAGTGATGGATGAAGAGTTGATTGAAGCAGTTCGGGATGGAGTGGAGGGAGGGACGTCAATATTATCAGTGGAGTGAGCGTCACGGTAGCAGGCAGGGGATTCAGATGATCAGTCAGACACGGACAAGTTCAGGAGCCTCAGCTACTAATCTCGCAGTCACCGACGTAATGCCTTTCCATGTATAGCCACTTGGCTCAGTTGATATGTAGCTTATCCTCCAATACCGCCGATGGGTACGGAGTAGCTGGCGCTTCACCACGACGAGACATCACAGTCCTCATCTCCTCAACCTTGAGCCGCTTTCATGGCAATGTTCCAAACAGTACCATTCACAAACTGGTTTCGCCATTAAGATGATCGGATTGTAATCTAAATGTGGCGTTAAACGGTGGATGGGGGGGGAGTACAATGTTCAACATTTACACGAATGATCAGCTTCTGGCTGCCGTTACGGCACCATTGTGATTTTTTTTTAAGAGGCGTGACACAAGTAAAATGTTTAACTATCCTTTGAACTATCTTTTTTTTAAATCCCATTGTATATATGTATTTAAAGCATAATGTACACATGGTACATATACAACAGAATGGAAGCAAAAAATAATCTGTCATTTGAAGGGTAATTTTTAAATATATCATTGTTACATGCATACAATAATGTGACATAGCTAGTTAGACCACAGTTGGAGCATATTCAACCACCACTCCACTCCCCTGGTCCTGATGACCAGTGGACAAACTCCACATAGCCCTGGCCTCTTTAACGAAATCAAATGGGAACAAAAACAGCTTAAACCTCTCATGGATAACCAATGCAACTCCATAAGATAGGGGCTTACAGTAGCTATTATAATTACTGTGTGAACACTTTTTCACAGACAGTTATTTTGACTACATTGACTATCTCTTTAATGGGTCTGATGCTGCCTGTGAGATCTCAACACACTTGTCATTTTGTTCCTCTTCCATCCAATTTGCAGTTCTAAATGGTGTGTTGTCAACACACACCCAGGTTCCCTTGTTTTAATGATACAAATCCAGACATTCTTGTTAATTCCATCGTGGGTGAATATCTGTCTTCTCCGCTGTTTATGATTACGACGTTAGCACCCATTGCTATGCATTCTGCTTGACCAACCCCACCTGTGTTCTTCTTGGAGGACACACAACAGCTGGTGCTAATCTTCCACCATCTGTCCAGACAGGGATTCTCGCAGAACCTAAGCCTGATCTGTAGCTGGTCTCTCTCCGTAGTAGTGGCATTTTAGACTATTCCTGGACTGAACTTTCTCAGTGGTCATCATTTTAAAACTATTCTGTAGCTGGTCTTTGTCTTTAGTCAGGATGTTGTAACTGGTCTATAGCTGGTCTCTCTGTAGAGTAATGACCAATGATGCCATAGTAGACACAGGCCTGTGATCCCAACCAGCAGCAGAACATACAGCAGCCCCAAACACACTGCAGCATCTCCAAAGGGTCTCTTCCACCACTGAAATTGTTCTGAATGTTGAGCAACAACTCATTTTCTTGGAATGGGCATGAAGGCTCTTACATTGTCATACATTTGGCCATCAATGTCTGTATTCTTTATTGCAGTAGGTTCATAGTCTTTTCAATGATTCCCTCTGACATCTTTACAAACTTGTGCTCAACTACAGAAACTTGTACTGTTACTTCAGCTCTACTGTAGGTCTGTACATGCATGTCATCTCCCTGCCATGCTTCTGTGACGTTTTGGAAGTGACACTGTTTTAACTGTCAACCACAGGACTGCAAATGAACCTTTTTATTGAATAAATATATACAGTATATATTTTGAATCACAACATAAAGATGATGAAACAACACATTTCTTCAATACCATCTCAGCATAATGGCCGTTGAATCCCAAAAGAATGGTATTTCTTTATTTACTCATCAGCAGAGCAGGGAAAAATACTCCTCACCACCCCTAGCGCTCTGAATTTGAGTGGTTACATTTCTCCAGACCATCCCTCAGCTTTTTACTGAAAAAGCAGCAGGGAGAACACTTTTTTTGTTTAAACGTCAGATTGCAGCTTTAAGCATTGAAGTGATATTTTAGCAGATAGAACAAAATGGAACCCATTGAATTTGTACATGCTTCATATTGAAGTTTAGAAGCTAAGGTTACTGGGAGTTGCGTGGTGGCTAGAGTCCTAATGGATTGACACTCTCATCCACTGGTTGACACTTGCCATGTTTCGACACCCTCAGTCTTCAAACAGGAGTCGCATTTCAACCTCCCCTTTCTGACATGCTGCTGATGGCCATATAGGGGTATAAGTGTTTGTGGCAATGTACAATACCAGTCAAAAGTTTGGACAAGCTACTCATTTAAGGATTTTTCTTTATTTTTTTTATATTGTAGAATAATAGTGAAGACATCAACACTGAAATAACTCATGGATTCATGTAGTAATCAAAGTGTTAAACAAATCAAAATATATTTTAGATTTTTCAAAGTAGCCTTGCCTTGACAGCTTTGCACACTCTTGAATTAGGTGTCCAAACGTTTGACTGGTACTGTATGTCTGCATTTTTCTCAGGGGTTCTTCACACCATGTGAAACCACCTGGCAACTTTGATTAAAGGGGAACTTAAAGCATGACATGCTTTAGATGGATACGGACACTTTTTAGGTGAAATGGTTTGGTATTGAAAGAAGTACCGCAGCAGCCCATGTCACAATGTTTGATGCTCATATTCATTATGTTAACTATGTAGCACTATGTAGCCTACAATTTAACTTTAAATACATTTACAATTATGCACTCTTGTCTGACACCAGCTATAAACGGAGAACTTGACTCCAAGTGAACAAGCCGACAACCCCCCTTAGTGTATTGGAGATGACATTCTTAGGCCGGTTCCTCTACGATCATCTAAAGGCTGTGCTTTTTATATTTTGGGGTAAAATGGCTATACATAACAGGCAAAAAAACTAACCGTTTTGCTGCACGTTTTGTACCATGACTGAGCTATCCATTTTAATAAAAGAAAAGGAAGGTTTTGGGGAAGACCTTGTGTTTTAGTATGTCTGGTTATTTTCAATGTTTTTTTGGGGGGGTTCTTCACCTCCCCTGGGGGCTTCTGAAAATCAGAACGTGGCACACTCCTGTTTGAGTCGCCCCAAGGCTGGCCTCAACAAACACAACCCACTTAAACAGAGAGAGAGGGAGGTGGGGGAGAGGGCAGAGAGATTCGGAGAAAGTGAGCGAGGGACAGGTGGAGGACATAATTGTGTTCTGTCTTAATCAGGCCTGTGAGGTCAGCCCTCAGTGTACAGTCAGACTATCTGTTCCAGGTAATTCTGGTCGGTAGAGAATACATGTTCTAATACACCTCAATCCTATGGGGGAGGAGTGTACTGTATCATGTGATTCACAATGTGGCATCATTTATGAAGGACAATTCTACAAGTATTTTTGTTGACACAACACAATTTGGTGAAACGAATACAGCCATTACCTTGCTCTCTAACCAAGGTGCATATATTGAGGCGAAACTGAATTGAAGAGGAGACGACGGTCATATAAATTATCTCCAGATGACATGTTCAGTAGACGGTAAATCCATCTACTTGGCACTATTCAAATGGTCTTTGAGATGACGATTTGAAAGTAGTTTTTTTTTATTGGCGGCACGTCAGAAGTTTGCTGGCGTTGTATTTAGTTTTGTGTACTTATAGGAATACAAGGCGGCATGCTAATTGATCTAGATCCTCGAGACTGAATATGAACATGGCTTCAAGTAACTCCTCCATTAATACCAGGGGCTAAGCAGTGGGGTTATTATTATTATTATTAGGAGTGGGGTTATTATAAAAACATATCTAATAATTATCCAGTTGGATGAACACTCCAAACAGCCTACCCGGCCGCTCGGAGATGTCCGCAAGGTCCGTTGCCTTGTTTTGTATCACATTCCAATTATAAAACTGGGCGGGGGGGGGGGGGGACAAAAATGCAATTTCAAAATGTGTAGGGTACATGTCCCCCACGTCCCCAGTGAAAGTTGCACCCCTGATTATTACCCTTCAAAAAAGGAATCTTTGTCTAGGCAAGATCCATATCTGATAAGCCCATCGCTCATATGTTTTCTTGTATGGCCTGAGGGTAGCATCATTCGTTTAATGCGTAATTAGAAATAGAGTATAGGAATAGAGTCCTCAGCTGCAATGGGTTTGTTGTGTAGCAGAAACAGAGGTAACTTGTCTTGATTGGTTCTTGCTGGCGAGTTGGTGCACTAAGTAAAGACTCTCTGCATCCCAAATTGCCCTCTATTATACTTATCGTGCACTACTTTTGACGAGGCTCAATAGGACTCTGATTAAAAGTAATGCCAGTTGGGACACGTCCTTTGTCAGGGATTGAAGTGGTGGGACTTTGAATAAATTGGAAACGGCATATCCCGAGGCTGCATTCGTTGTAGCTGGGGATTTTAACAAAGGAAATGTAAGGAGAATTCTACCGAAATTCCACCAACACATCTCTTGCCCAACTCATGGGAGAAATACATTGGGCCGTTGTTATTCTCCATTCTGAGACCGATACAAAGTGGACTGGTTGATTTGAAGTAGGGTAATGAGTTCCAAAAACGAGTTGCAGTTTTTGAATGGTGGTGTCCATCTATTTGTTTTGTTGAATGTATGAATTACATGTTATTTCTGTGCCAATTAACAAACATTACAGTAATTCTCTGTGATAATTTAGTAATAATTATTCCGGTGTTCTGTGCATTGCACACCGCATAAATCAATGCATAAATAGTAAATAAGGTTATCCAAGCAATAATTATAACCCTAGAGCAGTAAAAATACATAGATAAATACAAGTCTGACACAAAGAGATGGTTCAAGTGTGAGACAGGCCTACACACAGTCTATAAACTGTGCATATGTGCTATTTGCATATTTTTATAATTTAATTAGTCTCCCATTTTCTTTTATTCCAGGCTTTATCGTAAAATTCCGCAAATGTAAATACACAATAGATTAATTATTTAAGTTTCTCCTCATGGCTCAGCCACGTAATGCCAAGGTATATCTGTTGGGCTTTCTGGAATAAGAGCAAGCGTATATCGTGGTAGAAAGGGCAATGGAGGATAACATTTATTTCATTTTCTATTTCTTCGAGGTCACAATATTTACATAGTCTTTACCATTATACCAACCTGTTCTTGCTCTTGTAGCTGAATGGAAACAAGTCCCCGCAGCAATGTTCCAACTAGAGGTCGGCCGATTAATCGGCATGGCCGATTTTAATTAGGGACGATTTTCAAATTTTCATAGCAATCAGTAATCGGCCTTTTTGGACGCTGATTATGGCCGATTACATTGCAATCCATGAGGAAACTGCATGGCAGGCTGTGACCACCTGTTACATGAGTGCAGTGTCAAAAGGATCTTGTGGCTGCAATGAGTCATGGTAAGTTGCTAGCTAGCATTAACTTATCTTATAAAAAACGCAATCAATCTTCACAATCACTAGTTAACTACACATGGTTGATGATATTACTAGGTTAACTAGCTTGTCCTGCGTTGCATATAATCAATGCAGTGCCTGTTTATTTATCGAATCACAGCCTACTTCAACTACGCCAAACGGGTGACGATTTAACAAAAGCACAGTCGTTGCACAAATGTACCTAACCATAAACATCAGTCTTTCTTAAAATCAATACACAAGTATATATTTTTTAAACCTGCATATTTAGTTAAATAAAGGCATGTTAGCAGGCAATGTTAACTAGGGAAGTTGTCACTACCTTTGCGTTCAGTGCAAGTAGAGTCAGGGTATATGCAGCAGTTTGGGCCGCCTGGCTCGTTGCGGACTGTTTCTTCATAACAAAGACTGTAATTAATTTGCCAGAATTGTACAGAATTATGACTTGACATTGAAGGTTGTGCAATGTAACAGCAATATTTAGACTTGGGTTGCCACCCGTTCGACAGAATATGGAATGGTTCCGTATTTAACTGAAAGAATGAATGTTTTGTTTTTCAGAAATGATAGTTTCCGGATTTTACCATATTAATGACCGAAGGCTTGTTTTTCTGTGTTTATTATAATTAAGTCTGATTTGACAGAGCAGTCTGACTGAGCGGTGGAAGGCAGCTGCAGGCTCGTAAGCATTTATTCAAACAGCACTTTACTGCGTTTGCAAACAGCTCTTAGCAAAGCTTGAAGCACAGCGCTGTTTAAGCCTATCAACTCCCGAGATTAGGCTGGCAATACTAAAGTGCCTATAAGAACATCCAATAGTCAAAGGTATATGAAATACAAACGGTATAGAGAGAGAGTCTACATGTCATAATTCCTATAATAACTAGAACCTAAAACTTAACTGGGAATATTGAACCACCAGCTTTCATATGTTCTCATGTTCTGAGCATGGCACTTAAACGTTAGCTTTTTTACATGGCACATATTGCACCTTTTACTTTCTTCTCCAACACTGTTTTTGCATTGTTTCATTATTTGTGGCTAAATTGATTTTATTGATGTATTATATTAAGTTAAAATAAGTGTTCATTCAGTATTGTTGTAATTGTCATTATTACAAATATATAGAATTTTTTTTATCGGTATCAGCTTTTTTTTGGACCACCAATAATCAGTGTCGATGTTGAAAAATCATAATCGGTCGACCTCTAGTTCTAACTCTAACATCTAGTGGAACACCTTCCCAGGTGAGCATTTGCCCACTGAAGTCGGTTACGATTCCGAACTGCAGTCAGGTCAAGACCCTGGTGAGGATAACAAGCACGCAGATGAGCTTCCCTGGGACTGTTTCTGACAAATTGTGCAGAAATGTTTCAGCTGTCTGGGTGGCTGCTCTCAGACGATCCCGCAGATGAAGAAGCAGGATGTGTGAGGCCAGTGGCTGTACTGCCAAAAACTCTAAAATGACATTGGACGCGGTTTATGGTAGAGAAATTAACATTCAATTCTCTGGCAACAGCTCTGGTGGACATTCCTGCAGTCGGCATGCCAATTTAGTGGCCTTTTATTGTTCCCAGCACAAGGTGCACCTGTTTAATGATCAAGCTGTTTAATGAGCTTCTTGATATGCCACACCTTCCAGGTGGCTGGATTATCTTGGGAAAGAAGAACTGCTCTCTAATGGGTATAAACAAATTTGAGAGAAATAAGCTATATATATTTGGGGTCTCTGTGTGCAGTTGAAGTTGGAAGTTTACATACAACTTAGCCAAATGCATTTAAACTGTTTTTTTTTTCTGAGGTCTTGGCTGATTTCTGTTTTTTTTTCTCCATGATGTCAAACAAAAAGGCACTGGGTTTGAAGGTAGGCCTTGAAATACATCCACAAGTAAACCTCCAATTGACTCAAATGATGTCAATTAGCCTATCAGAAGCTTCTAAAGCCATGCCATCATTTTCTGGATTTTTTTCCAATCTGTTTAAAGGCACAGTCAATTTAGTGTATGTAAACTTCTGACCCACTGGAATTGTGATACAGTGAAATAATCTCTGTTAACAATTGTTGGAAAAATTACTCATGCACAAAGTAGATGTCCTAACAGACTTGCAAAAACTATAGTAAGAAATTTGTGGAGTGGTTGAAAAACACGATTTAATAACTCTGACCTATTTAGTGTAAACTTCTGAGTTCAACTGGTGTGTATGTATGTATGTATGTATGTATATATATATATATACACATGTGCGCACGCACGCATGCGCAAACACTACATGGCCAAAAGAATGTGGGGACATGCTCGTCGACCATCTCATTCCAAAATCATGGGCATTAATATCGAGTTGGTCCCCCCTTTCCTGCTATGACAGCCTCCACTCCCCTGGGAAGGCTTTCCACTAGATGTTGCTTCGGGTACTTGCTTCCTTTCCCTTCAGCCACACGAGCATTAACTTGTCACTAAGCTCAGGGTCTTGGGTCAGAACCCCAGGTGGTGAGGGTAGGCAACAACACCTCTGCCAAGCAGGCAGGTGTTCCCCCTCCTGTACTCCCTGTTCATTCATGACTGCGCGGCTGCTGTTGTGCCTCTTCAACCTCAGGCAGCTGAAGAAATTCGGTAAGACCCTCACAAACTTCTACACATGCACCAGAGCATTCTGTCAGACTGCATCACTGGCTGGTATGGAAACTGCACCTCCCTCAACCGCATGGCTCTCCAGAGGGTGGTGCGGTCAGCCCAACGTATCATCTGGGGCCGCTGCTTGCCCTCCAGGACATTTACAGTGCTCTGTGTCAAAAGAAGGCCAAAAAGACCATTAAGGACCTCAGTCACCCGAGCCATGGACTGTTTACTTAGCTACCGTCTAGCAGACTGAGTCAGTACAGGTGCATCAGTGCCAAGACCGAGACTAAGAAACCGCTTCTATTACCAGGCCATCAGACTGTTGAACAGCAATCACTAGCAGTCTACCAGGTGACGCACACTCACACAAAACACACGTACACGCTATCTTACACACACACCCACATCATTGCTATGGCACCGATAGACATTGCAGCTCTGCTTCTAGCTCCTAAACAATTTCAGTATTTAAAAAAAAAAAATTCTTAGGTTATTAGCCCAGTGTTTTTTTTCTGTTATTACATACAGCCAGAAATGACTTTTTACAAGCAGTTCGCTACACGCGCCGTAACATCAGCTAAATATATGTATGTGACCAATGCAATTAAATTTGATTTAACACAGTCGCATACACACACACACACACACAAATACTGTATTCCTGATGTGGCTCATTGTAATATTTCTACTACTGTACTTTGTATTTAGTTACACTGTTTCTACACACATTTATCTACTTGATTCTTGACATAGCTCACTAATATATCTACTCTGTACAGATCATTCTTAGTATGTCTTGTGGAAATAATTTTACTTTCAGAAAGTATTCCCACCCCTTGACTTTTTCTTACTGCCTGAATTGCAAATGGATTATGTTGAGTTTTTGTCAATGGCTTGCATTCAATAGCCCATAATGTCAAAATTTCCAAATGTGCTTAACAAGTCACATCAGTTGCATGGACTCACTCTGTGTGCAATGGCTGTGTTTAACAGGGATTTTCAAGCACAGATTCAACAATGCAGACCTGGCAGGTTTTCCAATTCCTCGCAAAGAAGGGCACCTATTGGTAGATGGGTGGGGGGGGGGAGCTTAATTACACCCATTCACTACAAAGATACCACTCAGGGATTTCACCATGAGGCCAATGGTGGCTTTAAAACAGAGTTTGTCTGTGGTATAAGAACTGAGGATGGATCAACAACATTGTAGTTTTTCCAGAATACTAACCTAAATGACAGTGAGCAGAATGAAGCCTGAGAGGTATATGATTGGGAGTCCCATAGGGCGGCCCACAATTGTCCCAACATCGTCTGGGTTTGGCCGGACTAGGCCGTCGTTGAAAATAAGAATTAGTTCTTAACTGAATTGCCTAGTTTAAATAAAGATTAAATAAAAAAATAACCTGAACCAGGTTTCTTTTCTTTACCAGTCAACCTATCAGGGTAGTTACAAACAGCACAGGAATGAAATCAACATGTATTGATCACATCTTTACTAATGCTGCAGATATTAGCTTGAAAGCAGTATCCACATCCATCGGCTGTAGTGATCACAATATAGTAGCCATATCTAGGAAAACCAAAGTTACAAAGGCTGGGCCTAATATAGTGTAAAAGAGGTCATACAATATGTTGTTGATGAAAATAATATTTGTTGGTCAGTGGTGTGTAATGAGAAGCAAACAGACACTGCACTTGACACATTTATGAAATTGCTTTTTCCAGTTGCTAATAAGTATGCAGCCATTAAGAAAATTATTATAAAACTGTTAAATCCCAGTGATGATTGATGAGGAATTGAAAAAGTGTGTGGTTGAGAGGGATGAGACAAAAATAATGGCAAATAAGTCTGGCTGCACAGCTGATTGGCAAACTTATTGCAAATTGAGATCATGTGACTAAACTGAATAAAAATAAGCAGAAACTACACTATGAAACTAAGATAAATATAGAATGATAGTAAAAAGCTTTGGAGCACCTTAAATTAAATTCTGAAACAGATGGCTCATTCATCACAAAACCAACTGATATTGCCACCTACTTTAATTATTTTTTTCATTGGCAAGATTAGCAAATTTAGGCATAACATGCCAGCAACAAATGCTGACACTACACATCCAAGTATATCTGACCAAATGATGAAAGACGAGCGTTGTAATTTTAAATTCCCGAAAACTTGGTGTGGAAGAGGTGAACAAAAATATTGTCTGTCAACAATGAGAAGCCACCAGGGTCTGACAACTTGGATGGAAAATTACTGAGGATAATAGTGGAAGATATTGCCACTCCTATTTGCCACCGCTTCAATTTAAGCCTACTAGAAAGTGTGTGCACTCAGGCTTGGAGGGAATCAAGTCATTCCACTACCTAAGAATAGTAAAGCCCCCTATACTGGCTCAAATAGCTGACCAATCAGCCTGTTACCAACCCTTAGTAAACCTTTGGAAAAAATAGTTTGACCAGATACAATGCTATTTTACAGTAAACAAATTGACGACAAACTTTCAGCATGCTTATAGAGAAGGACATTCAACAAGCACAGCACTTACACAAATGACTGATTGGCTGAGAAATTGATGATATAAAGATTGGGGGTGCTGTTTTTGTTAGACTTCAGTGCAGCCTTTGACATTATCGATCATAGTCTGCTGCTGGCAAAACATATGTGTTATGGCTTTACACCCCCTGCCATATTGTGCATAAAGAGTTACCTGTCTAACAGAACACAGAGGGTGTTCTTTAATGGAAGCCTCTCCAACATAATCCAGGTAGAAATAGGAATTCCACAAGGCAGCTGTCTAGGCCCATTACCTTTTCCATCTTTACTAAAGCCACGGGCTTTGAGGAAAACCAGAGTGTCGCTGTATGCGGATGACTCCACACATGTCAACTACTACAGTGACTGAAATGACTGCAAAAGTTAACAGATAGTTGCAGTTTTAGTGGGTTGCAAGGAATAAGGTAGTCCTAAATATTTCTAAAAGTAATTGTATTTGGGACAAATCATTCACTAAACCCGGAATCTGAACTAAATCTTATAAAAAAATTGTGGAAATTGTGCAAGTTCAGGTGACTAAACTGCTTGGGGTTATGCTGTATTGTAAACTGTCATGGTAAAAACATATTCATACAACAGTAGCTAAGATGGGGAGAAGTATGTCTATGATAAGGTGCTGCTCTACCTTCACAGCACTGTCAACAAGGCAGGTCCTACAGGCCCTAGTTTGTTTTCACCAAGACTATTGTTCAGTCATGTGGTCAAATGCCACAAAAAAGGCTTTGGGAACATTTTAAATTGGGGCAGCAAAGGTATCCCTTGGATGTACACAGAGAGCTAATAATAATAATATGCATGTCAATCTCTCCTGGCTCAAAGTGGAGGAGAGATTGTCTTCATCATTGCTTGTATTTGTGAGAGGTATCGACATGTTGAATGCACCGAGCTGTCTGTTTGAACTACTGGCACACAGCTCGGACACCCATGCATACCCCACAAGAGGTCTCTTCACAGTCCAGAACAGACTATGGAAGGCACACAGTACTAAATAGAGCCATGACTTCATGGAACTCTATTCCACAGCAAGTAACTCATGCAAACAGTAAAATTAGATTTAAAAAAATAAAAAACATTATAGAACAGTGGGGACTGTGAAGCAAAACAAACATAGGCACAGACACATGCATACACACACACGATAGCATACGCACTATACACACATACATGGATTTTGTACTGTGTCTATGTGGTAGTTGTGGAGTAGGGGCCTGAAGGCACACAGTCTGTGAATGTATTGTAATGTTTTAAAAATTGTAGAAACTGCCTTAATTTTGCTGGACCCAGGAAGAGTATGGGGATTCATAAGAAATACAAACAAGGCACTAAAGTAAAACTGCAAAACATGTAACAAAGAAATTAACTTGGACGTCCTGAATACAAAGTGATATGTTTGAGGGCAAATCTAACACAACACATTACTGTGTACCACTTTTCATATTTTCAAGCATGGTGGTGGCTGCATCGTTATGGGTATGCTTGTCATCGGCTAGGACTAGGGAGTTGTTTGGGGATAAAAAGAAACAGAATAGAGCTAAGCACAGGCAATATCCTAGAGGAAAACCTGGTTGTCTGCTTTCTAACAGACACTGGGAGATATACACCTTTTCAGCAGGACAATAACCTAAAACACGAGGCCAAATATGCATGAGATGCTTACCAAGAGGACATTGAATGTTCCTGAGTGGCCTAGTTAGTTGACTTCAATCTGCTTGAGAATCTATGGCAAGACTTGAAATTGTCCGTCCAGTAATAATCAACAACCAAATTGACAGTTTGAATAGTTTTTAGAAGAATAATGTGCAAATATTATACAATCTAGGTGTGCAAAGCTCTTAAAGACTTACACAGAAAGATTCACAGCTGTAATCACTGCCAAAGGTGATTCTAAAATATATTGACTCAAGGGTGTGAATACTTATGTACTTCTGTATTTAATTTTCAATACATTTGCTAACATTTGTAGAAACATTTTCTGTCATTATGGGGTGTTGTGTGTAGATCAAAAACATAAAATGTGGAAATTCAAGGAGTATGACTACTTTCCAAAGGCACGATGTATAAGTTGCATTTTGATTACTGTTAGTGCCATTTGGGATGAATCCAATTTAACTACCCAACTTTCTTCATTTCAAAAACAAAATTGTACTTGTTTTTACTTGTTAATTATTTGTGTACTTGTTTGACTTTTTACTGCATACTTAGGAGCTAGGAACATAAGCATTTTGCTGCACCTGCTATAACATCTGCTAAACTGTGTGCGCGACCAATAAACTTTTGAGTTGATTTTATTCAGGTGTTGAAGGAGGCTGGATGGTGAGTGTGCCGTGGGCTTTGTGAATGATTCATGTAAGACCTTTAATAAGAGAAGAGTCTAGGAGGTCTGCACTCGACACTGAGAATCCAGGATGAGAGGTATGGGGGGGGTGGCAGCAGTAAGCCTGGGAGGGAATGCTCTGTGCCCCTCATCTACCTCGCACCACCACCCTACTGCATTCTTCACCCTGTGGTACCACCAATGCAATAACCTGGCCCTACTGGCGAGATGGAAAAGGAGAGGAGAGCAGGGATGGATGCGTGACACAGAGTGGGGTAGATAAAGGGAGGAGTTAGATGGAGGAACTGGGGGAAGGAAGGAGGGGATGAAAGGAGTAAGGTGAATGGAAGTTCGGACTGGGAAACGGTGGAGAGACTGGGGAAAGGGCTGTACTCTGAGGACTCAGTGAGGTGTTTGCTCTTCCTGAGATGGAATATTAACATCAATTATGGGCTTGGATAAATCTCAGGGTGCATGCTTGTCTGAATCATCAGTTTGCCTGGGGGTTATAGACCCATTTTCCATACTTTATTCCATACCTGTCACATTCAATCTTCTCATGACTGTAACCATACTGAGATACCCAGGGCTAGGTCACATAGAGGTCATAGTTCAGTTCTCTGACAATTACTGTACTGTAATATAGACATATTATTACTAGAATGTGAAAAGCCCCTCAGACCAGAGGTTATATTTCTGTGACTGTAACCACTGTGTACCTTTTTTAACATTTCCAAACCAATGCCCTCTCATTGTTTGTAAACAGGATTTATTATTTCCTACAGATATCGTGTCTCTGCATAAACGCTGACGGAGAGGAATATAGGGATATTTTAGATATCCATCTATTCTAATCTTAATGGTCCTTTGTTGGTGTACTATGAATTCTATTTGCATTAGATTTAGAATCTGCCTGTTCATCACTGTACCCACCCTGCATACAGCACAGCAACTGTGCGTCGTTCTGTCAGGATGCAACATCAAAGGAGTGCCATGGTTACTCCATAGCAACTACGGTTTCTTCAATGATGTTTCTTCAACTGGACATGGTTTTACTTACAAGGTGTTCTAGATTTGCAACAATTATCTACCTTGTTCTTATCACCTCTACCATGGCATTGACAGTCAATTCAACTCTTCTGAGTATCTGAATATTGATGTGAAGGAAGTCTGCTGAGCTCAAGTCCATAACTTTCTTCTGGACTAGTGCAGCCGCTCTTGTGCTTAAAGATGTGTGTGTGACTACGATGTGTGTGTGCATGTTTGCTTGTGCATGCATTCTTGCATCCACTGGTGTTCATATGTAATACTGCCTGATTTATTTCAGTTTACCTGTCTTCCGGCTAAACCACTGGAGCCTAGAGGGAGAAAAGGAGGATAGCTAATGATGTTAACGAGGCTAGCGGTCTCTTCCCCCCTTAACAATCTCCTTAATTAGCGCGCTAGTCACACTGCTACACAGGACCCATTACCTCAGCTGGAGCTGTCACAGGCTGTGTCAGGACCAGCACTGATGGAGCTCCTCTACCAGATAAACACACACACACAGGCACTCCCCTCTCGGCAGCAGAGTGTGTATTGACATTTGCCTCCTTGGTAATGCACCGATAGCCAGCCCTGATTGGATGGCGACTTATCACCCCTGTGGAGCTCTGCATCAGTGCACACGTCAGTCCAGACATGCTGGGACCAAGGACAGATTATACCCTTCAATTTTGGGTCCAATTATTCACTTCGTTATAGTTCGGGTACCTGTACATGTTGGTCATGTCATACTGAAGATGCACCGGGCATTATGTGTGAAGGCAGAAGTTCTGAAACGAGACACCATAATGAACATCAGTCGTGCACAGGAGGATCACCTGCTGGGTGTCGACGAACAGTGGTCAGAGGCGATGGGATGGCCAACCGCTCATTATGGTGTCTTGTCCTTTTACAGTGCTCAGGTGTGAGGTTCCTCTCTCTGCCTCCCATTGTGCTGCCATAGGCTTTTTAAGTGTTGCTTCAATCAGACAGTCATCCTCACAGCTCCACTGTATGAACTTAAAGGGCTTTGGATCTCCGGGAAGAATGCTGCGTTGGCGGCAGGGTTGTACTTCTCTCCCAGTCGGGTCTTTAAATGGATTTAGCTGTCGCCTGATTTTCCCCTGAATGTTTTATTCAACAGTCTGTTGTCTTATCTGTATTTGAGGGCTCAAACACTGTCTGGAAGGAGGGATAAGTTGCACTAACTATGTATCGCTTTCCTCAACCACAATAATCCTTAAACACAGTCTTATCTTGATAAGTACAAGTCAAACCTGTTTATTTATCCCACAACATACGGTATCATTAAGTATAAACTTTCAAGTTTGAATAAACTCAACTCCAAGGAGTTAGCTGTGGAAGTAAAAAAACATTCTTTTTCTGTCAGCCAATGTTTCACCTCTTTCCTCTGTGTCTTGGTCTTTCCTGTGATCAGCTCTGTGCATCTGCTCCCATTTAGTATTCTAGCCAGCTGCTGAGTCACAGAGATCTGCTATTCACCATTTTTCCCCCTCTGCTTGTGTGCTCTGTGTACCCCGTGTAGCTCACAGCAGCTCTGTCCCTGTGCTCTGTGTACCCCGTGTAGCTCACAGCAGCTCTGTCCCTGTGCTCTGTGTACGCCGTGTAGCTCACAGCAGCTCTGTCCCTGTGCTCTGTGTACCCCGTGTAGCTCACAGCAGCTCTGTGTACCCCGTGGCCCTTGGTCTAGTCTGGTATCTCTTTCCGCCCCCTCACTATTCGCCCCTCTGTACTTGGCACAGCTCTGCTCTCTGTCCCTATCCTTATATAACCCATGGTCCCTAACTCTGTCCCGGTTCTCTAGTTAGCTCTGTCCCTGTATAACCTATTGTGTGTAAACCAGTTTTGTCCATACTCTGTTTAGCCCTGTGCTCTGTCCCTGTATAACCTGTTGTGTAAAGCAGCTATGTCCAAACTCTGGTTAGCTCTGCCTTCTCTGGGCCCTGTCAGTGAGGCTGATGGGTAAAGGTCAGACTGAGTCTGTGTCCCGTGGTGAAGGTGTCATCATGATTAAGCACTAGTGACATGGCAGTCAGCTGGCTACCCACGAGAGCCTCCTGCCACTGTCATGTCGGCTAAGTTTGGAAGAGGAGAGAAGGATGGAGAGTGGAGTGAAGGGTTGGGTGGGTGTGGAAGATTGGGGTGAGAGGAGGCAGGGTGAGAGAAGAACGGGATGTTTAGATGGGGGGGGGGAGATGGAGGAAATAGGGCTGTTTGGGTGGGTGCTTGGCTCTGTTTGGGCCAGAACATTAATCACAACCTTGTCAAGTGACAAATAGATGAGACCGAAGTCCAGGGAGCAGCCGGAGCCTGTGAACGAAATTGGCTGCTGAATTGAGGCATGCCATGTGTGTCTGACTTACGGCGGCCATTAAACAGACAGCTATTACTTTGGAAGTTTAGTTGACAGAGTGGAAGGTTTTATTGATGTGTGGAAACATACTGACTGGCTCAAGTTCACAGACCTGCCATTTCAACTGAGTGATTGTGTGTGTGTGTGAGACTTACCGGTCTGTCATAACCTGATGATGTGGGTGTTCTCTCCTCCAGTGTCTGGCAGTGTGGGAGACCTTCCTTCTCTCCCAGAGAACAGAACCCAGCGAGGAGACTGACAGAGACAACACCCCCTAACCTCCACGATGCACTTCTTCTCTATTACGCAACCCTCTGCCTACCACCCCCTACCCAGGGGGCACAGCCAAAGACATCTTCCAGCACAACCCGGAGGACTCCTGGAATTTAACCCTAATCATTCCAATGAAGCTTCACTTTAAAGTCACTTTAGCACAGACTGTGATAAATCTGAGAGATCTTTAAATATGCATGATCAGCCAGCCGCTGCCTTAGGGCTTCTGTGTGTACAGCCCTGGATCTGAGGGTAGATATACTGAGTACACTGATGGATCTCCCATGATTTTCACAGCAATACGATGACATACTTTACTTGTTTACCTGTTTTACAATGACTCACGATGGTATTTTGATAACAGAAAATAAACTAAAGAGTGCCACATTTTTTTTTCATTTTATACTATACACATTTTTCTCTTTTTGTAAAGCTTTAAATTGGGTTTTTAAGATGTTGGCATAATAAATGGATTGCTACATTGCATTTTCTCAGTACATGGTGTTTTATGGAGCCTAAGCTATTGGCTTGTAGTTAGTCTTAGCAGTGAGCAGCAGCAGCCTCTAGAACTTCTCTTTGGATGGCAATGTTCTTTTCATGTAGGTGCTTTTCAAGATATTACGATCTGCGAAGCTTATGACGAACACTACCGTCTGAAAAGGAAACCATGCTAAACTCTTCAGAAAAATGCTATCTTTTCCATTGATCATGAAATATAATCCATTTTCACACCAGTGTCTCGTTACATCAAACCATAATCGCTCTACTATAAATGTCATGGTGCAACTTGTAATCGAAAATAGTTATATTTGTGGCATACATTTTGTTTAGCTTTGTCAGCTTGATGGGGATTTTCATGCTGTACGTGTGTGAGAATGGACAGTTGAGTAGAGATGCATGTTCCCTGCTTAACTAGGTTACCCACTCTAAAGGCCTAATCACATTCAACATTAAAGAACCCTCAAAATAACAGTACCCTGAAATTAGGCCCTTTATCTGCACTTTATTGAATATAGAACGAGCAACGAGAGGAAAGGAAAGCACATGCTTGTTAAACCAAAAGCTATAACCAGAGGTACTTCCCAAATGGCACCCTATTCCCTATATCGTGCACTACTTCTGAGAGGGCTCTGGTCAAAAGTCATGAACTATAAAGGAAATATGGTGCCGTTTGGGACACATCAGAACTGGCATCAATACAGTGTTCCAAAGCATCCCATTAGAATATAATATTAGATTGTGTGTGTTAATCAAGTTTAAACTATGGACCATGTTTGGTGGTTTCTCATGGGCTCCTTTACCTCCGCACTTCCAACTGATTCCTTTTGATCAAGCCGTTCTGAATAACTAATAGTATACCCCTGAGGTGAAGACACATTTACCACCTCAACGGAAAACCTGCACCTGAAATGGCAAACTATTCTGTATTTCGTGCAATACTTTTCACCAGGACCCATTGTGCTCCATAGGGGATCGGGTGCTATTTAGGACACACACAACCAGATATCTTTCTCTGGCTATGCTATAGTGAATGCTGGCCCTGCCATGTGGGTATGAATACTGCATGGCAGTATGGCAGGGCTTTCCAAGATGCCCACCTGCCTGCCCCACTGCCGGGTCAAAGAGGAGGGGTGCAGGGGGAGTCTTCCTCCATTCGCTATCTGATTCAACATTAATCAAGACGGAGACACAGGAAACTGATGAATGAATGGAGAGGTTTAGCTCTTTTAGTATGCATCCGTAATGGCAACCTATTCCTTTTATAGTGCCCTACTTTTTTTTGTACCAGGGCCCGTAGGGATCTGGTTTAATATAGTGAACTATAAAGAGAATCAGCTGCCATTTGGGACACAAATGTAGACTGCTAATGACTATCTGAGGGATGGATGTGTTCAAGTTTCTTTGCCAAGTTTAATGGACGCATTGAAAATCTTATTCAATGCTCACATAACAACCGTACGAAATATAGGCTATAAATATACCAGTGCAACAACCAGCAATGAAATCAGTAATAAAACCAACTAGCAAAAGAATAAATCTGATATAAATCAAACAATGCATTGACTGGAGGGCTTTCTCACAGAGATGGTGTTCAATAAACAATACTTTATCTTTTTGACATATACGCCTCTCAGAAGACATCTTCTGTGTTTACGCAATACAAACATTGACATTTTTGCTTTGGGGAGAGCAGAGATGGGCACACGAACACACTGTTTTAGACAGTTGGTTCCCAAAACAGTCACATAGTTACTCCTAGTGAAAACATTTGCATTTGATTTATACAAGAGGGCTATAATGGCAACAGGAGTGCCTATCATCACCAGTATCAGGTGTGCTACCGTGTAGGCTGCTGAGGGGAGGATGGCTCATACAGTAATAATGCCTGCAATGGAGAGAATGGAATCGCATCAAATCATGTGTTTGATGTATTTGATACCATTCCACCTATTCCGCTCCAGCCATTACCACAAGCCCGTCCTCCCAAATTAAGGTGCCACCTACCTGTGTGTGTGCACAGTTCCAGAGATGGATAGTTAACACATATAGAGTGATACAGCCCAGTTGGCGCAGTGTCACTCACACAGTCATTAGAATGTGCAGGAGGGATGCTCTACATCTAGCACTTCAAACAGCGTAGAGCTTTCACTGGTGGTGAGGTGAAAAGAGAGAGGGAGGTATAGCTTTACCATACACTACTGAATAGATGTTGAAGCTCTCTATTGCGGTGTTCGTGAAAAAAAGAGTCTTAGGGGAGTGGGGAAGGCGGTGGGAGGAAAAGAGAGAGAAAACATAGACAGAAGGAACTTGTATTGGTCCATTTCATTTTGTTGTCTTATTAATATACCTGCACCAGTTCCTCTCCTCTCTCTCTCTCTCTCTGATCCCTCTGGCTCGGAGCGTCAAGCCAACTGTAACTGTGGCTTACTTCCTGGTTTCTGTTGTGTGTTGCGGTAATTAGAGTGGTGGGTGTGAAATTGATGCGTGGCGGTGGCAGGCGCTGGCAGGCATCGTGGTCATGTCAAATCCCTGGAACGCTCCAATGTGCAGACAGCAGGAGAATGTTATGACAGAGAGACAGAGATGGGCTCTGGCAAAGGACAGCCTAAAGGGGGGGAAAGGTAGAAGCTTCTATTTTCTTATTATTTATTTGTCTATTTTGGTCTCTGGGTGTGATTTTTTTCAATATGTCAAAATATGCCTGTATACAACATGATGAAGCAATGGAACATTTCCCTTCGAGGAACTAAACAGTCAGTAATTTATCTCATCTAGTCATGCTATCAAAATAAATCATAAAATACATTTTGTGTGCTTTTCATTCAGTGCTGACGTGGAAAAGTATAGCAGAAGTTCCAATGTGATCCAAATATAAAATCTTGGTCAGTGTACAGAGTTTGTCCTGAAGGCAGAAGACCAGACTCCGACTGACGTAATGGGACATAATCAACTGGACCCGCTAGGCACTGTATTTCCACTGTGATTGGTGTCGCTCTGATCTTCTTCAATGAGCTTCTATTAGACAGCGGATGCGTCCCAAATGGAGCCCTATTCTCTATAGTGCCATTTAGGACAAGCCCACTTAGTCTGTGTAACCCTGCCTTCTAGAATCTGATAATATCGCAGATTGCCGGTCTTCTCTAACCATTTAGTACAAATTACAACCCCAGGAGAAAATATTGGTAGGCTGTTTAGCATTATAAACAGCTTTTTTCTGTTTGTAACTAACTTCCTTAGAATGGCAGTCAGCCAGTTAGACAAGGTTTAGACCAGAGAAGCTGTTACCAACACAACAATACAACCCTACACCCGTGGCCATTGTGAGGACAATGGAGAAAGTTTGACATACCTGCTATACATGTACTGTTCACATTCAAGTTTAAATTCATACAGCCTGTTGAGGAGCTGTATACAATGAATGAGCAAGGACTTACAAGGGATAAAGATAGCATTTTCTCACATTCTGAAAATAAGCGTCTGAGTGTTCTATTCTGGAGGTGTTTCCTGATAGGTATTAGAATGTTTTCATAGCACTATTTACAACAGCATCATCTTGTGTAAAACCCTATAGTGTTCACGTGACATACTTAAAAGACTTAACTGCTGAGATGTTTTGAAATCTAATTGACAGGGATTTTCAGAATGCATTTTGATTGTGGCTCCTGCTTATCTTTCTCCATATCCCTCTTCTCAGAAAAGATGAAAAGAGAGAAGGAGAATCCTCTGTGCAGCGCTTGGGAGGGTTCCGAACCAGATAATGGACCCAGCGGCAAGTAATCAGACCTTTTCACTCAGTCACCATCAATCAGTCTCAGATCATAACAAACCTCAAAATCCTGATTCCAGCCTTTGCCTTTCCTGGAAGCGAAGCTGAACATTGGGTAATGGCAAAGCTCCATAAAACCAGAATAAAAGGAAAACACATCATCGTGTTCAGTAAATGTAACATGAATGGCTCATAAAGGTAGTCAACAGATGCCGACAGATGTCCCCATGTTTTTTTTTGTATCTTGTTTGTGTGTGTGCCCGCGGATGTATACGCATGCTCGTGCGTGTTTGCGTGCTTGTTTTTTGACTGACTGACGTCCCTATGGCACTCTTATTTAATGGCTCTGTGTATGAACAGCGGGAGAGAGTGCAATAGCCAGTACAGTGTGTGTCTGTGTGTGCGTGTGTATGTGTGTGTGTGTGTGTGTGTGTGTGTGTATGTGCGTGCGTGCGGGTGGGTGGGGGTGACACTGTAACTACAATGTGGGTTGGTTCACCTGCTGGGATAAATGATACTGTGGAACCAGGAAGCAGCTATTATGAACAGAAACACCCATATTGCTGTGCCTGTACATGTAGCAACATTCAGAAATACCAATATTAGAGATGCTGCTTCAGCCACCCTGCAAAACTCATCTTGACCTTCCAGAATACAACAAACAAGTGTTCTACTGCCAAGGAGGTTCAAGACTTCTTCTATAAGCACATCAAGCCCAACAGACAAAGGGATGAGCCGACAGATCTAGGCTAACCCCAATTTGGCTGGCTCAATATGTAGGTATGCTATCCACGCACAATCACGCAGCCTAGCTTATGTCTGTGATGCAGCCCTCGGCATCAGACAATGATGAGGACACCCCCTCAATGGGGTTAAAGGAACACTGTTATTATTGTTGTTGCTGAAGATTGGACTTAGTTATTATTATATTGCCTATGTTCCAGGGCATTTAGACAATGATGACTCCACGCTAAATGAATGAACAATGGTCAACATATTGAAGTGCCATACAGACTGGGGTTGCTTCCTTGTAGAGCTACAGCATATTGCATCCTTATGGGCTAAACTGTTTAGGATAGATTGTTAGTCCCCTATGGGCTTCCGCACAATTCCTTTATTACATTTTTATGTTTAACTTAATTTAGACCACATTGCTAATAACAATGAGGATATTTGTGACCCACCACATGGATTCAGTCCTATGAAGCAACATTTGAAATTGTGTTTTTTACATTGGATAAAAGTAGAGACACGGAGCTAGAAAATGGTATATCATACACTGTAGTTGAGGAACAATGGGAAAGTTATTCTGATTTGAAAGTTGATAAAACTTGTAACCCCACTTTTGAGAAAATGGCCCATGAATTTTCTGGTACACCTACTGGAGAGCTCTTTGCCTACACACATTCAGCATCGATCACACCTTCTTAAGCCTTAGCCCCACCCATCTCTTTAAGAATTCACATGTGAGGCCATGTGCTAAACAGAGTGAATACGGTAGTGTAGCAAACAACCAAAGATTTCAAGACTAAAAATTGTCAAAGTAGTAGCAAAAATTAGTAGCAAAAATAACTTCATCTAGTCCTTGGTCTATATCCTAATCTGACTTTGGTGCAGGTCATGTTGTTCTTCACATTACTGTCTCTGGTAAACACACACTACATAAAATCAAATCTGTGTTTATTGGTCACATGCACAGGATGCAGAAGGTAGAAGGTATAAATGGTATAGTGAAATACCATACTTGCATAGTGGAGTCTTTAGCTAGCAACAACTCATACTACCATGCACTGTGCATGAATCTGCAGGTAGCTAAAGCTAACCAACTATACTGAACAAAAGTATAAATGCAACGTCCAACAATTTCAAATAGTTTACTGAGTTACAGTTCATATAAAGAAATCAGTCAATTTAAATAAAATCCTTAGGCCCTAATCTATGGTCACAGATACCTTAAAAAAGGTAGGGGTGTGGATCAGAAAACCAGTCAGTATGTGGTGTGACCACGATTTGCCTCATGCAGTGCGATATATCTCCAACCTTTTAAGGATAGGGGGCAGCATTTCCACTTTTGGATAAATAGCGTGCACAATTTCAACTTCCTGCTACTCAGGCCAGGAATATATTATATGCATATGATTAGTAGGTGTGGATAGAAAACACTCTGACGTTTCTAAAACTGGTTCAATCATGTCTGTGACTATAACAGAACTTATGTAGCAGGCAAAACCCAGAGGAAAAACTGTTCAGAATTATTTCATTTTTTTGCCTCTGACCGTTCCCTTAGTTGTCTTTGCCAAGGGATATTTGATAGTGACCATTTTACAGTTCCTACGACTTCCACAGGATGTCACCAGTCTTTGGAATTGGGTTGAAGTTAATCATTGGTGCAACGAAGAAGAGGCACATCCTGGAACAGCGTTACACTGTTGAAAGTTACGCAAGAGGGAAAAAGGTGCATGTTTTGTTTACTTGCTCTATTGAATACAGATTGCCCCGTCTACAATTTGATCGATTATTAACGTTTAAAAATACCTAAAGTTGTATTACAAAAGTAGTTTGAAATATTTTGGCAAAGTTTATAGGCAACGTTTGAAATGTTTTGTAGTGACATTGTGTTTTGGCAAGCAGTTTTTTTCCGGATCAAACCTGCTTTATAAATGGACATTTTGGGTATACATGGACGGAATTAATCGGAAAAAAATGACCAATTGTGATGTTTATGGGACATATTGGAGTGCCAACAAAGAAGCTCGTCAAAGGTAATGCATGTTTTATATTTTATTTCAGCGTTTTGTGTAGCGCCTGCTACGCTAGTTATTTTGTTGACAACTGGTTCAGGTGGGTGCATGCTTTCAGATAATAGCTTCTCATGCTTTCGCCGAAAAGCATTTTTAAATCCAACGAGTGTAGCTTTAATTGAGTATCCTGCATGTGTGATTTAATGAAAGTTTGAGTTTTATAGCGTTTTATTTGAATTTGGCGCTCTGCATTTCCCGAGGCTATTGGCCACTTGAGACGCTACTATCCCCAAGAGGAGATAGAGTTGATCAGGCTGTTGATTTTTACCTGTGTAATGTTGTCCCAATCCTCTTCAATGGCTGTGTGAAGTTGCTGGATATTGGCTGAAACTGGAGCATGCTGTCGTACACGTCAATCCAGAGCATCCCAAACAGGCTCAATCGGTGACATGTCTGGTGAGTATGCAGGCCATGGAAGAACTGTGAGATTTTCAGCTTAAAAACCTCTCTAGGGTTGGCCAACATCCAGTGAGATTGCAGAGCGCCAAATTCAAATACAGAAATACTCATTACAAAACTTAACTTCTTGTGAATCCAACCACGGTGTGAGATTTCAAAAATGCTTTACGGTGAAAGCATACCTTACGATTATTTGAGAACATAGCCCAGCAGACAAATCATTACAAACAGTAACCAGCCAAGTAGAAGAGTTACACAAGTCAGAAATAGAGATAAAATTAATCCCTTACCTTTGATGATCTTCATATGGTGGCACTCAGAAGACATTCATTTATTCAATAAATGTTCCTTTTGTTCGATAAAGTCTCTCCTTATATCCGCGCATTTATATATGTTTGCGCATTTTCTTCAGTAATCCACAGGCTCAAACGCAGTCACAACAGGCAGACAAAAAATCCAAATTGTATCCGTAAAGTTCATAGAAACATGTCAAACAATGTTTATATTCAATCCTCAGGTTGTTTTTAGCCTAAATAATATATAATATTTCAACCGGACAATAACGTCATCAATATAAAAGGTAAACAAGAAAGGCACTCTCTCTGGTCGCGCGCATGAAAAAGCTCTGTGACACGGCAGGGTCTACTCATTCAGACTGCTCTTACTCCCTAATTTTTCAGAATACAAGCCTGAAACAATTTCTAAAGACTGATGACATCTAGTGGGAGGCATAGGAACTGCAAATTGAGTCCTAAGTCAATGGATACTGTAATGGCATTGAATAGAAAACTACAAACAAACAAAAAAATCCTACTTCCTGAATGGATTTTTCTCAGGTTTTCACCTGCCAAATCAGTTATGTTATACTCACAGACATTATTTTAACAGTTTTGGAAACTTTAGAGTGTTTTCTATCCACATCTACTAATTATATGCATATCCTATCTTCTGGGCCTGAGTAGAAAGCTGTTTAATTTGGGCATGCTTTTCATCCAAAATTCCAAATGCTGCCCCCTACCCTAGAGAAGTTAAAGGAATTATGTACAGATCCTTGCATGCTGAAACATGAGGTGATGGCGATGATGAATGGCACGACAATGGGCCTCGGGATCTCGTCACGGTATCGCTGTGCATTCAAATTGCAATCGATAAAATGCTATTTTGTTTGTTGTCGGTAGTTTATGCCTGCCCATACCAAAACGCCGACCTCCACCATGGGGCACTCTGTTAACAAAATGACATCAGCATCATTCTGCCATCTGCCCGCTACAGTTGAATCCGGGATTAATCCGTGAAGAGCACACTTCTCCAGTGTGACAGTGCCCACTGAAATCAGTTACGATGCCAAACTGCAGTCAGGTGAAGACCATGGTGAGGATGACAAGCACACAGATGAGCTTCCCTGAGACTGTTTCTGACAGTTTTGCAAAAATTCTTTGGTTGTGCAAACCCACAGTTTCATCAGCTGTCTGAGTGGTTGGTGTCAGGCGATTCCACAGGTGAAGAAGCCGGATGTGGAGGTCCTGGGTTGGCGTGGTTATACGTTGTCTGCGGTTGTGATGGCGGTTGGACGTAAACCAATTTATGATGTAGCGAAATGCTAGTGCCTGGGAATACAATTTAACGTTTGGTACAGATAGTCCTCCTACATCTTTCCCAGAAGGGGGAAAGATGGGAAACATTGAACTATATGAAATTCAGCCATGGCAATATATTAATTTTGACAATAGATATTCTGCTGGTTAAAGCAATTGGGATATTATTCCATCTACTGAGGACGGATTGAATTGATTTGAGTGTTCTGTTAAAGTTGCTGTCAATGGTTTTATCTCAAAAGGGAATTATATCTACTTACAAATATTTAAAATGGGAAACAATTGGGATTCCATAAGTAGAGATGGAGTCCTCCATCGGGGTATTGAGAGGCAGTAGGGCTGAATTGGTTAGATTCATTTTATAACTTGAGATGAAGCTAAATATATCTCTGAGCTTCAATGTGTTTGGGAGTGATTGAGATACATTGTCTAGATATATGAAAAATATCGCTCTGCGTATAATGAGATGAAGTCATCAGTATATTTTTGCGAAATTTGTGTTTTTTTCATCGATTGACGAATTGCATGGGCCAGGGGTTCCATGGATAATAAGAATAGCAGAGGCAAAATTGGATCGCCTTGTCTACTGCTAGTGATTCTGAATGGAGCAGAGCAGATATTGACTGTTGGCTGAGGGATTAGCATAAAGTATTTTAATTATATTTACCATACGCAATTACCATACGTTCCAAGAAAGACCAGACATATGACCAATTTAGGTTTATCAAAAGCTTATTCTGCATCGAGAGAGCTGTTGTTTCTAATTAACCTTCTAATGGAGGTTATCCGAGGAGAAATGCTTTTTAACAAATCTACTTTGGCCAGTGTGGATCAATTTGGGTAATTATGTCTCGAGACAGGACTACAACATTTTGGAAAACAGTTGAATATCTGTGTTTATCAAAGATAAGGGGCGATTGTGAGAACACTAGGTGGCATACTTACCTATTTTTACTAAAAGCATAATTTGTGCTGTAATCACATCTCTCCCAAATGAACCTTTGTGGACGGCTGTATTATTCATTTCGAGCAATAGTGGACCTAATTGATTCAAACATTTTAAATAGACAGGAGGAATACCGTCCAATCGAGGTGATTTGCCTTTATTCATTCATTCATTCACTGTAACTCAGTAAAATCTTTGAAATTATTGCATGTTGCATTTATATTTTTGTTCAGAATATGTAACTGATAATCAAAAGGACATGCCCATACTCCAATATGTCACAATAATGCCTTGTTATCTGAAGGCTGGCCATTTGCACCCCCCCCCCCCCCCCATATACAGTAATGGCTTTAGAACATTCCAAGATGTGATAGATACATACACATTAGCAGGCAACTATTTTTTTTCTCTATATTTACCATTTAGGCCAGCTATGCTGGGAGTCCCTTGGGAAACCCAACTACCGAAACATCCAATGATGGGATTTATCATTCAATTATCTGGGCTCCCGAAAGTTCATATTCAGAGCTAGCCATGGAAAAAGTATGGTCCACAGATCTAATTGATTCTGAACCACCCTTTAACTGGAACAGAATCTGAACCACAAATGTATACATTTTACATTTGTTCACAGACTGTATTTAACACCAAGGCCCCAACTCCCAACTGTTCACTGTGTCCCCTAATTAGGTAGGCACATCCTTCCTGCTGAGAAGATGTCATGTTACCTTTTCCCCTCATATCATTTTTTGGTGGCTACAGCTAGAGATGCAGGTGCCATTTGTTTAGCTAGCAAGAAATGTGAATCGCTCTGCTAGCTATGCTGAACTTAAATGACTGTTATCCATTTAGCATATCTCTTGTGTTCATAAATTCACTCGGACTTACTCCGATTTCAGAGCACACATCTGAGTGTGCCAGAGTGCAATATAACTGATGCATTTACAAACACGCAACACCCGCTGAATATGACTGTCAAAAAAAGTTATTAAATTGTTGCCAGCAGCACAGTTAGTCAACCACGCTCTAGATAACATCAAAACAGCCTAACCAGTTCTGCTATGCCGAGTAAAATGGTCAGAGTGAGGTGTTCTCTCACTGGAAATAGCTAGCAAGCTAGCCAACTTTAGCCAGTTAGCTTGGGTGCTTGACTGCCAACATTGTGAGGAACGCTTGGATCAACCCTACTCCTCGGCCAGACTCCAGTGTCAATAGTGCAGTGTGCACCTGAACGCTCAGAGAACAGACATCTGACAATTCTCTGAATTAGTAATGACCTATTGCGCACTCTGACACACTTGAACAACTTAGTTGTCAAACAAATGTATTTGGCATCGATCAAATGAGTCGGCAGGCAGGCAGGCAGGCAGGCAAGTTCTCATTCAGTTGTCAAAATGTGGTTTTGGACAAGTTGTAAAGTTTTCCAAATCTAAGAGGACTCCTGTAGTATTTACATATTTGCAGAAATCCATTCAGGTGTATTTTGTGGCTTTTGGTGAATGCGTTCTGATGATCTAAAGTTACGCTGTTGCTGCTGCCTGTAAACACACAGTCCAGTTCAAAGTATTTGATGGCAGGTCCTACTGCCTGTAAACACCTAGTCCAGTTCAAAGTGAATGATGGCAGGTCCTACTGCCTGTAAACACACAGTCCAGTTCAAAGTGAATGATGGCAGGTCCTACCGCCTGTAAACACACAGTCCAGTTCAAAGTGAATGATGGCAGGTCCTACTGCCTGTAAACACACAGTCCAGTTCAAAGTGAATGATGGCAGGTACTACTGCCTGTAAACACACAGTCCAGTTCAAAGTGAATGATGGCAGGTCCTACTGCCTGTAAACACACAGTCCAGTTCACAGTGAATGATGGCAGGTCCTACTGCCTGTAAACACACAGTCCAGTTCAAAGTGAATGATGGCAAGTCCTACTGCCTGTAAACACCTAGTCCAGTTCAAAGTGAATGATGGCAGGTCCTACTGCCTGTAAACACACAGTCCAGTTCAAAGTGAATGATGGCAGGTCCTACTGCCTGTAAACACACAGTCCAGTTCAAAGTGAATGATGGCAGGTCCTACTGCCTGTAAACACCTAGTCCAGTTCAAAGTGAATGATGGCAGGTCCTACTGCCTGTAAACACACAGTCCAGTTCAAAGTGAATGATGGAAGGCCCGTGTGGCAGGTTTATTTGCATAAAGACCTACTGTAGCTCTGATTGGCTATGGCGAACCGGTCTGCATAAACTCTGGTCCTGGACAAGACAGATGTTTTTATTAGGTTTTATTTAGTTCAGTGTCAATCAATTTTCTGATCGCACAGCCACTCTATATTGCTATAGAATTTTCACAAATGCCTTACTCTACGTGATTCTCAAACATTCTATGAATTTATGAGTGCCAGAAAATGGCCATATCTAAGTGCTCACTTGTAAAAAAATAAAAATAAAGATGTCATATTTTTCCTGGGGATGTATATGAACAGGTTTTAATAAGATTTCACGTTGCTGAAACACTGTCAGTTCCACTTTAAATATTCAATGCTTTCCATCTATTTTGTTACTTAACGATGATAGCCCCATGAATCTCTTAATCAATCAGAGAAGATTACTGCTGGCAGGCAGCACTGCTGCGATAAAAAGCATGTTTCCGGGTGGGGAGGGAGGATGCGGGTGGGTGGATGGGGACTGAGGGGGGGAATGGGTTTGGGTTGACTTTGAATGTATTTATTTGATTGGTTCTGTACATGTAACCCCCCTCTAAAAACGAAAAATGACAAAACTGAATAAAAAGTTGGCCACAAAAAAAAGATACACCAATATCAATGGGGTTGGGCCTCCTGGGTGGCACAGTGCTCTAAGGCCTTAGATTTGCGCCGGGTGGCACAGTGGTCTTAGACCACTGCATCGCAGTGCTAGCTGTGCCACCAGCGATTCCGGGATCGAGCCCAGGCTCTGTCGCAGCCGGCCGCGATGGGGAGGCCCATGGGGCGGCGCACAATTGGCCCAGCGTCGTTCGGGTTAGGGAGGGTTTGGCCAGCAGGGATATCCTTGTCTCATCGCGCACTAGCGACTCCTGTGTCGGGCCGGGTGCAGCAGGCCGCAACGGGGAGGCCCTTGGGGCGGCGCACAATTGGCCCAGCGTCGTCCGGGTTAGGGAGGGTTTGGCTGGCAGGGATATCCTTGTCTCATCGTGCACTAGCGACTCCTGTGTCGGGCCGGGTGCAGTGCATGCTGACCAGGTCGCCAGGTGTTTCCTCCGACACATTGGTGCGGCTGGCTTATGGGTTGGATGTGCAATGTGTCAAGAAGCAGTTTGGCTTGGTTGGGTTGTATTTCGTAGGACACATGGCTCTCGACCTTCGCCTCTCCCGAGTCTGTACGGGAGTTGCAGCGATGAGACAAGACTGTAACTACTACCAATTGGATACCACAAAGTTAGGGAGAAAAAACATACAAAAATATTACTGGGCCTGTACATGTTCAGAAACACCGTACCTTAAATTACTGCCCCAATATTACACCTTTGTACCTTAAATTACTGTCCCAATATTACACCTTTGTACCTTAAATTACTGTCCCAATATTACACTTTGTACCTAAAGGTACTGTCCCTATATTACACCTTTGTACCTAAAAGTACTGTCCCATATTACACCTTTGTACCTAAAAGTACTGTCCCCATATTACGCCGTTGTACCAAAAAGTACTGTCCCTATAGTATCCTAACAGTAACAGTGCACTGCAGCAGGTGAGGGGTTAAATAGAGTGCGCCATTGTCTATAAAACACTCCTAATTTATTATCCTGTGGTGGGATGGGAGCTTTAAGAGATGTCTTGTCCAGAGCCTTCTGTGGTGGACCAACCAAGCTACTGTTCCGGAAGACAGCCTTTGGCTTGAGTAAGTAAGTCATCGATCAGTGTTTGGGCCTGTGTGGACAGAGCACAGTAATTATAGTCAGGCTCAGTGATTCATCATGACTGAAACAGGACCAGGTTGTGTCAGCCATTCAAATATGGCTCTCTCAATCTGTAACTGGATCCAGTCAGAGGGGGTGAGGGGGGGATATGGTTATGGGAAAAGACCCACTGCTCTCTACTGATGAGGATTATAATGGAATATAATTTTTAAAAATGAAGAGAGCAATAATTAGGGGAAGTTATTTAGATCAAAGTTGCAAGCCCTTATGGAAAATACACGATTTCACATGTGAAATGTTCATGTTATGAGATTTTCTTGTGATCAAATAACCTTTCACATGTGAAATCATGTGAAACCATGTGGTTTTGGAACACTTCACGTGCAATGATATTTCACATGAAGTTTCACATGTGGATTCTTTCACATGAGATTTCACAGGTGATGCCCGGCAAACAGACATTTGTCGTTAAGATGTCCCCAGAGCATCAAGCATACACTATACAGTGCGTTGGAAAGTATTCAAACCCCTTGACTTTTTCCACATTTTGTTACGTTACAGCCTTCTTCTAAAATTGATTAAATAAAAACAATCCTCAGCAATCTAAACACAATACCCCATAATGACAAAGTGAAAATGTTTTTTAGACATTTTTGCAAATGTATGAAATGTTTCCATTGATCTTCCTTGAGATGTTTCTACAACTTGATTGGAGTCCACCTGTGGTCAATTCAATTGATTGGACATGATTTGGAAAGGCACACACCTATCTATATAAAGTCCCACAGTTGACAGTGCATGTCAGAGCAAAAACAAAGCCATGGGGTCAAAGGAATTGTCCGTAGAGCTCCGAGACAGGATTGTGCCAAGGCACAGATCTGGGGAAGGTACCAAAACATTTCTGAAGTTCCCTCAAGAACACAGTGGCCTCCATCATTCTTAAATGGAAGAAGTTTGGGACCACCAAGACTCTTCCTAGAGCTGGCTGCCCGGCCAACCTGAGCAATCGGGGGAGAAGGGCCTTGGTCAGGGAAGTGACCAAGAACCCGATGGTCACTCTGACAGAGCTCTAGAGTTCCTCTGTGGAGATGGGAGAAACTTCCAGAAGGAAAACCATCTCTACAGCACTCCACCAATCAGGCCTTTATAGTAGAGTGGCCAGACGGAAGCCACTCCTCAGTAAAAGGCACATGACAGCCCACTTGGAGTTTGCCAAAAGGCACTTAAAGACTCTCAGACCGTGAGAAACAAGATTATCTTTGGCCTGAATGCCAAGCATCATGTCTGGAGGAAACCTGGCACCGTCCCTACGGTGAAGCATGGTGGTGGCAGCATCATGCTGTGGGGATGTATTTCAGTGGCAGGGACTGGGAGACTAGTCAGGTTCGAGGCAAATACTGTATGAATGGAGCAAAGTACAGAGATCCTTGATGAAAACCTGCTTAGGGCCTCAGACTGTGGCGAAGGTTTACCTTTCAACAGGACAACGACACTGAGCACACAGCCAAGACAACACATGAGAGGCTTCGGGATAAGTCTCTGAATGTCCTTGAGTGGCCCAGCCAGAGCCCGGACTTGAACCCGATCGAACATCTCAGGAGACCTGAAAAAGCTGTGCAGCAACGCCCTCCATCCAACCTGACAGAGCTTGAGAGGATCTGCAGAGAAGAATAGGAGAAACTCCCCAAATACAGGTGTGCCAAGCTTGTAGCGTCATACCCAAGAAGACTCAATGCTGTTTTTTATCATAGTGATAGACAACTATACAGAAAACGCTCAAATTGCTGAAGTAAGTACATGAAATCAATGATGAGAGAATAGTGAGATTAACTGATTAGTAAAATAGCAGTGGAGATGGCACTCTTTTGCTTAGAGATGTAGTACAAGTAATAAATCTGTAGATGACTCCTGAGAATGCTACGGAGTTTGTGGTGCAGGAAAAAGATCAGCATACTCCGAATCCAGAGATTGTGAGTCCCAGGTCGGGTCATATTGAAAAGTCAGCACTAAGTGATCATGTCAAGTGTAATCATATTGATTAAAGATGTTTACGCTATTTTAGCTGAACAGCGTACCACTTACCTTGAAACACCTATACCATTTTATTATATTTACATGTTTTCACCTTGCATGTAAATCTCACATGTGAATTGCAGATTTACATGTGACATTGCAGTTTCACATTTGAAAAACTTTCATCTGCGAAAATGTTCAAATGTTGGTGAAATTTTGCATCCATCCCCATGTCACATTTATTTCATGAGATCTTGTTTCCACATGTAGCTTAATGTTATCACATTAACTTCACATGAGATCACGTGAAATTCATGTGGTTTTTCCGTAAGGGTGGTAACACTCTTGGCTTTTGGGTCTGTTTGCTTGAGGGAATTTTTTTCCTATGCTATTTTTACGTTATTTGTTTTCTAAAGAATGTGTGTGATCTAAACACAGCGAAAATGCTGAGGGTAAACATCACTGACATTGGTGTCAAGGCTTTGTAGTATGGCTGAGAACAAACATACCTATCCTGTTTTATCATTAAATATGTAACGATGGCATTTTCTCCATGTAAATGATTCACTTTGTCTTCTATCACTTTTGCATTTGTAATGAGCTGATTTCAATTGGTTGGTTTGAGGGCCCGTGCTGTAGCCTAAACACACTCCCACAGCTGAGTAGTGTGACAAGATTAGAGCTGTAAACATGAACATTCTCCCGTAATTTTTTTCTCCCCCAGATGAGAATGAATTTCACGGACACCAGAGGGTTAGAAGAGAGTTAAACCTGAACTGCAGATGTTTGGATGTGAGGAATATCGTAGTGTCGTCCCATTTGATAACTGGGCCACGGTCCTATGCAGTAGAAGAAGTGGGGGATGGGATGGAGATAGAGGAGAAGCTCACTGCCAATCTCGTTCCTCTCCCAGTGAAATCTCCTAGACAGCTCCAGAATAACCCCTGCTGGGAGAGATTTAACACGTCCAATTCCAACTGTGCTCAGACGCATTCCCAAACGGGCGTCGACGATCCTCCACCTCAGAAGAATAGAAAAGTTGCTCAAAGCAAAAACTATTCCTCACCGCAATCTGAACAAACAAACATCAAACAACAGAGACTGAAGCAGCGACTGCTGCCACTGACCAGGTCCCATTGGGGCCCAGCCTCTTCATGTGTTTTGTGTGTAGAGCAGTCTGCAGAGGAACTAGCAGTGCCATGGCGGTGTAGGGCGATGGTGGCACAGAACCCTGAACCATCTCGGCTCCCTTCCAGAATCCTGCCAAACCTCCAAAACACAATTAGAGCATCTGGCTGTGAGATACTGGAGCTGTGCCGACGTATGTCCTCTAGGATGAACTATGTGAACCATGTGAGCCCGACCACATCTGGAACTGGAACTAGACCGGTGGGTTGGAGGTTGCTTGGGAAGCCCGTCGGGGACAGCGGAGCACAGGTGCGGGTCAGTCAACCAGAACACCACTCATGGAAAGTGAGAAAGTTCTCTGGGGCATCAGTTGACAGCCACAGTCTCACCAGCCTTCTGCATAATAGTGATTGTGGTTCTGGTGTATCCAGGGGCAGCCAGACCCAGACACATCTTCCAGATACTGCGCTCTCTGGCTGTGCTAAAGACAGCAAAGGAGACAGCCAACAGCATGGACGGAAGGTCAGCGGATCCAGGAGGGACCAGAGAGGTGGAGGTGGGGTTGGAAAAGGGAGACAGATGCCCAGAGAAGAATCCTTGCGGTGGGGTGAAGGATCAACATGGCCTTGGGTGAGTATTTCCACAGCTCCATGGCAACTCTCTGTCACTTCACTCAGAGTGTACACATCCTGACAGACTGGCAGGTCAGCTCAGTACTGCCAGTTAAGTGCTGCCACCATCATTTACTAGTTGCATGTGCATAACAGAAGCTGCCCATCTGTAAACCACTCCTGTATTCTTCACCTCCAAATAAAATTGGAACGTAATTATCGTTGAAAAATCTAAGTTCTAAATTAAGACCACATTGGTACCTTTTTAATTTCTCTCGTCTATGTAAATGACTGTGAATGGAAACATAATGACATCCTGCTTTACTGTAATAATACTACTATTCTTCCGGCTTTCTTGTTAAACATTAAGTATTATCAGCAGCACTCTTTACAAAACGTTTCAGTCTCAATTGAAACAGGTGCTTTCAGCTCGCAACAAAGACCACAAGGACATTGTTATATTTAGAATTGCTTCAAGTGAACACGATTCAAGACCAGAATATGAATGTCTTTCTTTATGTAGTACGTTCTAATAGGTTTGTAATAACTCTATAGGTTCTTTAGAAACCCCAGGATCCATTTGGTCCAATACATAATTAATTTCCATGGCAACACAAAGTGGATCAAGTGGATCAAACGGCACATATGCTTGGAAAGTCTTTGAAGATTTGAAGTTCACATATGGATGAATGTTCGCATAGAGATTGAATGGGTGCGATTTTGTCAATTGAAGACATTGTATTCAGGACGACAGAGACACTTCAAAGTCATGTAGAGAAGTCCTTCAAACTCATCATTCCTCATTCAGAGTGGATATTGTATGGTGACAGTAATAGTAAGTCTGAGAGACTGTTTTCTCTTCTCTATGAAATGGACTGTATTTGTCACATCATCACATATCATTTTTTTTTTCTGGTATGTTCCTTCGAATAAGCGCTACTATAGCACTTTAAGTATTTCCGACAGAACTAAGTTAACAAACCAATTCCTTTCCCATGTGTTTTTTTTTTAACCAGAGGTGGGAATGCTGTTGTAAATCACAGAGAGAAACCCCCTCAGAAGTGGCCTCTGTGCACCTGTAGATGTCTGTATGTATCAAATGTCTCAGAGTAGGAGTGCTGATCTAGGATCAGATCTCCACGTCTATGTAGTGTTATTAAAATATGATCTAACAGGCTAAACTGATCATAAATCAGCACTCCTCCGAGACACTTGATACATCCCACATGGGACAGATAAGACAGATCAGTGTGGAAGGAGATTCTATAGAATGAAGGAAAGCTGTGTCACAAATGGCACCCTATATCTTATATAGTGCACTACTTTTGACCAGATCCCCTAAGGGTGTTTGGTGTTGTTTGGGAGGCAGACAACAGCTTCAGAAATGCTCTGTTCTACAGCATGTATCTCTACTCTGGTGACTGACTGTTATAAATGGCTCTCTGCCGCTTGTTCCCTCTTGTGATGGATGGTTGTTTGTTTGTTTTCTTGTCTGTCTTCCGTAGGACTCCGAGAGTCAGTCAAGGAACCAGCGGCAGAACGAGTCCCCAACAGACTGTGATGTCACCCTACTGCACATTGTGCATCTTTTACAGTGTAGGTCAGTCAATCTGTCTCATGTCAGGGAAGAAGGACAATTTGGAGAGGATTTTCAACATATCCTTCACAACAGACAAACTTGACTCAAGCAAATAGCAAGATATTTAGTATTCAGAGTAGGTTAGTGAATGGACAGGAGGAGCGAGCAATCTTGATATAATTGTTTTTTATTCCAAGACTGTAAATTGAATTTTGTCTACAGTGTAAAAGGTCATGATAAAAAGACAAAGGAATGAAATAGAAGTTTGGTAAAACAACTGGGTGACCAGAATATCAACAACATCCATACAAAATGATTCACTATGCTAAATAATGACAATGTAACAGTCTGACTTCAAACCAGGGAAGAACAAGAAGAAAAACCTGTCATTTAAAAAAAAGATCAGTAGCTAGGTTGCATGAAAGTCTTGTCTATGGACCAAAAGTTTAACAAAAAGGTATGAATGTGTAGATTAACAAAAAGGTATGAATGTGTAGTTTAACAAAAAGGTATGAATGTGTAGTTTAACAAAAAGGTATGAATGTGTAGTTTAACAAAAAGGTATGAATGTGTAGTTTAACAAAAAGGTATGAATGTGTAGTTTAACAAAAAGGTATGAATATGTAGTTTAACCAAATGTATGAGTATGTAGTGTAACCAAATGTATGAGTATGTAGTGTAACCAAGTGTATGAGTATGTAGTTTAACTAAATGTATGAGTATGTAGTGTAACAAAAAGTTCTGAGTATGTAGTGTAACCAAGTGTATGAGTATGTAGTTTAACTAAATGTATGAGTATGTAGTGTAACAAAAAGTTCTGAGTATGTAGTGTAACCAAGTGTATGAGTATGTAGTTTAACTAAATGTATGAGTATGTAGTGTAACAAAAAGTTCTGAGTATGTAGTGTAACCAAGTGTATGAGTATGTAGTTTAACTAAATGTATGAGTATGTATTGTAACAAAAAGTTCTGAGTATGTAGTGTAACCAAGTGTATGAGTATGTAGTTTAACTAAATGTATGAGTATGTAGTGTAACAAAAAGTTCTGAGTATGTAGTGTAACCAAGTGTATGAGTATGTAGTTTAACTAAATGTATGAGTATGTAGTGTAACAAAAAGTTCTGAGTATGTAGTGTAACCAAGTGTATGAGTATGTAGTTTAACTAAATGTATGAGTATGTAGTGTAACAAAAAGTTCTGAGTATGTAGTGTAACCAAGTGTATGAGTATGTAGTTTAACTAAATGTATGAGTATGTAGTTTAACTAAATGTATGAGTATGTAGTTTAACTAAATGTATGAGTATGTAGTTTAACTAAATGTATGAGTATGTAGTTTAACTAAATGTATGAGTATGTAGTTTAACTAAATGTATGAGTGTGTAGTGTAACTAAAGTTCTGAGTATGCAGTAGAGGTTGTAATACAACATAAATAGAGGAAATATTAAAGTCAGAGTATAAAAAACTCAGAACATAGTCATGTGCACTTGTACAACATGGTATAGCTATGTTAAAGTAATACTAGTCCATTAACACATGTACTGTACTTTTTGTGAACAAACACACACATACATACAGTGCACAACCATAAGAAAATAGACAGCCATAATGTCTGACAGAAGGATATTGACCTACAGTATGTATACATTTTATACAGTTCACTTTTTCCATCATTTGAATATAATAACACTAACCGTTAGGTCTTGCAATGCACATGTTAGCAGATTTTACAAATCCTGAATGTTCTAGACATAATTACGTATATTTTCCAAGCAGCAGCGGTATGGGCGGCCATCTTGCCTGCGTTTCTGAGTCAAGCTTGATTTTAAAGTGCTGCTGTTATCATGTTTCTGTGTTGTTGTGTCCTTTATGATAGTTCAGTGCTTTAGTGATCATTACAAAAATATAGATTTCAGGGGCAACATAATGGGGACATCAATATTATGCTCTGCTCTTCTCTACTCATGGGCAAAACAGTCAGAAAATGAATGTTATTGCTCCTCTTAAAACTATTTTCGCGTTGACTGGGGTTGGTCGATCGAATCGCAGCTTGCATCGCAAAGTGCAGTTTTTTTTCTGCATACTCTGAGGTGTCTTAGGACGAAAGACCCTTTTCAAATTTCACCAGTGACAGATGTGGTATTGTTGAACCTCAGTTACATACATTAATATCTGAGAGAATCATAGTAAGACAATGACGTTTCACCATAACACAACAAATCTCAATATTGGCCTGTGAGACAGTGACACAGTTCCCTGTCACATGCGTTCATATGTATCAACAATAGACTTAAAGTAATTACTAAACGATTAGCGACATTGTGCTCCATTCACTGTATCCCTTCCACACCAGAGAGAGAGCTGAAGAGGGAGGGAGAGGGAGAGGGAGAGGGAGAGAGAGAGAGAGAGAGAGAGAGAGAGAGAGAGAGAGAGAGAGAGAGAGAGAGAGAGAGAGAGAGAGAGAGAGAGAGAGAGAGAGAGAGAGAGAGAGAGAGAGAGAGAGAGAGAGAGAGAGAGAGAGAGAGAGAGAGAGAGAGAGAGAGAGAGAGAGAGAGAGAGAGAGAGAGAGAGAGAGAGAGAGAGAGAGAGAGAGAGAGAGAGAGAGAGAGAGAGAGAGAGAGAGAGAGAGAGAGAGAGAGAGAGAGAGAGAGAGAGAGAGAGGGAGGGAGGGAGGGAGAGAGGGAGGGAGGGAGGGAGGGAGGGAGGGAGGGAGGGAGGGAGGGAGGGAGGGAGAGAGAGAGGAGACACACGCTGACACACAGATGACAACCAACTCCTCTCCAAGTGATGGCGTATCAGCTTTAGGAACTGCAACATGAATAAAAATGATCAAATTCTACAAATTCAACACAACATACAGTAGGCTACATTTGAGAAAAATAATGCTCCCTAGCTTCCCATTATTTAGGATACTGATAATGTAACAATGCTTATTGTACACAAAATAGAGTCCAATGATGAAATATAATTTACATGGAGCGATGGCAGAATGAATAAGAACATATCAGTCACTTCCATGATGAAGTCCTCTCTTCTACAGTATAAAGTGGCATCTGGATCACAGCGTGTCAGCATTTCTGCTTATAATGACAAGTCGAGTTAATTCAAGTTGAATCAGGTCAATTTTCCTCATTTAGGGATTAAGTCCAAAAATAGATGAAATAAATGCAGTAAACACATGGAGAAACACAGCAAAGAGCTTCCCATCAAGCTATTGAGGAGTTTTTTTACATGACTGCGGCATAGGATATGATACAGGGACTGACAAGACAACAACACAGACAGACCTTATACAGTAGCCGTACATAATGAGTTAGCGTTGCACCCCGACTATTACATTTTTGATTGGACGGTGAAGAGCGTTGATGTCCAATGGGTTTGCAAAACGGACGATTCAACGTCATGTGACTTCAGCGAAGGTGATGTGATTCTAAAAGGAGGAAAGAAAGAAAACAATTACGTGAGACAAGTTACACAAAAAGTATTTGTTTTTTTTATCTCAAGAAATGAAAGCTTTTGAAATGAGGCAGGGTTAAGTAAGTCGTTAAGAAGCTGAACGCTCTAAATTCTAGTTGCTATATTCTAGTTGCTCTAGATTCTAGTTGCTCTATTCTATTTGCTCTATTCTAGTTGCTCTAGATTCTAGTTGCTCTATTCTAGTTGCTCTAGATTCTAGTTGCTCAAGATTCTTATTGCTCTATCCTAGTTGCGGATATGGGAAACAACATGTCAGTTTATTTCCTGGTTCTTTCATAAAACTTTAATGCATTATGATAGATACTGCGTCTGCTGCCTTCATCAATGAAGACTAGGGATGCTGTACTGTATGCCTATGAGCAGGGAGGGAGTCATCTTCAGGCAGCTTTGTCAGTAAAGCAAGGGAGAGGGGGAATCAGAGTGTATTTTAGTGGTCATACAGTAAGCTTTCAAAAGTAGCCAAAAGTGGCACTTCAAGATTAATGTGAGAGCCTTAGAACGACCTATACTAACGCAAGAGGGTGGGATGGCGGGGAGTGGGCATGCAGAAACAGGATGGGGCAGCTGTGGGTGAATAGGGGGGTGCAGGGATGTACTGTAGCTATGTGCTACCTTGATAATGTGGTTCAACTGCCATATAACCCCTGTCCGCTCCTGCCCAGATCTGAAACCAACCAAACGAGCCCGTGTCAGATGCAGTGGTATCCTTTTAAGCAAACTACAACTGGTAAAGGCTTCATATGGCATTCATAAAGTCTTCATAAGCACCTTATAGAGGTTTTATGAAGGCTTCATTGAGCCTTAAATGTTGTGGTTTGTTTAAAATGGGACTGATGCAGTTATTTGTCAGTGTTGCTGGGTAAAGAGATGGTGGAAGAGTTACCCCACCACAGTCTGACTGCTGTAGTTGAACAGGCTGCTAATACGTCACATCACATTATCCATAGCGCTACTCACTAGCTAGTTACTAGAATTTGCAGATGTTATTTTCTTTAGCATACATTTGTGCATGCTGAGTTTGATGTCAGATGTCTTGGGGCTATGTTTAGAACAGGTTATTTTCCGGCTGAGGGTGTCATTGGCAATGATGAAAAATTGCTAGCCTTTTTTTATGGCATAACAAATTGAAGATGTGGATTCAATCAACACCCATAAACAGTGTTAATGTTGACTTCTGTGTGTTAATTCTTCAAGTGCAATAACCTGTCTCAGCTGATTGAATATACACTACATGGCCAAAGGTATGTAGACAAAACTTCAAATGAGTGGATTCAACTATTTCAGCCACACCCGTTACTAACAGGTGTTTAAAATTGAGCACACAGCCATGCAATCTCCATAGAAAAACATTGGCAGTAGAATGGACCATACTTTCAACGTGGCAACGTCATAAGATGCCACCTTTCCAACAAGTCAATTTGTCAAATTTATGCCCTGCTAGAGCTGCCTTGGTCAACTGTAAGTGCTGTTATTGTGAAGTGGAAACATCTATGAGAACAACGGCTCCGATGGACGAATTTGGGTTTGGCGGAAGCCAAGAGAACGCAACTTGCCCGAATGAATAGTGCCAACTGTAAAGTTTTGTGGAGGAGAAATCTGGGTCTGTGTTTCATGGTTCCGCCGAGGATCCTTAGTTTCAGTGCAGGGAAATCGTAACAGCATACAAAAACAAAGCTACAGCAATGACATTCTAGACTATTCTGTGCTTCCAACTTTGTGGCAACAGATTGGGGAAGGCACAAAGCAAGGTCCATACAGAAATTATTTGTTGAGATCGGTGTAGGAGAACTTGACTGGCCTATACAGAGCCCTGACCTCAACCCCATCGAACAACTTTGAGATTAATTGGAAAGCCGACTGCGAGCCAGGCCTGGTCACCCATCAATAGTGCCCGACCTCACTAATGCTCTTGTGGCTGAATGGAAGCAAGTCCCCGCAGCAATGTTCCAACATCTAGTGGAAAGCCTTCCCAGAAGAGTGGAAGATGATGTAGCAGCATTATTTTGGAATGAGATATTAAATGAGCAGGTGTCCACATACTTTTGGCCATGTAGTTTATATCAACAGAAACTCATCAGAAAGGAAAAGAGAAAGAAGGAAAAGAAAGCACTTCAACCAGGAGTTGCCAAATACTATGGACACTGAATAGTCAAATTCATCTTGGCCTGATTGGAATCTCCTTTGGCCCATTGGCTGCCTGTCTAACAGGCCCAGTTGGTCAGATGGTCAGCCAGTCTGTCTGTGTAGTGTCTGCGTCCCAAATGACCCCTATTTTCTACATAGAGCACTACTTTTGAACAGACCAAGTAGTGCACTAGAAAGAGAATAGGGTGCCGTTTGGGATGCAGCCAGTGTGTTCCAGAGAGTTGGCAGGCAGGCTCGGAGCCCTCACACAAACGGGTGCATACGTTTATTGCCTTGTGTTCTGCAGGTGCTCGAAGTGCCCAAAGCGGCCTCTGATCCAGCGAAAGAACCCCAGAATGCGCTCTTTGAACGATTGAGGAGGCTCATCCTCATCGTCTGTCTCCTACAGGAGTTTAGTGGTATGGATATGCATAGAATGTTTAAGTTACACTGAGTGTACAAAACATTAAGCACACCGCTTTTTCCATGACAGACTGATCAGGTGAAAGCTATGATTCCTTATTAAATCCACTTCAATCAGTGTAGATGAAGGAGAGGAGACAGGTTAAAGAAGGATTTGTAAGCCTTGAGACAATTGAGACATGGATTGTGCATGTGTGCCATGGACAAGACAAAATATTTATGTGCCTTTGAACGGGGTATGGTCGTAGGGTTGAGTTTGAGGGGTGTAGGGGATAGGGTATGCCCACAGAGTGTAGGGCAGGGATGGGCAACTCCAGTCCTCGGTGGCCTGATTGGTGTCACACATTTTGCCCCAGCCCCAGCTAACAAACCTTACTCCAATAAGCAACACATTTTCCGTTTAGAATTAGTTTAATCAGCTGTGTTTGCTATGGATAGGGAGAAGCGTGACACCAATCAGCCCCCCAAGGACTGGAGTTGCCCACCCCTGGTGTAGGGTGTAGTGTATAGGCCATGGGGTTGAGTACCTGCGAGGCAATGTACTTCTCCAGTGGGCTCTCCACTCTGGACATGTTCATCATGGGAGCACTAGGCATGTTGTCATGCGGGGGGTCTTCACTGAGCAACAGCTTGCCTTTGAAGTTATGCACCACACACACCACCTAGAACACACACAGCAGGAGGAGACAGGAGGCACACACACACACACACACACACACACACACACACACACACACACACACACACACACACACACACACACACACACACACACACACACACACACACACACACACACACACACACACACACACACACACACACACACACAGACAGAGGGTGGAAGGGAGACACAATAGTCTCTATCAACATAACCATTCTCACACAGACAGGGGAGGAGACCTACATATAGAATCATATAGGATTCTGCCCTCCATGATTCCTTAATGAGACGTTTCAATCTGCAATGGCTTGAAGCCGGAAGAAATTGCTGTAATAATGTGTGTGCGCACATGCACGTGCACTCATGCCCAATATGTGTGTATGCGTGTCTGATGTGTGAGAGTTGGCCTCTTTAAGCTTGATATGCATGCCTATCCTGAAGCGAGTTAGCTCTCACAATGGATGGTGTATGACACACTCCAGTAAAGGCCAAAACCAGGCTTTAAGCTTCAAAATGAGGTGATCAATCTTACAGTTGGCGTTAACAAAACTCTCTCTGTGTGTGCGTGTGCGTGTGTGTGTGTGTGTGTGTGTGTGTGTGTGCGTGTGCGTGCGTGCGTGCGCCATTCCCTCCCGTTCTCATTCTTCTATACTGGATGCGTTTCGCCCTGCGGTGATAGGGGGAGAATAGAATACATATCTGAGCCCTTTGTTGCTCTAAATTAGTTGCTTTCATTCCTTTCTCCTTTTTCGTTTCCCCAAGCCAATCCATTCCTTTATGCAACACACCTTTCAAAAGCCTAAAGCTTATTGCTCCCAATAAATTATCTAGCTCCTACTGAGCAGGAAGGTGTTGATAATTGGTACAATAAAAAGCACAAAGCAAAGAGTTGGGTAATGTATACCATTATTTTATTTTTTTGACCATTTACTCATCAACAACAATAATAATTGTTTTTCAGCATTGTTTTTGTTGGATGGCGTTTACTGTGATAGTAGTGGTATTAGAGTGAGAGGAGAGGAAGACGGAGAGGGTAGTTCTTTCCAACGGTGGGTGTAGCTATGAGCACTGGTCGTATTGGAACCCCAGTCGCCTTACCATCAGGCAAGGAGAAAGATATCTACAGTCCCAATTGAGCTAACTCAAGCACTCCCTAATGCTAGGGGTTGTTACAGTATGGTACTCAGCTATTACAACATAAGGGACCGGGGGCTGTGACACAGCGATGCCATAGTGTTGTAGTGGAATTTTTAAAATCTGTATTACTTCTCACATTTTCATATCTCCTCTTGCACTTCTTGTTTAATGAAGACTTTAATGATTCGTTAATGAGGTGACTAACAGTCAGTCACTATTTATTTAACCTGTATTTAACTAGGCAAGTCAGTTAAGAACAAATTCTTATTTACACCAGCCAAACCCGGGCGATGCTGGGCCAATTGTGGGCCACCCTATGGGACTCCCAATCACAGCTGGTTGTGATACAGCCTGGATTCGAACCAGGGTGTCTGTAGTGATGCCACTAGCACAGAGATGCTGCGCCACTCGGGAGCCCCCTAAGTAAAACACTTCTAATATAAGCCTGTCTGCCCTCGATTCTCAATTTGATCTGTCGTGATATGAACCGACTTCCGACAGATTAATGACTTTACTCAATCAGATCATCAATCAATGTGAATTTGAGACACCTCATTAAAGTAGCGTCTGATGATCAATCATATGCTTGAGCACCAACCTTGGAATGGTAAACAATAGCATCATGCCACAATAAGAGTTAAATCGATTTACACTTCTTTCATTTCAATGCAATCCTGAGAGGCAGCAAGGATGCTCTGTCTATATGGATGATTTTAAGAATAGAAAACATTCAATATTATTCAAATCACATGAGGTTAACTCTCCTTAGACGATAACCAATGGAAACCTTAGAAGTAGATGGATAAGATATAAATGGAGGGATCTAATGTGTTTGGCTTGCACCAAGTTTGATCGATTAGAATCATTTAGGAAAGGTGGTACTTTATAGCATTTGAACAGTGAGCACTAATATCGCTAAACAGTCTGGTAGGTTCAGCTTTAATGAAGAGGTCTTTCTTCAGAGTATATTACAGCATATTCTCCTAGCCTAGCCCAGCCCACTTCCCTATTCATCTCGCTTCCTAGTGCTAGAGAGAGAGAGATAGAAAGAGAGGGAGCGAGAGAGGCGGAGAGAAGAGGAGGAGAGGCGGTTTGATCTTATTTCTCTGGGTCCCCTATCTCTTTCATCCGCTGACATGCCTTATCTGAGCGGAGCGCTGATTACTGGAACTCTCAAACGCGTGTCTCACAGTCTAACATGCATGCAGCACAGACCGTGCACAGAGAGTGTTAGAAACAACACACCTGCACATACAGTGCCTTCGGAAAGTTTTTCTTCATTTTCTTATGTTACAGAATTATTCTAAAATTGATTTTTTTTTAACATCTCAACATTCTACATACAATACCCTGCAATGACAAAGCGAAAATAGAAGTATTCAGACCATTTGCTATGAGATTCAAAATTGAGCTCAGGTGCATTCTGTTTCCATTGATCATCCTTGAGATGTTTCTACAACAGTCCACCTGTGGTAAATTAAATTGATTGGACATGATTTGGAAAGGCACATACTTGTCTATATAAGGTCCCACAGTTGACAGTGCATGTCAGAACAAAAACCAAGCTATGAGGTCGAAGGAATTGTCTGTAGAGCTCTGAGACAGCATTGTGTTGAGGCACAGATCTGGGGAAAGGTATCAAAAAAAGTCTGCAACATAGAAGGTCTCCAAAAACACAGTGGTCTCCATCATTCTTAAATTGAAGAAGTTTGGAACCACTAAGAATCTTCCAAGAGCTGGCCGCCCGGCCAAACTGAACAATTAGGGGAGAAGGACCTTGGTCCGGGAGGTGACCAAGAACCCGATGGTCACATATGGGTCCAGTGAGTGGTTGGGCTGGCTGGGGACACAGCGATTCAGACAGTTAGCAGGCCGATGCTAACAAGCTAACAGTTAGTAGGCCGGGGCTAAACAAGCTAGCAGCTAGTAGACCGGGGCAAGCTAGCAGTTAGCAGGCCGGGTTAGCAAGCAGTTAGCAAGGGCTAGCAGTTAGCAGACCGGGTTAGCAAGCAAGCAGTTAGCAAGGGCTAGCAGTTAGCAGACCGGGCAGGCAAGCTAGCAGTTAGCAGACCGGGTTAGCAAGCAAGCAGATAGCAGGGGCTAGAAAGTTAGCCTTTGGGGGACGTCGCAATGAGGGTAAGTCTGTTTTTGCCTCTTCGTGCGGTGATGTCGATAGACCAGTCGTGGAATTAGTAGGGTTCCAAGTAGCTCTAGGTAGCTAGCAGGCCTAGCTGGTTAGCATAATGGGCCTTCAGGGGGGCCTGTTGGGAGTCCTCGGGCAGATTATGTTGGTATTCCAGTCATAGGGGATCTGCGGGGTTCCATGCCCCGTACCGGCTGTAGAAGGGGTCTGGATATTGTAGCCCAGGAGTATACTTCGGTGGTAGCACAGGAGCCCTGGCCGGGCTAGCTTCAAACTAATTTGTGCTGGCTCTGGGATGGAAACGCTAGCCAGGAGTAGTCATCCGGGATTGCGGTTAGCTAGTGGTGAAGATCCAGATGAAAATGTTCAGTTTGTGGTAGGAATCCGGGGATAAAAATAACAGGTCCGTTATGCTCTGGTTAGAGTCACATTGTTCGAACTGACGAGAGCTTTCCGAGCTGAAGGTTAGCTGATGACCGCTGGCAATGGTTTGCTGACTGATAGCTGGTAGTTAGCTGGCTAGCTTCAGTTGAGGGATTGCAGATCCGAAGTAAATATAAATACTTTAGAAAAAAGAAAAAAAATCCACGCCACATTGGGTGAGGCGGGTTGCAGGAGAGTATTTAGATGTTTAGGTTTAGCAAAATATTTTAAAGGATATGCGACGAAAAAGATGTAAAATGATATATACAAGGGACACGACAGGACAAAGACGTCTGACTGCTACGCCATCTTGGATTACCACGACTAAGGTCTTCAGACTGGGGCAAAGGTTCACTTCCCAACAGGACAAGCATAAAAGCAAATATAAAACAACATGTCCATATAAAAGCATACGACGAAGATCTGAACTGAAGCAGAATAACAGAGTAATGTTATGAACATGGCAGGATCTTATAGAGTTTAACTTAAAGGAATGGGAGCGATATGGGAATGGTGCTAATATCCACATTATGTTTCTCCTGTTCTGGGTAAGGTACAGATATAGATAGTAAGGCCATTGACTGGTCCAGACATCTGGGACCCCTAGGGAGATGTGTTCACACTCCAACCCCAGCCTCATGGGCCTCCACTGGACTACCGAGCCAGAAACAGACCCATGGCCCAGTCACCTCCAGAGTCGACCAGGAGAACTAGGTGAAGGGAAGATTGCGACAAATGTTCAGCGACAGCAGAAGTACAAACACACAACCACTGTTCACTGTAAAATCCTTTGTGAGTGTTTGTGCATATGCGTGCACATGCATGCACGCATGTCTATATCTCAACTGTGCCTCTGCAATCCTTTATCATCCTCGCCACATTTCAATCTGCGTTAAGCCAACTCCTATTTGAGATCATTGCTCCACTTCACTCCATGCTTGGCTTCCCTCTCTGGCCATGATGGATCGCCAGTGCCCAATGGGGGAACGTTACTGTGTGAAAGGGAAAGCCCATTTCTATGTGGAGCAGCAGTACAGAGGAACTGCAGAGCAGCACAATGGGCTTTGCAGGCGTTCCAGCTCCAGTGGATCAGGGGAAAGGCTCTTAGACTCCATAGGAGGGCCCTTGGCGAGGAGGGACAGGATGGAGAGGACCAGAGGAATTAAGTGAGGTAACTGCCAGTTTGCAGGGTTGGTCAAATCAAATCAAATGTTATTGGTCGCATACACATATTTAGCAGATGTTATTGTGGGTGTAGCAAAATGCTTGTGTTTCTAGCTTCAACAGGGCAGTAATATCTAACAATACACAACAATACACACATATCTAAAAGTTTAAAAAATGATGAAATATAGAAGTATTAGGATGAGCAATGTTGGAGTATGGAGTATATATACAGTGCCTTGCGAAAGTATTCGGCCCCCTTGAACTTTGCGACCTTTTGCCACATTTCAGGCTTCAAACATAAACATATAAAACTGTATATATTTTTTTAAGAATCAACAACAACTGGGACACAATCATGAAGTGGAACAACATTTATTGGATATTTCAAACTTTTTTAACAAATCAAAAACTGAAAAATTGGGCGTGCAAAATTATTCAGCCCCTTTACTTTCAGTGCAGCAAACTCTCTCCAGAAGTTCAGTGAGGATCTCTGAATGATCCAATGTTGACCTAAATGACTAATGATGATAAATACAATCCACCTGTGTGTAATCAAGTCTCCGTATAAATGCACCTGCACTGTGATAGTCTCAGAGGTCCGTTAAAAGCGCAGAGAGCATCATGAAGAACAAGGAACACACCAGGCAGGTCCGAGATACTGTTGTGAAGAAGTTTAAAGCCGGATTTGGATACAAAAAGATTTCCCAAGCTTTAAACATCCCAAGGAGCACTGTGCAAGCGATAATATTGAAATGGAAGGAGTATCAGACCACTGCAAATCTACCAAGACCTGGCCGTCCCTCTAAACTTTCAGCTCATACAAGGAGAAGACTGATCAGAGATGCAGCCAAGAGGCCCATGATCACTCTGGATGAACTGCAGAGATCTACAGCTGAGGTGGGAGACTCTGTCCATAGGACAACAATCAGTCGTATATTGCACAAATCTGGCCTTTATGGAAGAGTGGCAAGAAGAAAACCATTTCTTAAAGATATCCATAAAAAGTGTTGTTTAAAGTTTGCCACAAGCCACCTGGGAGACACACCAAACATGTGGAAGAAGGTGCTCTGGTCAGATGAAACCAAAATTGACAAAACGTTATGTTTGGCGTAAAAGCAACACAGCTCATCACCCTGAACACACCATCCCCACTGTCAAACATGGTGGTGGCAGCATCATGGTTTGGGCTTGCTTTTCTTCAGCAGGGACAGGGAAGATGGTTAAAATTGATGGGAAGATGGATGGAGCCAAATACAGGACCATTCTGGAAGAAAACCTGATGGAGTCTGCAAAAGACCTGAGACTGGGACGGAGATTTGTCTTCCAACAAGACAATGATCCAAAACATAAAGCAAAATCTACAATGGAATGGTTCAAAAATAAACATATCCAGGTGTTAGAATGGCCAAGTCAAAGTCCAGACCTGAATCCAATAGAGAATCTGTGGAAAGAACTGAAAACTGCTGTTCACAAATGCTCTCCATCCAACCTCACTGAGCTCGAGCTGTTTTCAAAGGAGGAATGGGAAAAAAATTCAGTCTCTCGATGTGCAAAACTGATAGAGACATACCCCAAGCGACTTACAGCTGTAATCGCAGCAAAAGGTGGCGCTACAAAGTATTAACTTAAGGGGGCTGAATAATTTTGCACGCCCAATTTTTCAGTTTTTGATTTGTTAAAAAAGTTTGAAATATCCAATAAATGTCGTTCCACTTCATGATTGTGTCCCACTTGTGGTTGATTCTTCACAAAAAATACAGTTTTATATCTTTATGTTTGAAGCCTGAAATGTGGCAAAAGTTCGCAAAGTTCAAGGGGGCCGAATACTTTCGCAAGGCACTGTATATATATATATATATATATATATATATATATATATATATATATATATATATATATATATATATATATATATATATATATACATACAGTACCAGTGGGAAGCACACATGCGGAGATCATCCGTTCACCTACTCTGTGTCTCACAAAAATCTCAAATTTTGACTCATCAGACCAAAGCACAGATTTCCACCAGTCTAATGTCCATTGCTCATGTTTCTTGGCCCAAGCAAGTCCTTTCTTATTATTGGTGTCCTTTAATATCTTCTGTATACCACCCCTCCCTTGTCACAACACAACTGATTGGCTCAAACGCATCAAGATGGAAAGAAATTCCACAAATGAACTTTTAACTGTTAATTTAAATGGATTCCAGGTGACTACCTCATGAAGCTGGTTGATAGAATGCCAATAGTGGGCAAAGCTGTCATCAAGGCAAAGGGTGGATACTTTGAAGAATATCAAATATAAAATATATTTTAATTTATTTAACACTTTTTTGGTTACTACATGATTCCATATGTGGTATTGCATAGTGTTGATGCTGATGCTGATCCAGGTTCTACAACCCAGTATTATGGTGTTGAATTTAGGACATCCTCACAGTCCCAAGAAGTTGGTGTTGATGCTGTCCTAATACGCACACCAGATATTGTAACAATTTTGATGCTGCTGCAGGACAGGTTCTTACCAGGAAGGTAGCGATGGCCAGTCCTATGATGAAGCCAGCGATGACATCAGACCAGTGGTTCCGATACTCAGCCACTCTGTTGAGTCCTGTGAGGAAGGCCAGACACATCAGACCCAGGGACAGAACAGGCTTGGCTAGCCGCGTCCCTTTGGCTTTCACCGTGCACGTGATGTAACTCTGGTGAGAGGGAAGAAGAAGATGGGAATGGTTCAATGAATTTCACTGTTATTCCCTCACATTTTATAGACAACTAGATGCTTTCTCCTAGGGAATGTACATATATTTATAGTTCTTTACAAAGAAGTAGACATCCTCCCACCCTTACCTTCATACCAATAGACTGCACATAGCCAAATCAGTGCTTAATCTTCCTTATACGGCATTGGTGTCATCTCTCAAACAGAGCAAATGGGACCGCATACAACATATAGGAACCATAGACATCTTGAGAATGCCAATACTATATTAATTCAGCAACAACAGAGTGTATCAATGCCTGCTACAGTATATATGTGTCCCCCGTGTGACTAGGACTGTATAGAGCTGGGTCTCTATTCAAGTAAATGGTTTCTCATCTAAAGTACAGTATATCCGAGGTGGGTACAGGGCTGTCGGTGGATGTGTTGTTTCTAACTAACTGTCGCCTCTTTGCCCCCCTGCTCTACCTGAGAGGGAAAGACAGATAGACACAGATTGAGAGAGCGTAGGGTACTGGTGGAAAAGAGAGACAGACAGAAAGAAAGAAAAAGAGGGTGGTGGGGTGTGGGAGTGAGAGACAGACAGACAGAGAGACAGACAGAGTGAAACACACAGAGTACACAGCTGCCCCTGTCTCAGTGCTAAATTAGGAAGCCTGTGAGTCAAGCAGTGAGAAAGTGCCCGGAGCGGTGCCTCCTCTAACCCAGCTGGGACACAGATGATAGAGGGGGACTAAACAGGCCCTGTCACTCTTCTTAATTGTTTTAATCATTCTGATATGACATGGCATGGTGACAGTGGGACTCAAAATTCTCAAAAGTAACTTAAAAGTCACTGTAACATTCATTTAAACATGTTGCAAATGAGCCCATTGTCCCATTGTCGTTACATGGCTGGAGAAGTAGAGGAGAGGAAACATGATTAAGAGTTTTGTTTTCCCTTGTTGTAGTCCTCTGAAGTGAAGCCACACGCTTTATAACGAATCCCTCATGTCAGAGTGGCAGATGAGTAATTGTATTTTTCATTAGTGCAAACTCTACGCTCTGAGGGCACATTACCCATTGTTATCTCTCTCTCTATGGACTCAAAGGTTGCATGTACCCTGACCCATTTTCATTCCTTCTCTTCCTCTGGGGGATAGAAAGAGATACACAACATTAGATTTTAAAAAATCTTTCTCTATCTCGCACTGCGTTAGTTTATGACATCTCTACATGACATGAGTTGACGTCAAGTTAAAAAAAATTATGCACTGTTCCAAAGGCAGAAAATGCACTATAAAAGTTTGCCATTTTAAATCAGAGATTTTGTATTGATTTCCGCTGGGTTAATGATAGCAGTGATATAACATGATGATCATCGTCACGGTTGATGAACCACTGCTTTACGAGACAGTCGTTCCTTCCTGCAGGATAACAAACTACGATGAATACCATCACCACCTCCTTCACCATATCTCCCCATGCAGAAAGAACCTGATTAAAAACAGTTAAACCCAATGATAAGCTCTTCTGTGTGTAAAATGAAATCCCAGTAAATCCCCCAAAAGGCGATAGTGGTTCAGTCTTACTGCTGATTGACCTTAACATTTGGAATGGTCTGGCCCATTATGTGGTGATTCACTGTATCCCCAGAGCTTTCATTAAAACAGTGACTATACTGTGGTCAGGGTAGTGGTGGTGTGTGTGTGAAGGGAAACTTTCTCCCACTCAGGTCAAGGGCATTGCTCACAGTCCTTCCCAGGGGCCATGTGTGGTAAGTTGTTAAAAACGTATACATTTCACACATGACGACACTCTTACTATGTCCCTCCAAAAATGTCCTCCGAGGCAGTAATCCAATCTACCCAATGGGTGAGGTCAACTTGATTTCAACCATCTAATAGCCTTACAGAATGCTTTACACAGGAGTTGAAGCTCTGACCTACATTTTCTTTTTTAATGTCACATATTAAGTGACATTTGTACTGTCACTAATCAAGGATTGTCAGTTAAATGGGAGTGGGACACTATAAATATATTCTGAAGAGATGAAGAAGAGTGACAATGTCCTTTACTGACAACCTTTCAAAGATCAATCTCTCCCACAGAGTTAGCATGCTGTCATACTCTACTGACTGACTGGATATACTGTCAAACCCATCCTGTATAGAGGTCTTAAGGTTTTAAAACCACAATCTGTACATTTTGCACATAAAGATAAAGTCAAATGACTTCATTCATTATATTTGGTTGTGCATACCATCAAAGAGTGGACTGCCATTGAATGTCTTTGGACTGCCTTTCAATGGGAACATACCATTCTCAGCCATAATGAACTAGGTAAGCCTATAATACAGTACAGTATACAACAATCACATTGTCTCATTCAGATTATCCCATACAACAGATTCTAGATGATGTCCACAAGCCAAGCATTTGATCCTGCTATGGGCTCATTACCAGCAGCCTGTAATAATGCTCCAGACAATGAGGGAATAACAGGAGTAATCACCAATCTCCATAGTGCTGCTTTACAGTAGCATGCAGAAAGCTAACTTCTGTCAGGGGTTCACCTTGGGGTCATGATAGGGGCTGTACCAAATGTTTGATGTATTATAATAATTGATTTTGCTTATGTTGTGTTATAGGGTCCTAGACTACCGATTAACAATATATATATTAATTATATTGTTATATTATTGTTATATTATATTGTTATATTATTATATTGTTCCACAGTCTTTTCTAATCTCTGCCTCTTATAAAAAAAACTGTCTGAGAAATGTGTGACTGTGACATAATTTGAGTCAATTGGAGACGTACCTGTGGATGTACATTTGAAGTCGGATGTTTACATACACTTAGGTTGGAGTCTTTAAAACTCGTTATTCAACCACTCCTGTCACGACGTCCGCCAAAGTCGGTTCCTCTCCTTGTTCGGGCGGCGTTCGGCGGTCGATGTCACCATCGCCGATCCACTTTTAATTTTCCATTTGTTTTGTCTTTGTATTACACACCTGGTTTCAATTCCCCAATTACTTGTTCATTATTTAACCCTCTGTTCCCCTATGCCTGGTTGTGAGTAATTGTTTGTATGTAGTACGGCCCGTTAATATGGGCTCTCATTATTGTATTATATTTGTATATTTTGAGTAAAGTATGTTTATTTATTCATATCTGCTGTCCTGCGCCTGACTCCTCTACACCAGCAACACACAGACCACATTACAACTCCACACATTTCTTGTTAACAAACTATAGTTTTGGCAAGTCGGTTAGGACATCTACTTGACACAAGTAATTTTTCCAACAATTGTTACAGACAGATTATTTCACTTATAATTCACTGTATCACAATTCCAGTGGGTCAGAGGTTTACATACATGAAGTTGACTGTGCCTTTAACCAGCTTGGAAAATTCCAGAAAATTATGTCAGGGCTTTAGAAGCTTCTGATAGGCTAACTGACATAATTTGAGTCAATTGGAGGTGTACCTGTGGATGTTTTTCAAGGCCTGCCTTCAAACTCAGTGCCTCTTTGCTTGACATCATGGGAAAATCAAAAGAAATCAGACAAGACCTCCACAAGTCTGGTTCATCCTTGGGAGCAATTTCCAAACACTTGAAGGTATCACGTTCCTCTGTACAAACAATAGTACGCAAGTATAAAAACCATGCAGCCGTCATACCGCTCATGAAGGAAAAAGTAGAAAAGTAGAAATCAATCCCAGAATAACAGCAAAGGAGCTTGTGAAGATGCTGGAGGAAACAGGTACAAAAGTATCTATATCCACAGTAAAACGAGTCCTATATCGACATAACTTGTCAATAAGGAAGGAAGGAAGAAGCCACTGCTCCAAAACTGCCATAAAATAGCCAGACACGGTTTGCAACTGCACATGGGGACAAAGATGGTACTTTTTGGAGAAATGTTCTCTGGTCTGATGAAACAAAAATAGAACTGTTTGGCCATAATGACCATCATTATGTTTGGAGGTAAAAGGGGGAGGCTTGCAAGCCGAAGAACACCACCCCAACCGTGAAGCACGGGGGTGGCAGCATCATGTTGAGGGGGTGCTTTGCTGCAGGAGGAACTGGTGCACTTCCCAAAATAGATGGCATCATGAGGGAGGAAAATGATGTGGATATATTGAAGCAGCATCTCAAGACATCAGTCAGGAAGTCAAAGCTTGGTCGCAAATGGGTCTTCCAACTGGACAGTGACCCCAAGCATACTTCCAAAGTTGTGGCAAAATAAGGACAACAAAGTCAAGGCATTGGAGTGGCCATCACAAAGTCCTTACCTCAATCCTATAGAAAATTTGTGGGCAGAACTGAAAAAGGGGGTGCGAGCAAGGAGACCGACAAACTTGACTCAGTTACACCAGCTCTGTCAGGAGGAATGGGCCAAAATTCACCCAACTTATTGTGGGAAGCTTGTGGAAGGCTACCCAAAACGTTTGACCCAAGTTAAAACATTTAAAGGAAATGCTACCAAATACTAATTGAGTGTATGTAAACTTCTGACCCTGGGAATGTGATGAAAGAAATAAAAGCTGAAATAAATCATTCTCTCTACTATTATTCTGACATTTCACATTCTTAAAATAAAGTGGTGATCCTAACTGACCTAAAACAGGGCATTTTTACTGGGATTAAATGTCAGGAATTGAGAAACACTGAGTTTAAATATAGTTGGCTAAGGTGTATGTAAACTTCAGACTTCAACTGTACCTTTAGGAAACTAGTCAAACACTGGAACCAGTAAAAGGGATATTTGCTACGTGGGATATACAGTGCCTTCAGAAAGTATTCACACCGCTTGATTCTTTCCACATTTGTGAACGACCGGCTCGATTCGGTCTTAAGTAGCAAATTTTGAAAGTAGAGACTTAGAGCTAGAAAATGGTATATCATACACTACATTTGAGGAAAAATGGTAAAGTAATTCTGCTTTGAAAGTTGATATTCCCGCCTTTTGAGAAAATGGCCCTTGAATGTTTTGGTACACCTACTGGAGAGCTTCTCTCTGTCTACCTCCATTCAGCATCGTTCACACACTCTTAAGCCTTAGCCCCACCATTCTTCAAAGATTCACATGTGAGGCCATGTGCTACACAGAGTGAGTACAGTAGTGTACAAAACAACCGAAGATTTCAAGAATAAGGCTGGTTTATACTATGTATATCAACATGTCTGTAGGCAGTTGTCACAGTGACATCCTGAATATTCTATTGTATTTTGTTTAGACATGTAGCTAGCTAGCTAAACATTATACAATGGGTGGGTCTAATCCTGGATGCTGATTGGTTAAAACTGCATTCCAGCCTGTGTCTATTCCACAAGTTACCACTGGCTAAAGCTATGATGTTGAATTGCATATTTACTCTGTTCCATCTCACTGCCTCATCAGCCCAGCCAGGCAATTTATGAACTTGATCGCCACTTTAAAAAGCATCTAGACATTATCTCCCATTTCTTTTAGACTAGCATTTGGTTTTTCAATAGCGGAGATTTGTATAAACCTTGCTGTCTGTCTCTTCGACATTTGCAACATTGTTTCAATATTGAAATTCAATCTCCAGCTGTCCCATAGTAATGAACGTGCCGGGAGTCGGGATGAGAGAGACTGGCAGACAGATTTTCTCAGCCAGTCGAAATCATGAATCAGCTGGCATCATTTTTATGGATCTATACAAAGAAATGTCAATAGCGAACAAGTAAAACGAAACGAATTGCAGCTTCAGTTTTAAGTGATTGTGTTAGCTGTGTTGTTGGCTAGCTCCTCCGAACAACAGTGTCCTGACAAGAGAGCATAATTGCACATCATTAGCTCATTGTTATGGATGTATCCAAATAAAATAGCTTAAACAAACACAAATGCAGCGACTTTGCTGTTATTCTGGCTGCATTGTGACTGTAAGTTATCCGTAGTTGGCTAGCTAGCAAGGGATAAAATCGTTGCCAGCCAGTATGGCAATAGAATATTTAGAACGAACGACTGTCCATAGATACAGAACAAAAAAAACGAATGATTGTGTTGCATCTCTGGCAACGGAACCGACAGAACGAACGACCAGCCGGCTTGGGTAGCATCCTTGATTTGTGTCGGGACTATATTTTGTGGAAGGATGAAATAGTATTAATAAATTCATCAAAATAATATTTTTATAAAAATATGACAATCATTATTTAAATATGTTGGTAACCCATTGTACTAAAGTGAAATTGCCCTCGAAGCTGGTGTTTGGAGGATATATTGGCACAGGTGTTGTTAGGCCTGACATATTCCCAACTCATAATGTTACTACCCTGCATGAATCTGCTGGTAGCTAAAGCTAACCAACTAGCTAGGTTCAATGTTAGCTAGCTAGCTAACATTAGGCTATTACTAGCAATGCAAATGGCTGCCCTTAGTTTGAAGATGTAATCCGGAGACAGGTGTTTTATACAACAGCCTTTTTCTCTATGTTCTTTTTTAGACTCCCCCCGCATTATTTGAAATTAATAAAAAATGAGTTAATAAGTTTTCAACCCTTTTGTTATGGCAAGCCTAAATAAGTTCAGGAGTAAAAACATGCTTAACAAGTCACATAATAGGTTGCATGGACTCTGTGTGCAACAAGTGTTTAACATGATTTTTAAATGACTACCGCATCTCTGTACCCCACACATACAATTATCTGCAAGGTCCCTCAGTCGAGCAGTGAAATCCAAGCACAGAATAAGAATTTGCTCTTAACTGATTTCATATGTGTTATTTCATAGTTGTGATGTCTTCACTATTATTATACAATGTAGAAAATAGTTTTAAAAAAAGAAAAACCCTGGAATGAATAGCTGTCCAAACTTTTATTGGTACTTGCTTAATTAATTTGATTAATATTATGGTGTTTCTATTCCAAGAAAAATTCCGTCAGGATGGTACGGAAAATATTGGCGCTGTATAACGTGACAGTTGGGAGTAGAACGTGGCGCTGTTGAACGTGACTGTCGGGAGTACAGTACTGGGCTATTTAGCTAAAGAATCCCTGTGTCATGCGGGCATGTGGGAGACCGGGGTTCAATTCCCCGACAGGGACGAAGGTGTAGGCTGTCCTTGTAAATAAGAATTTGTTCTTAACAGACTTGCCTAGTTAAATAAAGGTTACACTAAGAGTATAGCATTTCTACACTCAAAATTTCTAAGTCTAATCTAACCAATACCCAAACGGAGATTCAGTGAAAATAAAAATCTCATTGATTTATCAAGACCAGTCCCAATGCTTGTCTCAGAGCAGCATGAAATTGTGCTAAAATAGTTGTAGGCTATTGCTTCTAACTTCAATATGCTCTTTAAATAAATAAGACCTACACCACTTTGACCAGCACATTACTCACTAGTGAGACTCATGTCAACTACAGTATATCGAAAAATAAGATGTGACTCTCCGCCAATAATTACATATAGAGGATTGGAGGATATGTCTGTAATTCAGTGACATTTATTCCCATAGTAATTCGTTATGGATCCATAACTAAATAAACATTGGCATTTCGAAATAGTATTTTTATCATCATTTTATTAACGAAAACATAAAGATGCCATTATTAGTTACATTGTTTAGTTTGAACGTGCAGACTGGCACTAATAACAGAACCGCGGGAACGTTTCCCTTGTCAGCGCCATTATTAGTGCAATGCCCCTTAAAGTGTTGCCAGTGTGGCGGGGGTCCAACCCCCCTCCCCCTTCCTCCTTCTCCCCCATTCCCCTTGAGCTAGGTCGGTCTTCTGTGCATGGCTCTGCGGCCCATCCCGTGCCCCCTGCCCTCGTGCCTTGAACCTCGCGCTCTTTCAGTGGATACAGCTGGAGAACTGCAAGGCAATCCCATTGTGTGCCACTCGGGAGCCATGAACAATATGACCAATATATATATTGTCCTCCTAATAACAGGGTTTATAATATATATGTGAGAATATCCAATGGGCTTTCATATCATTCTAAATTAATAATAATAAGAATAATCACTTTCTTTAAAAAAATATATATATTTTGGAGATGATTTCGTTTTCAAATAATGTAAAATGACAGAGAAAATGATAATTCTGGAACATGGGGTGAGACATTGTTACTAATTTGTAAATAAAGCCAGTATGTTATTTAGAATGATTTATTTCTGTTTTTAGAGGGAGAGAAACCAAAAACCTACAATAATCTCATAGGTCTCCCAGTTGAGGGCAGCACGGGTATTGAACCAGCATCTGTAGCAACACAGTGTCTTAGACCATTGCACCCCTCAGGCGCTGTATAACGTGACCGGTCGGGAGTGGCCTACACTACTACAGTAAGACCAAAATAATCCTAACAAAATAAAATAATAAAAACCTTAGTGTAACAACAGTTTGAGTAAGTAATACTGAAGTCCACAATTATCAGTTTCTATTTAGGTTTATGTCGCCCATTCATTGTCAGTTAGAGACACAGCAGGACCCAAAAGCATAGTCAATGCTCTAGCTCTCCCTTGCGCTGGTCTGGAGCAATGAAGTGGTACCGTACTGAACCACAAATTACTTCTAAGCTCACAATTTTTAAAGGAGGAACCACTGTAAATGACAGTGTTAAAAGAAGGAAACCTGTACAGAATACAAATATTCCAAAACATGCATCTTGTTTCAAATAAGGCACTAAAGTAATACTGCAGAAAATACAAAGCGTTATGTTTGGGGAAAATCCAACACAACACATCACTGAGTAACACTTTTCATATTTTCAAGCATGGTGGTGGCTGCATCATGTTATGGGTAAGATTGTCATTGACAAGGACTAAGGAGTTTTTTAGGATAAAAATAAATGGAATAGAGCTAAGCACAGGCAAAATCCTAGAGGAAAACTTGATTCAGTATGCTTTCCGACAGACACTGGGAGATAAATTCACCTTTCAGCAGGACTATCTAAAACACAAGGCCAAATACATACTGGAGTTTCTTACCAAGAAGCCATTGAATGTTCCTCAGTGGCCTAGTTACAGTTTTGACATAAATCGTCTTGAAAATCTATGGCAAGACTAAAAAATGGCTGTCTAGCTATGATCAACAACCAACTTCACACATCTTTAAGAATAAAAAAAGCTAACGATATATGTGTGTTTTATTTTGTTTAAAAAAAATATATGTTTGACTTTTTATTCCACTTTGACATTACACAGTATTTTGTGTAATGGATTTCAGTTTCATTTTTTTGTCAAATAAATGAAAATCTAATCTATTTTAATCCCATTTTGTAATGTTCTGAAGGTACTGTATGCCTTAAGATGATCTAACCCATCACAGATAAGAAAATCTGACAGAGTTTGATCTGGGAAGTGTATTCCCCTGTAGCTGTAGTCTGCAGTGAAGTTAGGATTCCTTATGAAAGACACTGCCATCAGACTGTGGTCCTCTGAACAGGACTCATATTTACATGTTGTCTCAGTGTATGAGTGCTGATCTAGGATCACTTTTCCCTTTAATGTCCTACTCCAGTCGTTCTCATAGCCAAATAATTCATAGCCAAGATTTTTTTTTAAATATATCAATATGTTTGTTATGATCTTCTGTCATGTTATATATACATATATTAACCATCCCACATGAAATACTACAGTTTACTATATAATACTACAATACTACAGTATTCTGTAGTAAACTTTAATATACTGAAGAATACTACACACGGAACTACACATGTGTAGTTGTTACTACAGAATGTTGTAGTATACTGTAGAATACTATAGTAAATACTACAGTATTATCTGCAAAAACTCTGAAATAAATACTAGAGTAATGTCCACAAAAACACTACAGTCTGCAGAAACATGACACGTTTTTAGCTATAGTAAATACTACAGTATTTAATGTGCTTATACCTTGTCCATTCCCCTATCCCATACCCCAATTTTTGCCACCTATAAGTGAGGAACTTATATCCCATGTATAGACCATATCTTGTGTTCCCTACAGGTTATAGATTTGCAGACTGAAGCTGTTTCTGAAAAGGCACCTTATTCCCAATATAGTACACTACTTTTTACCAGGGCATTCCTGTGCTTATTACTGTAATTCACCCTCAAATCATTCAACTAGCAGCACTTTCCAGAGTGAGTAGGGGGAATCAGCAGGATCATCTTTAAATAAAGAAACAGGCTTTGTCTGCTAGCATTCAGTGAAGAATATTATTTTAAGCAGAATTTGATCAACCAGCCAAACATTGTGTCCAAATCTGATATTCGTAGCAATTTTTTTTAAAGAAATCCAAGAAACAGTCAACACTGTTCCAGTGTGTTTGTGCATGTTAGTGAGTGTGTGTGTGCACGTGTGTGTGTGTGGACGAGTGCTTTCTGCTTTCTGGCTTCTATGTGTGGGCTTATTGGAGCTGATGAACAGAATCTAATTCTCTGCAGCATGCTGTGTCTGCCTTCCTGCACATCTGCATTCCAAATGCAGGTAGTCAAGGGTGATGATGTTACTACTACCACAGGCTAGTCAGGTGAGTATACAGTCACCTCCAAAATGATTGGCACTCTTGATAAAGATTTTTTTAAAATAAAAATAATAATAATAATACAAATAACTACCTATATTGTAAGCTCAAAAAAATAGAGAAATAATATTATTTTATACTTTATACAATTGCTCAGAATAATAGATTTTGTTTAACAAGTAATAAATAAAAATCTCAAAAAGATAGGTGTCAAAATTACAATGCTTTGTGGACCCTCCCTTGCGAGGATAACGGCACTCAGCCTTTTTCTATAACGTTTTATGAGATTGGAGAACACATTGGGAAGGACCTTAGACCATTCCTGATGATATGTATTGGCCATTGAGAGGCTTTGAAGCCACCGGTCGGCCATTTTGGCACTCTCCAATAGCAGCAGTCCTCTATGGGAATGAATATAATTCTACAGTATTTCAACAAAATTTTTCAAGAACAAAATTACATCTATTTAAGTATTTTGTTATTGTAGCGTGGACAATAACATACAGTATGTACTCTTTAAAAACAATATATGGAGAAAATGTTTTTATGTATTTTTTCTTTTTTACTTTTTATGTTTAGCTCTCGTAATATAATTGTATATATGTATTCATGTGTGTGTAATAGAATAAATGTTTCAAAAACAAATATAGACATTAATACATGCATTTCTATAGCTTCCAAGATCTTTTTACAATACATGAGGAAAATAAATACAATCAAATTGTATTTGTCACACGCTTTGTAAACAACAGGTATAGACTAACAGTGAAATGCTTACTTAAGGGTCCTTTTTCAGCAATGCAGAGTTAAAGATAACTGCCAGGTCACTGAACTCCTCCATATAGGCTGTCTCGTTGTCAGTTGTCGGTGATCAGGCCTACCACCATCATGTCATCAGCAAAGTTGATGATGATGTTAGAGTTGTGCGTGGCCAGTACAGGAGGAGACCGATTTTTGGGATGTCTCGTGGTCTGACAAGCACCACTCTAGCTCTGCCACCGTTCACCACAGATGCGGAAGGGCATTATCAGTAGATGTGGTGGATTGAGATGCAGCCCATGCTAAAAAACATATCACTGGTGTAAACAATGTCAAATTGTCCTGTTTTTAGTTGATAAAGTCATCCAAAATGTAATCAGCTGTTTTTAAGAATGTCACTGTAATCCTAATTTTGAGAAAATGTAATCCAGGCTGATTACAGTTACTTAATTTTTGTAATCGGATCACTGTCACGCCCTGACCTTAGTTCCTTTCTATGTCTCTAATTTGGTTTGGTCGGTGCGTGAGTTGGGGTGGGCATTCTATGTTGTTTTTCTATGTGTTTGGCCTGGTATGGTTCCCAATCAGAGGCAGCTGTCTTTCGTTGTCTCTGATTGAGAACCATACTTAGGTAGCCTGTTCCCACCTGGTGTTTCTGGGTAGTTGTTTCCTGTTTTGTGTTGTGTCACCTTTCAGGACTGTTTCGATTTTCGTTGTTTCACTTTGTTAGTTTGTATTTCGTGTTCAGTTATATTTAATTACATGGACACTTACCACGCTGCGTTTTGGTCCGATCTGTCCTGTTCCTCAGATGAAGAAGATCGTTACAATCACACCAATCCAAAATGAAATCGAGAATCGGCTTTCTATTTCGCAACAAAGCCTCCCTCACTCTACGCCGCCAAACTTACCCTAGTAAAACTGACCATCCTACCAATCCTCGGCTTCTGCGATGTCATCAACACAATATAGCTTCCAATACTCTACTCAGCAAACTGGATGCAGTCTATCACAGTGCCTTATACCACCCACCACTGCGACCTGTATGCTCTAGCCGGCTGGCCCTCGCTACATATTTGTCGCCAGACCCTCTGGCTCCAGGTCAACTATAAGTCTTTGCTAGGTAAAGCTCCACCTTATCTCAGCTCACTCGTCACGATAACAACACCCACCCGTAGCACGCGCTCCAGCAGGTATATCTCACTGGTCTTCCCCAAAGCCAACACCCACTTTGGCCGCCTTTCCTTCCAGTTCTCTGCTGCTGAAATCGCTGAAGCTGGAGACTTATATTTCCCTGACTAACTTTAAACATCAGCTATCTGAGTAGCTAACCAATCGCTGCAGCTGTACATAGTCCATCTGTAAACAGCCCACCCAATCTACCACCCTCTTCCCCATATTGTTTTTATTTACCTTTCTGCTCTTTTGCACACCAGTATCTCTACTTGCACATCACCATCTGCTCATTTACCACTCCGTGTTAATCTGCTAAATTGTAATTACTTCGCTACTATGGCCTATTTATTGCCTACCTCCTCACTCCATTTGAACACACTGTATATAGACAAGTTTTTTCTATTGTGTTATTGACTGTACGCCTGTTTATTCCATGTGTAACTATGTGTTGTTGTGTGTGTCGCACTGCTTTGCTTTATCTTGTCCAGATCGCAGTTGTAAATGAGAATTTGTTCTCAACTAGCCTACCTGGTTAAATAAAGGTGAAATTAAAAAATTATTAAAAAATAACATAAAAAACATGATCCCTGTTAAATGTAATCCATTACTACCCAACCCTGAGCATATAATATAGCTCGGTATTAGTATTATTTATTTTATATAGTCTTTTTTGCTCATCTTTATCAAGGGTGGCAATTATTTTGGAGGTGACTGTACATACTCCTCCAGCAGAACTCAGAGACTAGGAGAAATCCATCTATACGCATATCAGCAGCCAGAAAAAAAGACAGAACTGTTCAGAGACTTGGAGATGTCCATTTTTATGCAAATCTACCAGCCAGATAAAAAGCAACGCTTCAGACCAAAACAATATAGAGAAAGTTGTTCTACGTACTGTGTGGGTGATGGAACAAATTTGATTGAAAAAAGTGAAATATCAAATGTGAAATCGTCAAACAATTGCATCTTACCAGCAGACACTCTTCGACCAATGAAAGGCTGCGACTCGAAACCAGAGTCCAAAACGAAAAACAACATTTTGAGACATGACAGCCTATACCAATCTGGCAAGAATTGATGACCAGATTATACAGGTTTAGAGACTACCAGGATATTTTTTGCAGTGTTCTTCGCATCTAGTCTGACTCATAGCCATCAAAGAACACCAGCCCACCCAAGACCGGCATCTATTGGTCCTACTCACTAAATCCACTTCAATCATTAAGATGTTCAAAAGCCTGTCCCTCACAGAATCTTGGAATTACCCTTTCACACCTAGATGTCCCAGCGATGTCTATACAGTTCTGAAAGCCTACTTTGTATTCATATTACTACTATATAATCCTAATATGTATTCCATAGTTATTACATGGAGTTAGTGAGGAGTTGTAACAGGGACTCACTCACTCTCTCAACATGTATCTTTGGTACATAGGTTCCTACTCACCGCAAGATAGAGAGCTGCGTAGACGCTGAGAGCAGCCTCTTTGGAGGGGAAGGTTTTACGTGCACGCAGGATATCCTCCTGGTTCCCGGTGCAGGCCTCTTGGTGGCTGATGTAGCGGAGGGCGTGCTGGCAGCCCAGGGCCGTGAAGTTGGGCTTACACACCGTCAGGAAGTGGGGGGACAGATTGCCCGTCACCACCTGGCCCGCGTTTACAAAGATGTCCACAGTGAACAGCCCGAACGTGTACACTCCTGGAGAGAGAGCGAGATATACCTGTTAGGGGCTGAACATGTACACTCCTGGAGAGAGAGAGAGATACCTGTTAGAAGCTGAAAATGTACAATCCTGGAGAGAGAGAGACACCTGTTAGATGCTTAACGTGTACACTCCTAGAGAGAGGGGGCCTAGATTCTGGTTATCAGTTATCATACTGTGTGGATAGATTGATGAAGTCTGTATAGGAAAGGAGGTCTAAAAGGACACTCATCACACATTATTGAAGGCACACTGAAAGGCAGAAAGATATACACTACCGTTCAAAAGTTTGGGGTCACTTAGAAATGTCCTTGTTTTTGAAAGAAAAGCAATTTTTTCCCCCTGAGTTTTAATGGAGACGCCTCTTCACTGTTGATTTGCGGGTACTATTTAATGAAGCTGCCAGTTGAGGACTTGTGAGGTGGCTGTTTCTCAAACTAGACACTCTAATGTACTTGTCCTCTTGCTCAGTTGTGCACCGGGGCCTCCCACTCCTCTTTCTATTCTGGTTAGGGCCAGTTTGCGCTGTTCTGTGAAGGGAGTAGTACACAGCGTTGTACGAGATCTTCAGTTTCTTGGCAATTTCTCGCATGGAATAGCCTTCATTTCTTAGAACAAGAATAGACTGACGAGTTTCAGAAAAAGTCCTTTGTTTCTGGCCATTTTGAGCCTTTAATCGAACCCACAAATGCTGATGCTCCAGATACTCAACTCGTTTAAAGGCCAGTTTTATTTCTTCTTTAATCAGGACAACAGTTTTCAGCTGTGCTACCATAATTTAAAAAGGATTTTCTAATGATCAATTAACCTTTTAAAATGATAAACTTGGATTAGCTAACACAACATGCCATTGGAACACAGGAGTGATGGTTGCTGATAATGGGCATCTGTAGGCCTATGTAGATATTCCATAAAAAATCTGCTGTTTCCAGCTACAAAAGTAATTTATAACATTAACAATGTCTACACATTGTCTGTATTTCAGATACATGTTATGTTATTTTAATGGACAAAAAATGTGCAAGGACATTTCTAAGTGACCCCAAACTTTTGAACGGTGGTGTATATAAATATATATATATATATATATACATATATATATATTATATATATATAGAGAGAGAGAGAGAGAGAGAGAGAGAGAGCGAGCGAGCGAGCGAGCGAGCGATAACAATGGGTAATGTGCCCTCAGAGTGTACTCATCTGAGAGAAAGAGACAACGAGAGAGAGGCACAGAGACACAGAGACAGATGTATCTTCAAACAGAGGGGGGGGGTAACACGTGAGGATGAGTGAGAAATAGCTTTCCCCACACTCAATCAGTAATGAAACACTGTTTTACCTGTGGAGAGAGATATTTAAATAAAAGGAGACACAGATGGTTAAATAACATGCTGTAATGAAAGTGACCTTTCTTATATTTTAGTCTCTTCTCACAGATGCAAATTCCTAGCACGCTAGCAACAACCCTGTGTGCCAAACATAAGCAAACCGACATTCTCCTCACGACAGAGCTTTGTTCCTAGAATTGTGTGAGGACGCATAAAGCAGTGTGATGCTCAAACACACAGGAGTAACATCAGATCCCTTAATAAAACGATATCCTCAAAGCACATCTCCCAGCTGAACCTACCAACACACACACACACACACACACACACACACACACACACACACACACACACACACACACACACAAACGGAAATGTGTCACAGAGCCAAAAGACATGTGGAGACTCCACTGCCCATGAGAGGAGAGCCTTATAGCTCTGTCTTTCACTTAAAATCTCCACAAACAAGCCCTCGCTAGACACACAGTCAGAGACAAAGCCAGCAGGAGGACGCACTATTTGCTGCAGCAACAATGGGGAGCTTTTGCAATCACTGTCAAGACTCTGTGTTTCTGCATCTTAATGTGTCTTTCAGTTTTGAAACCCACTTAGCTGTAAGAGCAGAGAGGCAGGTCTTCGTTATTGTTGAGAGTGTCATTCTGTTTTTTCTCTGTCATATTCCAGTCACCTCAGTCCCTTCTTCTTTACTCTTTCTTAAAGGGAATGAGGGAGCTGAGATGAGAGGAGGGGGTGACAGAAGATGCTGACAGACACATTTATACTTCAATCAGATGTAGTGTTTCAACAGTGACTCACTAGATGAGCATTTGGCAGAGGATTTTAGAAGACATTAGCCTGACATTGTCCCACTTAGCAGCAAAAAATAAGAAAATGGAAATGGAAATGGCTACGTTTGGCGTTTGGTTTAATGACAGAAATACGTAGCTAGCGAAACTAATTCCTTAGCTGGCACTGTAGACGGGGCGGAAATCGTACTCTTATTAAGCAGATAAATGAAATTCAATTTGCACAGTTCAATAAAAAAGCAAAATTGTCAAAGGCTTTATCTTTTCAGTGTCATTGATCCCATTTCTTGTCATCAGTGTGTGTGTGGTCGGTGGGAGGTGAATAGGAAGGCTGGGTGGGTAAAGGCTGTGTAGCCTTGAAAACTTTCATGCTGACTGAGGTTTCACTGCATCAGACTGCAGCAATAGGACAGGCTCTGGAATTAGATCAAAGATGCAGGTGCAATGGCTCACTGACTGTCTCACACGGCATAAGCACGCACACACACACTCACGCACGCACGCACATTCACACCCACACACGTACACTATTGTTCAAAAGTTTGGGATCACTTAGAAATGTCCTTGTTTTTGAAAGAAAAGCACATTTTTTGTCCATTCAAATAACATCAAATTGATCAGAAATACAGTGTAGACATTGTTAATGTTGTAAATGACTATTGTAGCTGGAAACAGCAGATTTTTTATGGTATAACTATATAGGCGTACAGAGGCCCATTATCAGCAACCATCACTGCTGTGTTCCAACGGCATGTTGTGTTAGATAATCCAAGTTTATCATTTTAAAAGGCTAATTGATCATTAGAAAACACTTTTGCAATTATGTTAGCACAGCTGAAAACTGTTGTCCTGATTAAAGAAGCAATAAAACTGGCCAACTTTAGACGAGTTGAGTATCTGGAGCATCAGCATGTGTGGGTTCTATTACACGCTCAAAATGGCCCGAAACAAAGGACTTTCTTCTGAAACTCGTAAGTCTATTCTTGTTCTGAGAAATTAAGGCTATTCCATGCGAGAAATTGCCAAGAAACTGAAGAACGCTGTGTACTACTCTCTTCACAGAACAGCACAAACTGGCTCTAACCAGAATAGAAAGAGTGGGAGGCCCCGGTGCATAACTGAGCAAGAGGACAAGTACAGGCAGGTAGCCTAGTGGTTAGAGCGTTGGACTAGTAACCGCAAGGTTGCAAGAATGAATCCCTAAGCCGACAAGGTAAAACTCTGTTGTTCAGCCCCTGAACAAGGCAGTTAACCCCCTGTTCCAAAGCCGTATTTGAAAATAAGAATTTGTTCTTAACTGAGTTGCCTAGTAAAATAACAAACAAATATTTTTTGTAATTTTTTTTTAGGGTGTCTAGTTTGAGAAACAGATACCTCACAAGAACTCAACTGACAGCTTCATTAAATAGTACAAGCAAAATACCAGTCTCAACGTCAACAGTGAAGAGGCGACTCCAGGATGCTGGCCTTCTAGAATGAGTTGCAAAGAAAAAGCCATATCTCAGACTGGCCAATAAAAATAAAAGATTAAGATGGGCAAAATAACAAAGATACTGGACAGAGGAACTCTGCCTAGAAGACCAGTCGCCTCTTCACTGTTGATGTTAAGACTGGTGTTTTGCGGGTACTATTTAATGAAGCTGCCAGTTGAGGACTTGTTAGGAATTATTCAGAGACTGACTGTTTAAAGATGATTATATAGAGCTTGGCTGTGATATAAACCTGCACAGGCTCTAAAGACCACTATTGCCTACCCCTGGAGACCGTTAGTAGTATAGTAATATTTATTGGGATCCACAAGGCAGCGGCTACTCTTCCTGGGGTCCAAATAGGAAACAAAACAACAAATAAAACACATAATATACCGTTTTTTTAATCACTTTGGTACTATTTCCACAAGTATGTGGTAAAATGTCACAACTCTTAGTACAAAACTCAAAACAGATCATCAAAAAGGCAGTTTTTCTTTTTTTTGTTGCACATTTTCAATAGACTAGGTACAACACACAAAATCACACTTTTGCACTAAACCTAATCAGCATTTCATCTAGAAATAACTTTCATATAAAGTAGTTGCCTTTCACTGATTCTCTTCTCATTAAATACATTTGACCATCACTTAATCCAATTGCACTTAATGGTTAATCACTTAACCGTTTGGTAAACCTATAGATTTTACACTGGTTTGTCTACTATATACAGATGATTTTGAGAACTAAAGAAATAAAAGGTGTGTTTGTAAAGTATAAACATCTAAATTAAATGTATGATACACGATACCCATACATAATGAAAACTCATTTTTGCTAACTGATTTCACTTTGTGGTAACCACAATTGGTCACCATGTAAATAAAAGGGGTGTGTGAACACCTGCCATTTCTTTCAACATGGAGCAGATAGACAGCAAGGGAGAGGAAGAAATCAAGGAACTCGTGGACATGTCACAGAGGTGGGCATGGTCCCCGTCAAAGAGGTGGGCATGGGCCCTGTCAAAGAGGTCAAAGAGGTGGGCATGGGCCCCGTCAAAGAGGTGGGCATGGTCCCTGTCAAAGAGGTCAAAGAGGTGGGCTTGGGTCCCGTCAAACAGGTGGACATCAGAGAGAGGGGGGCAGATGGCAGGGAACTGTTGTGTCTAATGAAGTCCAGGCCATCATCGTTGACCATGTGGTAAACAGAGGCCTTACCATGGCAGAGGCTGCCAGATCACCCCAATCTGAAAAGATCAACTGTCAATTCGATCATGATAATATTGACAGAATACTCTGTTCTACCCTCAGAATTGACAGAAGACCACATGGTGATGGCCGTGGCATGTGCTGACCGACCAGCAGGAGTGAGCAGTGGTGCAATGGTGAGGGCCAGGAATGACATATGGCTGTCCAAAACAAAGCAGGCTATTGAGGAGAACGATGACATCTTTGCCAATGTGGCTTCCATCAGCCTACCAACAATCACCCGCCTTATGAAGAGACACCTGGTGCCTTTTGAGAGAAACAGCGACCAGGTGAAACAACTGCAGGCCGAGTATGTTCAGGTACAGCACTTTATACTGTATTACTGTTACTATTTGATGCATATGCTACTTTTGTACTATCCCAAGTATATAAAAACCTTAATATAAGATTTACATAAGTATTCAGACCATTTTTCTCAGTACTTTGTTGAAGCACCTTTGGCAGCGATTACAGCCTCAAGTTAAAAATCCTACAATGTGATTTTCTGGATTTTTTTTTCTAATTTTGTCTGTCATAGTTGAAGTGTACCTATGATGAAAATTACAGGCCTCTCTCATCTTTTTAAGTGGGAGAACTTGCACAATTGGTGGCTGACTAAATACTATTTTGCCCCACTGTATATATAAATACATGTTTAATAATATATTTTCCTGTATTATTTCCCGCACACCCTACCACCCCACCCCTAATTGGAGTAAACTAATAAACAATAACACTTAGGCTTCTACTTCCAGCTTATACATACTATATACATTTTACAGACACAACCTATTTTACAATAGTTATATTTTGTTTGTTTTCAGACCTGGCCTTCCTCTATTTCTGATCCATCCAGTTTGATTTATATTTTCCATATATTTTTAACTGTGCTATTTCACAAAAGTTGTGAACCTATATACATTTTAAAGACACAGTATATTTTACATTTGTTATCTTGTTGTTATTAGTCCTACCCTTCAGCTCCATTCAACCCCTCCTGTTTATCTCTTAACACCATCCATAATAGATTTCTATTTGCCATATATTTTTCAACCATGCTGTGTTGCTTAACAAAAGTTCTGAACCTTTCTATTCTCATAGTTTATACAGATTGTAAATTAAAGAAAACATTTTTCGATAAAAGTATTATTATATTATTGATCGATTGACTATGACTTTTCAAATCACCCAGTATTCCTATCTGTAGCGTTAGCTCCAGGTAAATGTTATATTTCTTCAGCCATTCCTGGACCTGTGACCAAAAACAAGCTACATATGGACAGTACCAAAAAAAATTGGTTGCAAGAATTTAGTATAACAATTTAAATTGAAAAATTCTAAGTTTTGAATCTGGCATCATTTTGTGTGTCAATTCATAAACCATGTGCCATGGAATTGGTACATCGAAAATCTATTCTCAACTATTTTGCAATTGCTGTCAATTGTTTGGTCCTTAAATGAAACTGGTATATATTTTTATGTAGCACAATTTCCTTTAATGCAATTTAGGTCTTTAAGACAGACAAGTTCCTTACTTTTCCCCCCTTCCACTTGCCTCTCATTTTTGCGGTAATGCTGCAATTAGTTGGTTGCAATTTTGGGTAGAGCAGACATTTTCATATTTGAATTAGGTGCAAGTGTGACATAACTTCACCAGTCCTATTTATGATATAATTTACAAAGATTAAACTTTATTTATTTTTTATTATGTTTGAGTTTAACCACAATATTTGTTATATTATTTATTATGTCTTTTCTGGTGGATTAAACTGAAATTGCAACCAACTTTCTATGGCTTCTTTAAAAATAAAGATATTTTGGAGATTATTTAATTTTCAAATAACCGAAAGTGAGTGATTGTAATCTGAAAAGGGCCATTCTTGAACATGACATTCTCACTAATTTGCTAGACAACCAGTTCGGATTTAAGTATAACATTTGTATGACTGACGCCTTTAATGAGAGGTCTAATGCTTAAATAAAATAAAATATCATATTTTTGCTCATGTAATTTAAGGTCGCTAGGTATAGGCAAAACTATATGCAAATAGGTCAACTGTGATATAACTAAAGAGTTCATCAGTGTTTTTTCTACAAATAGAGAGGTATTTTTCTTTCCATGGTAGCAAAATCTTATCAATTTTTGCTAACTTTCTATTAAAATGTATTGGAGTGAAATCATTTCTTTCTTTTGGGACATGTATACCGAATATGTCCACATCCCCGTCAGATAATTTTATTGGTAAACTACACAGTAATGTAAAATTTGTATTTTTAGAGAATCCAATACGTAATATAGTACACTTATCATAATTTGGTTTTAATGCAGAGAGGTTAGAAAAAGTATCTAGATCCTCTACGAGGCTGTGGAGGGATTCTAATTGTGGTTTTAAAAGAAAACATCAATCATCAGCGCACAATGACCCCTTTGTTTTTAAGCCATGGATTTCTAATCCCTTAATGTTATTATTGGATCTGATTTTAACAGCTAACATTTTGATGGCAATAATAAATATATATGCTGATAGTGGACAACCTTGTTTTACTCCTCTTGACAGTTTAAAACTTTCTGATATGTAGCCATTATTTATTATGTTACACCTAGGGTTATTATACATAACTTTAACCAGTTTTATAAGAGATTCCCCAAAATTGAAATATTCCAGGCATTTATATGTATAAACCCGTCGTACTTTATCAAAGGCCTTTTCAAAGTCAGATTTGAATACCAGGCCTGGTTTCCCAGAACTTTCAGTGTTTTATTGTTTACACTTGTCTTATATTATGTCTAATGTACATTATGTCCATGTAAAAAACCTGCCTGATTAGGATGAATAATATCCAACAATAACTTTTTAATTCTATGCGCTAAGTATTTAGCTAGACTTTTTGCATCACAACACTGAAGTGTAAGAAGCCTCCAATTTTTTTATGGATTGGATCTTTATATTTACCACTTGGATCCTGTTTCAGTAATAATGAAATCAGATCTTCTTGTTGAGTGTCCGATAATATACCATTTATATAGGAGTGGTTAAAACATGCTAATAGCAGTCCTCTAAGTATATCAAAAAAAAGTTTGGTATACCTCCACTGGTATGCAATCCAGCCCTGGATTTTTCCCTGACTTAAAGGCTTTAATTGCATCAAGAATTTCCTCCTGTGTAATTTGACCTTCACATGAGTCTTTCTGTACCGATGTTAATTTTATATTATGATTGTATGAAAAAATGCATACAATCAGCTATGGTTAGTGGAGATAGAGGAGACAGAAACAAAAACATATGCTTAAAGTACTTTACTTCCTCTTTCAACATATCGTTTGGTGAATCCTGTGTGACTTCATCATTTGTAACAAGTTTCAGTAAATTATTTTTGGTAGCATTTCTATGTTGAAGATTAAAAAATAATGTGGTGCATTTGTCCCCATATTCCATCCAGTTCGCTTTATTTTTTAAATAATATATTACACTGGATCTTTCTTGAATAAGTTCCTCCATTTCTTTTTGTTTTTCCTCTAACTTACTCTGAGCCTCTGTGGTACAGTTTTTATTGCTATCTATCTGTACTGTTAGTCCTTGCATTTCCTTTGTTAATATGGAATCTTTTGTCCTAAATTGCTTTTGGTTTATAGATGAGTACTGATTGCATGGCCTCTAAAGGCACATTTAAGAGTGTGCCATACAATAATGGGATCTGCTATACCTATGTCATGTCGGAAAAAGTCAGTTATAATTTCTTCTGTCCTAGTTAAAAAGAACTTATCATCCAGTAGGCTTAGATTACATTTCCAATATCCTTGCCCATGTGGAAATTCTGTAAGAGAAATATGTATGCCAATTATGTGATGGTCCGACCACATTCTGTACCCTACCAACACTCTTCTTCTTTTTTAAAACTTTTGGTGCCAGAGAGAATGACATAAGAAAGTAATCAAGCTTGATTGAGCCTCCACCATGTACAGTGGGACAAAAAAGTATTTAGTTAGCCACCAATTGTGCAAGTTCTCCCACTTAAAAAGATGAGAGAGGCCTGTAATTTTCATCATAGGTACACTTCAACTATGACAGACAAAATGAGAAAAAAATCCAGAAAATCACATTGTAGGATTGTTAATGAATTTATTTGCAAATTATGGTGGAAAATAAGTATTTGGTCAATAACAAAAGTTTATCTCAATACTTTGTGATATACCCTTTCTTGGCAATGACAGAGGTCAAACGTTTTCACAAGGTTTTCACACACTGTTGCTGGTATTTTTGCCCATTCCTCCATGCAGATCTCCTCTAGAGCAGTGATGTTTTGGGGCTGTTGCTGGGCAACACAGACTTTCAACTCCCTACAAAGATTTTCTATGGGGTTGAGATCTGGAGACTCCAGGACCTTGAAATGCTTCTTACGAAGTCACTCCTTCGTTGCCCGGGCTGTGTGTGTTTGGGATCATTGTCATGCTGAAAGACCCAGCCACGTTTCATTTTCAATGCCCTTGCTGATGGAAGGAGGTTTTCACTCAAAATCTCACGATACATGGCCCCATTCATTCTTTCCTTTACACGGATCAGTCATCCTGGTCCCTTTGCAGAAAAACAGCCCCAAAGCACGATGTTTCCACAACCATGCTTCACAGTAGGTATGGTGTTCTTTGGATGCAACTCAGCATTCTTTGTCCTCCAAACACGACGAGTTGAGTTTTTACCAAAAAGTTATATTTTGGTTTCATCTGACCATATCACATTCTCTCAATCTTCTTCTGGAGCATCCAAATGCTCTCTAGCAAACTTCAGACGGGCCTGGACATGTACTGGCTTAAGCAGGGGGACACTTCTGGGCACTGCAGGATTTGAGTCCCTGGCGGCATAGTGTGTTACTGATGGTAGGCTTTGTTACTTTGGTCCCAGCTCTCTGCAGGTCATTCACTAGGTCCCCCCGTGTGGTTCTGGGATTTTTGCTCACCGTTCTTGTGATCATTTTGACCCCACGGGGTGAGATCTTGCGTGGAGCCCCAGATCGAGGGAGTGGTCTTGTATGTCTTCCATTTCCTAATAATTGCTCCCACAGTTGATTTCTTCAAACCAAGCTGCTTACTTATTGCAGATTCAGTCTTCCCAGCCTGGTGCAGGTCTACAATTTTGTTTCTGGTGTCCTTTGTCAGCTCTTTGGTCTTGGCCATAGTGGAGTTTGGAGTGTGACTGTTTGAGGTTGTGGACAGGTGTCTTTTATACTGATAACAAGTTCAAACAGGACAGAGGAGCCTCTTAAAGAAGAAGTTACAGGTCTGTGAGAGCAGGTCTTATTTTCCACCATAATTTGCCAATAAATTCATAAAAAATCCTACAATGTGATTTTTTTTCTTATTTTGTCTGTCATAGTTGAAGTGTACCTATGAGGAAAATTACAGGCCTCTCTCATCTTTTTAAGTGGGAAAACTTGCACAATTGGTGGCTGACTAAATACTTTTTTGCCCCACTGTAGCTATAACATGATATTTGCATTGCTACTATGTAAACCTCCAATTTTCCCCATTATTCTACCTGCTAAAACCCCTCCCCATCCCTCGTTGGGCTGTCATCCCAGTGACCGGCAGACCACCCCCGACCCCCTGGATCCCATGGCCCTCGAGAGACCAGGACCCATATACAAACTGCTTATCTTCCATAAATAACAACAAATATTTGTAATAGTGTAGGTAGTTTCAATCCCTTTCCCCCACAAACAGCCATAAACTCAGATGCTCAACAGTATCCCAGAGCCCAAATCAAGAAAGGCCTTGATTTACGAATGCATATACAGTTGCAGCTGTATGAGAAGGCATGCAAAATTGAGCAAAAATTGGGAGATTTTATTAAAATTGTCAGGTCCCCTGAAACACACGTGGTCCCCCATTGTGACCATATTCCCAAGCATCTCTGAGCAGTCAGACCTTTGATGATTTTGTGCCACGAGGGCCACAATAACATGCCCCCTCTCAGAATGTCAGAGTGTGACCCCCTCCCCATGGGTTACTGCAGCTAGTGTTGCCAGCACTGCCTAGGTGGGGGCACCCCACCAGAATCCCCACCGGCTAGATACAAGGTCATCAAGGTTCTCATTGGCAGTTTTGAGAATTTCCTTGTATCTCTCCCATCAGGGGGCTTTGGCTTCACAGGACCAACCCTGCCAGGCAGGCTCAGAATATTGATGGGGCAGTGCTGCTTTAGTTGGTCTCTGACCACATTCATCTTTCTCATTTGGCTGCGTATAGGCTACTTACAGTAGGCCCATAAGACAGATAAGGACTTCTCCTTAGTGTTGGGTTCTCTCAGGTGGGTGTCCAGGGTACTGTATAGGGTTGGGGACCATTCCATCATGATAGGACAGTAAATAAATAGATATTAACATTTTATTTTAAAATGTATATTCCATATCTGCACAAAACTGAAAGCTCTCTCTCATAACCCCTGCTCACAAACACACATGGGCTCTGGGATTTGCAACTCCTATCATTTTTCACTCACTTAACTCCACACTTTTCCAAACACAAAAAACACACCCCGTCTTCCATCACAATAAACGCGCACATACCCACATACTCTGCCTTCTATGTCCTCTGTGTTTTATCTCTTCCATGTTGATTGAGTACTTTTGTGTCCCAGTTCCTTATATTTGAAGATGTATTATTTAGTTAATTATCTTTTCTTCTAATGCTGTCTTATCAATTTATAAAATACTATAAATGGAAAGTCTAAAACAAATTATTTTCCAACGTTACCTATCTGGAATGGTAATAGTGCAGTTGTAGTTTATTTCCTTAACAATTGTTTTATTTTATTGCTTTTCTGTATATATTTCTTATTACAATCCCTACCATGGAGAGTATTGGGTGTTCCATTATTTGACTCCTCTATGGGAACGTTGTAATATTTAGAATAGCCATGGGTAGTCTTTGTGTCTCGGGAACATTTGGTTATCAATATACAGTTTATCGACTACGAGAGCTACACATTTCCCTTTCAATCTATTTTCCTTGAATATTGGATACAGAACTTTGCGTAGTTCTGCAATTTCCTTCGGGAACTGATCATTCAAGCCTATTTTCGTGCAAGTCTTTTACCCATGTTTTTAACCATTATTTTATCTTTAAAGAAAGCAAATTTGCCAACGATTGGGCATTCATATCTCTGCCCTCTCTAACCTTTACCCGTTCGAGTTTGATTTTGTCGACAGCTTTGCGTGGGATCTGAAAGCGCTGTAAGGAGGAACTCCCTAACTACACCCTCAGAAAGTTCTCCTTATTTCTCTTGGATACCAGTAAGTACCAATTTTTCTCTCATGGATCTAGTCTTTATGTCAAGTAAGGCTTCTCTCAGAAAGAAGTTCTCCTTTTTAAGTTCATTAACATCGGTTTCAATCTTATTGACTGTCCCTTTTACTGTAGCTTGTTTGTATCTTTCTCCAATGTCGCAGCTTTTTCATCACTCATCTCGAGGCTTGCCTTCAACTCCTTTATATCCTTACTGACTAATTCAAGTATGCCCAGTTTGTCATTTATCGATTTTAACAGATCGGTTTCCACCCTTACCATTCCCGGTGGTGAAAAGATTAAAACGTCTGTGTCTGTCGAAGAGTTGCGTTTTCTTTCCGGGATATTTTTTTTTTTTTTAAGTCTCCGTCCTGTTTGGGTGTTGCTTGTTTTCGTAATATTTGTCTATACACTTCTCTATCCTTATGATTTGTTTTGTTATCCAGATTGAAGGTTATAACCCATCAGTTTGTGAAGTGCTAATATTTAGTCTAACTTACCGATATTGAATATTTCGTTTTTATCTTGAGGTGATCTACACTGCTGTGTTCAGTCCTCCATCTTTTTCTCCCCAAACATAATTAGCTTCTTCTTGCATTGTTTGCTATTGGATTAACTGGTAGTTAAAATGACTAATTTGAAAATATATCATTATTTTGTTTGGTGATTAAACCAATGTTCTCATTACATTTCACAATAAACATATGTAACATCCAAATGAATGCACAATGACAGGTTTTGAAGGAAAGTGTGACCAGTTTGGAGTTCTGTACTAAGAGTTGTGAAAATGTATCACATGTTCCTGCTCGCACAAGCCAAGGCTCGTGCAAGGCCACCCACCTACATGATACAACACATAATAGAGTGTAAATGACAAAATATATCAAAATGGCTGTCTCTTCACAGTCCCTTTGTGTTGTTAGGTGTTTTTTGAATCAGGTTTTTAGCTTGGGTTACCTGGGGTGGCAAAGAGTTCCATATATTCATGGCTCTATTTAAAACTGTGCGACTCCCAGCCTGTGTTCTGGTCCTGGGGCCTGTGAAGAGATCATTTCCTGCATGTCTTGTGTGGTACAGATGAGTGTCTGAACTGTGTGCCAACTGCTTGAACATCAACACCTCGCACAAAGACCAATAGTCATGCAGTGAGAAATAATACGTTGTATTTCTCCAAACAGAAGTGGCTTATTTGTGAAGTTATTATATGCACTACAAAGTCTTCCTTTGTGTAACAGTATGTCTTAAGGAGTTCGCTAACAAGTGCACATCAACGCTCCGCTTTGAGCCTTCAAAACCTGGTGAGACAACAACAGCAGTGTCTCTCCAGGCTGCCTTTCATCTCGCTGGGCATTTATACTCCTAACAACCCTCCATCTAGCTTACAATAGAAGGGTGCACTCTAAATAGCTTATCCTTTCACAATCAAGGTTCATGAGAGGGTGGAGAAATGCAAAGACTTCAAATCAGGTGAAAAAGTAAGATTAAGAGTTAAGAACGAGCTTGTTGTCATGACCTTCGGGCATGTTCAAAATGGATTTTCCCACAGAGCATTGCAAAGTGAGTCATTATCATTGGAACTCTAAATAAAACAGAGAGATGGGATGGAAGACGGCAGGTCGTGAGATGACTAGTGAGATGACTCGCACACACACATACACACACGCACCCACACACACACCTGTGTTTCTCATATCTCTATAATATGAACTGACTAAACAAATCATGGACAGGGTAGAGATGAGAAAAGAGACAGAATCTAAGAGCAGTCAATCAGAAAGTAATCTTCCACAGCACGATAGCTATAGTACATGAGATAAAACAATGTTATATTTCTGTGATACAGTACCTCTATCTTACATTTGTAAGTACATGTAATCTCTTTGTAAAACATGCACTGGGCTGGAGAAGTGCACCATCATGCTCTGCAGACAGGTGTCTTTGACCTGTGTTGACATTATCACCTTTCCACTGCAGTCTGCCAGGGAGGCTTAGATGAAAGTCGTATCCCTATCTGATCCAAAATGATAATGTCTTTAAAACATCTGACACGAATCCCTTGCTCTAGGTACCTCAGTCATCCATACCTCTACAGCAGGTGGCTGTGGTAGCTACTGCTGGCTACTGGGGCAGACATAATCTGCAGAACTAATTGTTACACCAACATAACACTAAAGGGCTATTGTCGGACAGTCTAACAAAAGCAAAGTTGGCCGGTTAGACTGAGTTATCCATTTAACATCCTATATGATATTTACAGTTGACATCGGAAGTTTACATACACCTTAGCCAAATACATTCAAACTCAGTTTTTCACAATTCCTGACATTTAATCCTAGTAAATACCCTGTTTTAGGTCAATTAGGATCACCACTTTATTTTAAGAATGTAGTAGAGAGATTTATTTATTTCAGCTTATATTTCTTTCATCACATTCCCAGTGGGTCAGAAGTTTACCTACACTCAATTAGTATTTGGTAGCTTTTCCTTTAAATTGTTTAACTCAAGACTGATGTCTTGAGATGTTGCTTCAATATATCCACATAATTTTCCTTCCATGTGATGCCATCTATTTTGTGAAGTGCACCAGTCCCTCCTGCAGCAAAGCACCTCCACAACATGATGCTTCCACCCCCGTGCTTCACGGTTGGGATGGTTTTCTTTGGCTTGCAAGCCTCCCCCTTTTTCCTCCAAACATAACGATGGTCATTATGGCCAAACAGTTCTGTTTTTGTTTCATCAGACCAGAGAACATTTCTTCAAAATGTACGATCTTTGTCCCCATGTGCAGTTGCAAACCGTAGTCTGGCTTTTTTATGGCGGTTTTGGAGCAGTGGCTTCTTCCTTGCTGAGCGGCCTTTCAGATTAGGTCGGTATAGGACTCGTTTTACTCTGGATATATATACTTTGTACCTGTTTCCTCCAACATCTTCACAAGGTCCTTTGCTGTTGTTCTGGGATTGATTTGCACTTTTCACACCAAAGTACGTTCATCTCTAGGAGACAGAACTCGTCTCCTTCCTGAGCGGTTTGATGGCTGCGTGGTCCCATGGTGTTTATACTTGCTTGTACAGATGAACATGGTACCTTCAGGCATTTGGAAATTGCTCCCAAGGATGAATCAGACTTGTGGAGGTCTACAATTCTTTTTCTGAGGTCTTGGCTGATTGATTTTGACTTTCCCATGATGTCAAACAAAGAGGCACTGAGTTTGATGGTAGGCCTTGAAATACAGCCACAGGTACACCTCCAATTAACTCAAATGATGTCAATTAGCCTGTCAGAAGCTTCTAAAGCCATGACATAATTTTCTGGAATTTTCCAAGCTGTTTAAAGGCACAGTCGGCTTAGTGTATGTAAACTTCTGAGCTACTGGGATTGTGATACAGTGAATGATAAGTTAAATAATCTGTCTGTAAACAATTGTTGGAAAAATTACTTGTGTCATGCACAAAGTAGATGTCCTAACTGATTTGTCAAAACTATAGTTTGTTAATAAGACATGTGTGGAGTGGTTGAAAAACAAGATTTAATGACACCAACCTAAGAGTATGTAAACTTCAGACTTCAACTGTAGATGTAATTTAGAGCAACATTAATTCATACATATTGTGTATAGTGAGTAAAGGGAGGTTTAGCTGCGACTGAAAGCTCATAACATTAAGGAATTGTTACAGTGAGAGGAATTGCGGTGTAAATTGAAGATTTAACAGGAAAGAATGAGAGAGGGAGGAGTATTCCCTTGGAGATCAGGGTGATAATCCTCTTGGTTTCTGTAGTCTTATCTAAAATAGGAACGTTTGCGTGAGAGCATAGGCGAGGAGACTACATACAGTACTGTACCATTCCTTTCCAAAGGATCCCATTCTTTCCCCTCAGGGCACGTGACAGTGTGCGTTTCTGTACGAGGAGACACTGGACATAAGGAGCTAGTTTTCAAGGACAAGACAGAGAGAATTTCATATATGCAATATGTGTCAATAAGCAGAGGCTTTTATCCGAAGTACAACCTTGTCATTGCACAATTGCCAACTGAACCACAAAGTTGGCTAATGTTTCGATAATATTTACTCTGTATGACGTACCCAGAAAGCGAAAGGTCCTGCGCACCAGAGGGTTGAGGTAGCAGCAGTCTCCTGTCAGCATGGTCTTCTCCTGACTGTCCAGCTCTTTGGACGAGTATTGTATCAAGAACAGGACGGTCTCTGAGATCATGATCTAGAAAAGAAAGGGGAACAGATAAGACAAACGGATGATAAACAAATGAGTATATTCTTCTAAGTGTTGAATCATGAATCAAATATGGTTTAGTCGGTAAATCCATCCATACTGTAACTCCCAACACACACACGCACACACGCACAGACGCACATACAAACACACAAACACAACAAAACAGCATCATAATCTCTCTGAGAGACTATGTACACTTCTCAATGGCTGACATCTGCAAGGCACCAGTGGTATTAACAGAAAACGTATTGAAGGAGAGGAGGGCTCTACTTAAGGCACTTCTAGTTACTGGGAGATGAGAACACACTTGTTTGTGTACGTCTGTGTATGTGCTTGGGCGTGATTGCATGCACGTGTCTTGGTGTGTCTGTGTGTTCGTGTGTGCGTGAGTGCATGTGAGTGTGTTTGTGTGTGTGGTCATTGGGGTTAAAAGGTGAGCAGAAGGTGAATTCCTATTTAAAGCCAGAGCTTGACACAGTACACTTGATTATCAACAGAATTACAACCCAGTGGGTGTTGTCAGTTATACAAAATACCCCTAATTCAACACTGATGATCTAGAGTGGGTGTAATAATATGATTCCAACACTGTTAAAAACAAAAACAAATGATAGCATGTATGTTTCATTGGTGGAATTTACAGTATAGCTTAAAGGCATAAAGATAATTCCTGTCGATGCCTGGTTCTTCAATCCATGGGTTGGGATGAGAGGTTATGCTAAAAAAGTGATATCCTTGAGCTGTTAACATTTACAGAGGAGTAAAACTGTATAATTATAATCACATTTGCAGTTGCCATTGGTGACAGACGGTGAGGAGGGGGAGAGCAGAGAGAGAGAGAGAGAGGGAGAGAAGAGGAAGCCAGAGAGAGGGAGAGAAGAGGAAGCCAGAGAGAGAGAGAAGAGGAAGAAAGAAAGAGAGAAGAGGAAGAGAGAGAGAGCGAAGAGGAGGGAGAGAGAGAGAGAGAGAGAGAGAGAGAGAGAGAGCGAAGATGAGGGAGAGAGAGAGAGATATAGAGATCTAAACTCATTAAATACTGTAGATGGTAGGGATATGCATCTTTCCCTTTCAAGATGGTTTGATACGTATCTAGGTGCATGAGCTCCAATAGGATACAGGAAAGATACATTTTAGTTTGAAACGATTTGGGGCAATTCCATTTGATTAGAGAGCAAATCGATGCGATTTGGTTCAATGCGATACGATACTATTTGAGGCATTAACATTTGTTGTATAAACACATACATTTTTCATTCTAAATTCAAATCTACTACTGATGGAGCTCATGAGCTTGGCCTCTCTGAGCTGGATCTGATGTATGATGTATGTCTATGGTATAATTAGGCACCTGAGCTGAGCCATAAGAGAAAATGGGCATCTACCACCCCATTATCTGATTGGGGGGAGGGGGGGGGGCAATGTTTGCCTTTTGTCCACCCACTTTTGATCTGAAATCACCCACTAATACATTTCACATTTTTGCAGATTAAAACTGTTTGAGCTAGTACTCTACCAATATTTGTCAGTGACATTGCTAATGAATATCTAGCACAACTTTGGATTTCACCCCCATCTCAAAATTTAGAGTACAGTCGTGGCCAAAAGTTTTGAGAATGACACAAATGTTAATTTTCACCAAGTCTGCCGCAATTTGCATATACTCCAGAATGTTATGAAGAGTGATCAGATGAATTGCAATTAATTGCAAAGTTCCTCTTTGCCATGCAAATTAACTGAATCCCCAAAAATGCATGTCCACTGCATTTCAGCCCTGCCACAAAAAGACCAGCTGACATCATGTCAGTGATTCTCCTGTTAACACAGGTGTGAGTGTTGACGAGGACAAGGCTGGAGATCACTCTGTCATGATGATTGAGTCCGAATAACAGACTGGAAGCTTCAAAAGGAGGGTGGTGCTTGGAATCATTGTTCTTCCTCTGTTAACCATGGTTACCTGCAAGGAAACACGTGCCATCATCATTGCTTTGCACAAAATGGGCTTCATGGGCAAGGATATTGCTGTCAGTAAGATTGCACCTAAATCAACCATTTATCGGATCATCAAGCACTTCAGCGAGAGCGGTTCAATTGTTGTGAAAAAAGCTTCAGGGCACCCAAGAAAGTCCAGCAAGCGCCAGGAACGTCTCCTAAATTTGATTCAGCTGCGGGGTCGGGACACCACCAGTACAGAGCTTGCTCAGGAATGGCAGCAGGCAGGTGTGAGTGCATCTGGCCTGGTGGCCTGGTGTCAAGAATGGCAGCAAAGAAGCCACTTCTCTCCAGGAAAAACACAAGGGACAGACTGATATTCTTCAAAAGGTACAGGGATTGGACTGCTGAGGACTGGGGTAAAGTCATTTTCTCTGATGAATCCCCTTTCCGATTGTTTGGGGCATCCGTAAAAAAGCTTGTAAGGAGAAGACAAGGTGAGCGCTACCATCAGTCCTGTGTCATGCCAACAGTAAAGCATCCTGAGACCATTCATGTGTGGGGTTGCTTCTCAGCCAAGGTTGTGGGCTCACTCACAATTTTGTCTAAGAATCAGCAGGTATAGCCAGATTATATTTGTGTCTTGCAGGTTTCTTTGGCTAATAAAAGCACAATTTTCAACAGTACATCTGATATTGATAACCTAGCAAATTACATTGTTTGTCAATCAACAATTAACTAACAAACTATTTTAACCTTACTGTTACGAACCAGCTCGTAACAAAGAGGGAGACAAAGAGATAATGAAATTACAAACATTTTTATTAAATAAAGTCAACTATATTTCTTTCCCAAGATGGAATAGCTGTCAGACGTCCTTTGTCCTCGTCTTGTCATGTCCCGTGTATATATATATATATATTTACATATTTTCTTCGCATATCTTTTATATATATATTTTTTTAAATCTCAACTTCAAAACACTCTCCTTCAACCCGCCTCACCAATAAAAAATAAAAAAGTATTACTCGCCTCAAATCTGAAATCCACAATAGAAGCTAGCCAGAAGCTAGCCAGAAGCTAGCCAGTTTACTGGCTAATGTTAGTAATCAGCTAACCACGGTTGGTGGTCATCAGCTATCCTTTAGCTCAAAAAGCTATCACCAGTTTTGTACAACGTGACTCAGATCAGAGCATACCGGACCTATTTCTCTCCATATCCCCGGATTTCTACTGCAAGCTCTGGACATTTACACCTGGATCTTGCAGCTAGCTAGCTGCTATCTGAGTGAATATTGGCTTACGTCGGTCCCGGGGGCAAACATTAATTATTCCGGAGCTAGCCAGCTGAAGAGTTCCATCAGCCACTCCTGGGCTACAATCACCTATCCGGACCCGTTTTACTGCCGACGCGGAGTCCCAAGGGGCCTATCACGACTGGACTTGCGACCTTATCTGCCCGTGGGAGTTATCCAACTGGCCCTTCCGTTGCGACGTTACCAGAACGCCCATCTGTGGCCCGCTAATCGTTAGCTGTCTTATCGGCTGCTATCTGAATAGGTCTATCGGACAATTTTCTTGGGTCACTATAACTATATCTATTTTGCCAATTGGATTGGTCCCCTCTACCACACGGAACCCCACAGATCTACCGATGGAAACGCACAAGGTGGCTAAAAACAGACCTCCTCCGTCTTCTGCTAGCTTGCTACCCATGGCCCGGCTATCTTTCTGAATCGCCATGACCCCAACCAACCTCACTACTCACTGGACCCTTATGATCACTCGGCTAAGCATGCCTCTCCTTAATGTCAATATGCCTTGTCCATTGCTGTTCTGGTTAGTGTTTATTGGCTTATTTCACTGTAGAGCCTCTAGCCCTGCTCATTATACCTTATCCAACCTTTCAGTTCCACCACCCACACATGCGATGACATCACCTGGTTTCAATGATGTTTCTAGAGACAATATCTCTCTCATCATCACTCAATGCCTAGGTTTGCCTCCACTGTATTCACATCCTACCATACCTTTGTCTGTACATTATACCTTGAAGCTATTTTATCGCCCCCAGAAACCTCCTTTTACTCTCTGTTCCTCTGGTGATGTAGAGGTGAATCCAGGCCCTGCAGTCCCTAGCTCCACTCCTATACCCCAGGCGCTCTCTTTTGATGACTTCTGTAACCGTAATAGCCTTGGTTTCATGCATGTTAACATTAGAAGCCTCCTCCCTAAGTTTGTTTTATTCACTGCTTTAGCACACTCTGTCAATCCGGATGTCCTAGCCGTGTCTGAACCCTGGCTTAGGAAGACCACCAAAAACTCTGAAATCTCCATCCCTAACGACAATTTTTTTTTGACAAGATAGAACGGCCAAAGGGGGCGGTGTTGCAATCTACTGTAGAGAGAGCCTGCAGAGTTCTGTCCTACTATCCAGGTCTGTATCCAAACAATTTTAACTTCTACTTTGAAAAATCCACCTCTCTAAAAACAAGTCTCTCACCGTTGCCGCCTGCTATAGACCACCCTCTGCCCCCAGCTGTGCTCTGGACACCATATGTGAACTGATTGCCCCCCATCTATCTTCAGAGCTCGTGCTGCTAGGTGACCTAAACTGGAACATGCTTAACACCCCAGCCATCCTACAATTTAAGCTTGATGCCCTCAATCTCACACAAATGATCAATTAACCTACCAGGTACCACCCCAAAGCCGTAAACACGGGCACCCTCATAGATATCATCCTAACCAACTTGCCCTCTAAATACACCTCTGCTGTTTTCAACCAAGATCTCAGCGATCACTGCCTCATTGCCTGCATCCGTAATGGGTCAGCGGTCAAGCGACCTCCACTCATCACTGTCAAACGCTCCCTGAAACACTTCAGCGAGCAGGCCTTTCTACTCTACCTGGCCTGGGTATCCTGGAAGGATATTGACCTCATCCCGTCAGTAGAGGATGCCTGGTTATTTTTTTTTAAATGCCTTCCTCACCATCTTAAATAAGCATGCCCCATTCAAGAAATTTAGAACCAGGAACAGATATAGCCCTTGGTTCTGCATTAGCATCGAACAGCCCCCTGTGATATGCAATAACAATTTACACAGGCAGTTAGAAAAGCCAAGGATAGCTTTATCAAGCAGAAATTTGCTTCCTGCAACACAAACTAAAAAAAGTTCTGGTATACCGTAAAGTCCATGGAGAATAAGAACACCTCCCAGCTGCCCACTACACTGATGATAGGAAACTCTGTCACCACCGATAAATCCACTATAATTGAGAATTTCAATAAGAATTTCTCTACGGCTAGCCATGCTTCCATCTGGCTACCCCTAACTCCGGTCAACAGCACTGTACCCCCCACAGCAACTCTCCCAAGCCTTCCCCATTTCTCCTTCTGCCAAATCCAGTCAGCTGATGTTCTGAAAGAGCTGCAAAATCTGGACCCCTACAAATCAGCCGAGCTAGACAATCTGGACCCTTTCTTTCTAAAAATTATTTTCCCGAAATTGTTGCAACCCCTATTACTAGCCTGTTCAACCTCTCATTCGTGTCGTCTGAGATTCCCAATGATTGGAAAGGAGCTGCGGTCATCCCCCTCTTCAAAGGGGGGACACTCTTGACCCAAACTGCTACAGACCTATATCTATCCTACCCTGCCTTTCAAAGGTCTTCGAAAGCCAAGTCAACAAACAGATTACTGACCATTTCGAATCCCACCGCACCTTCTACGATATGCAATCTGGTTTCAGAGCTGGTCCTCATCGGCAGACTCGATTGGTTTGGTTTCTCAAATGATTGCCTCGCCTGGTTCACCAACTACTTCTCTGATAGAGTTCAGTGTGTCAAATCAGAGGAACTGTTGTCCGGGCCTTTGGCAGTCTCTATGGCGGTGCCACAGGGTTCAATTCTTGGGCCGACTCTCTACTCTGTATACATCAATGATGTCGCTCTTGCTGCTGGTGAGTCTCTGATCCACCTCTACGCATACGACACCATTCTGTATACTTCTGGCCACTCTTTGGACACTGTGTTAACAACCCTCCAGACGAGCTTCAATGCCATACAACTCTCCTTCCGTGGCCTCCAACTACTCTTAAATACAAGTAAAACCAAATGCATGCTCTTCAACCGGTCACTGCGACCTGTACGCTCTCGTTGGCTGGCCCTCGCTTCATACTCGTCGCCAAACCCACAGGCTCCAGGTCATCTACAAGACCCTGCTAGGTAAAGTCCCCCCTTATCTCAGCTCGCTGGTCACCATAGCAGCACCCACATGTAGCACGCACTCCAGCAGGTATATCTCTCTGGTCACCCCCAAAACCAATTCGTCTTTGGCCACCTCTCCTTCCAGTTCTCTGCTGCCAATGATTGGAATGAACTACAAAAATCTCTGGAAACACTTATCTCCCTCACTAGCTTTAAGGACCAGCTGTTAGAGCAGCTCACAGATCACTGCACCTGTAGATAGCCCATCTATAATATAGCCTACTTCTTCCCCTACTGTATTTATTTATTTATATATTTTGCTCCTTTGCACCCCATTATTTCTATTTCTACTTCGCACATTCTTCCACTGCAAATCTACCATTCCAGTGTTTTACTTGCTATATTGTATTTACTTCACCACCATGGCTTTTTTTTGCCTTTACCTCCCTTATCTCACCTCATTTGCTCACATCGTATATAGACTTATTTTTCTACTGTATTATTGACTGTATGTTTGTTTTACTCCATGTGTAACTCTGTGTTGTTGTATGTGTCTAACTGCTTTGCTTTATCTTGGCCAGGTCGCAATTGTAAATGAGAACTTCTTCTCAACTTGCCTACCTGAAAGGTAAAGGTGAAATAAAAAATGTATAAATAAAATAAAGCCTAATATCGCACAAGCCATTTAACAAAGATCTGAATCCTGTAGGTGACTCGCAGATGTGCAAGATCAGATATAGGCCTACCTCTCGTTGGTCAGCACACAAAGTTGCGCACAACGTGCAGTTTGAATAAGCTCAGCATGCAAAATGACGATTAGATCAAAGATTGTCAACACAGTCACATGCTCAGTTTGACACTGAAGGAGAGGACGCATCAGTTGTCACAAAAGATGAGAAGCATTTTCAGAAACGAAGTAAGAAAGTAATATGAGCAAAACATTTTAGTGAACTGGCGATTCGTAACATTTGAATCGATTTTCTGACATATGCATGCTACATTTGGATATATTTTGGGTTCCGCAGACACACATATCTTAAACATTTGAACAGGGGATAATGCATATCAGTAAATTGTTAGATCCCTAGTAGATGGGTTTGCAGTGTTTGGTTTGCTATCATTGTAGTCCTATTTAAACATTTATAAATTGGGAACATCACTTTTTAAATAGATATAAAAACATTTCCAGTCTGTTTCGGTAGACTTCCAGCCATTGTGCTACTGCTAATTAGCAATGGACCGCAAAACTACACTACCTTCAAACTGCACACAGAGACATAAAAATGGAATCCATGAATTTATCTGACTTTAGGTAAGTAGAAAAAGTGCTTGATTTCAAAAATCTCGCACTGTCGCTTTAAATCTGCAACCTTGTGGCTCCAAAGACCACACATGCAGACACGCGCACACACAGGTTTCCAGGTTGCTGTTTCTGCTTCACAGGCCACACAGATGCAGCAGGACCTGTCAGGGAGTCCAGGACTGAATGGGCCGCCGGGCCGCCAGGGAGTGAAAGGGTTCAACACCGGAGCTTAGGGTTGTACTGTTTCCCCCCTAGCACAGGTGCTGCTGCCATGAGTGATTTATTTAACACTACTCTGGTGCAGGGAGAGAGTGAGGGAGAGAGGGACAGAGAAAAAGAAAGAAAGAAAGAAAGAAAGAAAGAAAGAAAGAAAGAAAGAAAGAAAGAAAGAAAGAAAGAAAGAAAGAAAGAAAGAAAGAAAGAAAGAAAGGAGGAGGAAAAAGCTAAGGCCTGCTGTATCAGGTCCCAGTTGAGAATACAGTGATAAAGAGCCTTCATCCTCCTCCTGCTGCTCCTCCTCCTCCTCTCAGGGGAACAAAACAGCCCGGGGTATTACTGAGTCCTAGCACTACCAGAATCGGTTACATCTAGGTTACACACATTGTATTGCTCTCGAGACCAACTACACCACCTAATCAACATTCTTTATGTGCTTCACTGTCTCATGTTTATTTTGTTTGCTTCAAAATATCTCTTTAAGGGTGTATAGTAAAGAATCTGATTAATGAGGATAGAAAATACTATGCTACAGCAGCATAGCTATTTCATTGACTATACTACACAGTATTATTACTACACTGTAATCCTTGTGACCTGAACTGGTATCAACGAGACCTGGGTTGAAATACATGTATTTGTTATTTAAATACATTTTTCTGTGTATTTGAGTCTTTTCAAATTCAAGGCCCAAAACAAGTACTTTAACTTGAGTATTTGAATGTTTGTTTTGTAAAAAAAAAATGTCAAAAAATGGTTGACCAAAATTGTATTTGAAAGAATTTTAAAATACTTATTTCAAATACATGGGTTAAATGCATTGGAGTGTATTTGAGTCAGTGTATTTGAGTATTTTCAAATACGTTCCAATTTTATTTCCAAATGCATTTGACTATTTAACTACTTGTTTTTTTTACAAAGGTTGTCTGAATACTTGTTTTGAAATGTATTGAAAAGTAATTGAAATACCTGAAATAGTATTTGAACCCTGGTCTGATATTAACCACCTTTGGACAATGGGATAGTTTTATCCAATGGTATTGAATCATTGTTATCTGTTATCTACTTAACAATCTGTCATCATCAAGGCAATAACATCCACTGCCTACAACAGGCATTAAAAAGCACACATGAAGTAAAAATTGTCACATCTTTGAAATAATGTAGAGTTTGGTTTGATCCTAGCATTTATTCTATTTATTCAGTCATGGCAAAAAAATATTGGCACCCTTGCACTTTGTTCAAATAATGCAACATTTCTTCCAGAAAACTGTTGAAATTAAAACATATTTTGGTATCCATGTATGTATGTCTTTGGTTTGCAGTTGAACAAGACAAACAAATCTGAATAATTTACTAAATGTTAGCTTAATCCTTGTTCGAATGGTGTAGAAAGCACTTTCATCAACTGCCACATAGATTCAAGTTGACCTTCAGACGCAAAGTACGACAGTTTCAACTCGCACCATCCGTCGTCAACTCAATGAAAGGGGGTTATACGGTAGGAGACCCTTGGGGGACCCCACTGCTGAGAGAGAGACATAATAAAAGCAGACTGCAATTGGCAAAAACACACCGGAACATGAGAAAATCATTCTGGGAGAATGTCCTGTGGACAGATGAGAACAAATTAGAGCTTTTTAGTAAAGCACACCATCTCTATGTTTACAGAAAACAAAATGAAGCTTTCAAAGAAAATGACACCTTCCCTACAGTCAAACATGGAGGTTCCGTGATGATTTAGGGTTACTTTGCTGCCTCTGACACTGGGTGCCTTGAACGTGTGCATGGCATCATGAAATCAGGAAAATACCAAAGCATTTTGGAGCACAATGTCAGACCCAGTGTCAGAAATCTGGATCTCCGTTGAAGGTCATGGGTCTTCCAGCAGGACAATGACCCCAAACAAACTTCAAAAAGCACCCAGGAATGATTCAAGATAAAACGCTGGACTGTTCTGAAGTGGCCAGCAATGAGACTAGATTTAAATCCCATTGAAAACTTGTGAAGAGATCTGAAAACAGCAGTTGGGAGAAGGCACCCTTTAAATCTGGGAGAACTGGAGGAGTTCGCACAAGAAGTGTGGTCCAAACTGCCAGTACAGAGGTTCAGGAAGCTCATCGATGGCTATAGGAAGCGCTTGATCACAGTTATTTTGACAAAAGGCTGTGCTACCAAATATTAAGTCTAGCATGTCAATAATTTTGTGAATGCCATTTCGATTTATTTTCTGATTGAATGGATATACTAAGTTCTGAATTAAAAACAAAGGTTCTGTAATATTAACAGTGAAATAAAGAATTGTGGAGATTAAGTACTTTGGTCAATTTCAACTTATTTTTGGGGAAAGTTGTGAGTTACTTGAAAAAATATTTTTGGTCATGACTGTACTTACTGTCCTGTTTATGGCTGTTACGGTGACCGTATTACCGTCACGAGTCATGACGGCAGGCGATTCCACGTGATCGTTTAGTCACGGTAATTAGGCCTTTCCAAACTCTGATGCTGCTGATGGTCATTGGTAGTCTACCAAACTTGCTAACTGCCTGGTACTCCGGACTCTATTGTTCCTCTAATCACTCTGACATCACTGCAAATGTAACCAAAAATCGAATCAAACACTTCATGAGAGCCTATGAGCTCATGTTGCGCAACATTTATATAGGATAGGCAATTGCGTGAGAAAACAGAGTGATGGCCTCTATTAAAAAGAGCAGGATCCTATAAGCTTTCTATGGGCTAGGCCTACTATATTTATTTCTCAACTTTCCTAATATTAAGCACATTGCTTCTCTTTACAACAGGAGTATAACCAACCTATCTGGTTGGCATGAAAATGAACCACGTGAAAAGCGTCCTCTGTTCACTATTTAAGGGCATAGAAGACATGTATTTTTTTCCGTGGCCCCTGTTTCGAGACAGGTGCATGATAACGGTCAATTCTAAATCAAAACAAATCTCACACATATTATTTAATATATGTAAATACAAGATTAAATCAAGAACAATATTAGCCTATTACTTGTGAATGATATATTATCACTTGTGAATGATACCCAAATCATAGTCGCACACATCATGTAGCCTAGCCCATAGACACATCACTAGGGATGAGCCCCCTGCCATCCAGAACCTCTATACCAGGCAGGGTCAGAGGAAGGCCTATTGTCAAAGACTCCAGCCACCCAAGTCACAGACTGTTCTCCCTGCTACTGAAATGGAAAGTGGTACCAGAGGGCCAAGTCTGGGACCAAAAGGCTCCCAAACAGCTTCAACCCCTAAGCCATAATACTGCTTAACAGTTAATCAAGTGGCTAACCTGACTATTTGCATTGACCCCCTTTTTACTTGCACTGGCTGTCTTTCACCGGCTCTATGAACACTCACTGAACTCACACTATATCATATACTCCACTGCCACTCCAACACACACACATACACACACACTACCTGCACCGCTCATACACACAAAACACACATGCATATTGACGCCACACATACACTCACACATAGACACACCTTCACACTCTTTCACACTTCCCAAACACTGCTGCTACTCTGTTTATTTTCTATCCTGATTGCCAAGTCACTTTTACCCCTACCTACATGTATATATTACCTCAACTACCTCGTACCCCTGCACATTGACTCAGAACTGGTACTCCTTGCATATAATCTCGTTATTGTTATTTTATTGTGTTACTATTTCCTTTAAAAAAATTGCAAATGTTTCTTAATGTTTAACTCTGCATTGTTGTGAAAGGGCTTGTAAGTAAGCATTTCACAGTAAAGTTTACACCTGTTGTATTCGGCGCATGTTATTTGATTTGATTTCTTTGCTAAGCATTGGAAGCATGGCATGGCCTGAAAACATCCCTGGTCTTTGTGGGTGAATCTGTGCTTGAAATTCACTGCTCGACGGAGGGACCTTACAGATAATTGCATGTGTGGGGTACAGAGATCAGGAAGTCATTATAAAATGAATGTGGAAAAAGTCAAGGGGTGTGAATACTTTCGGAAGGCACTGCACATAACACTTATAACTTATAGGGGACTTAGTATGTAGTACATATACCTGGCTGATAGAACTGAAACCAGACATTATGTTGTAGAGCAGCTTATCTTCATTTAATGATACTTCTCTGAGTTAAATTGGCTTCATGCTAAGATATGACACAAACTGCATTGCTCACCCTGTCACAATCACAATACCACTTCTTATTCCGTAACCACAGTGCCTATAGCTTAAATTACAGTCAAAAGCAATTCCAGTATGTTACAGTCTCTAAGTAATATGAGGACAGCAGTTAAACTAGTTAGCGTGGCTGTCTGTGTCTGCTTAGACTGACATTACGAAGCTGTTTTATGGCGTTTTGCTCAGCTGGCGTTCTACGTTTTACTGATGTGATGTGAATGTATTTATTTCCTGGTTGGTGTTCGGCCTGGCCCTGAATCGATACTGTCTTTAACACTATCAAACTGACCCTTGTGCTGTGTGTGTGTGTGTGTGTGTGTGTGTGTGTGTGTGTGTGTGTGTGTGTGTGTGTGTGTGTGTGTGTGTGTGTGTGTGTGTGTGTGTGTGTGTGTGTGTGTGTGTGTGTGTGCGTGTGTGTGTGTGTGTGCGTGCGTGCGCTACCATTGATGTGGAATCCAATACTAACATTGCCCCATGCTGATGCAGAGGTGTATGTACTGTAGTTTAACACACACACACAAACACACACACAGCTGTGAGCTGAGATGCAGATGGGTAACGGTCACTTTGCTGCCCCGTCCCAGTAACATCACTTAGCATCGCATCACCTTGACGTGGGAGTGCGACCGCCACGGCCTAACAGGCCACCCACGTCTCCATCTAGACTTCCTTCTCAGCGCTAACACACACACACACACATAAACAAACACACACACACTACTGTTCCCTTAGCGACCTAGGCCATTTGTCCCAGTTTCCCTGTGACTTCTAAAGCCTGTCAGGTCCAGGGTGAAAGGAGAGCAAAATGGTGTTTGTTTAACCAGCCTTCGCTCTGATGGCTTAAGAGGCCAGTATGACTCAATATGTCTTCATGTAGACCTGAAGTAGTACACCCGGTGTGACCAATTTGTCCATTGTATCCTAATACGTTTGGCACTGAGAGGCTAAGTCACTGGCTGGACGAAGGATATTTGAAGTTGTCCATGCAGTCAGTCAGGCAGTCAGACAGTCAGGCAGGCAGGCTTCGAGGCAGCCATCAGTCCAACTGTATTCCATATTGATGAGCCAGATCCATCACATTGGAGGTTATTAGTGAGGGTTATTGAAGTGTTTCATATGAGGAATTTATATATACTCTGAATATTAATCCTTTGAAAGTTAGCTAGCTAGCTGTGGGTGTTGTTGCTCCTTGCTCTTGGGCTAAGTCCCCTCCCCCCATCCCTCTCTTTCTCTCTCTCTCATTACTTTTTAAGCACATCACCACCACACATCACCACCACACAATATCTCATAGCCCTAAGCTAAACCATTGTGTGCCCTGAAATGCTAATCACATGTTCTTCAACGAAGATGGAGATTTGCATATTGGTCATAAATAAAAGATTGTGGTTGAGATTGAGCGTAAGTTTTTTTTAAACTACAACCAAACCCCAGGGGTTGATAGGACTTGAAGCAGAAGAGAATCACTGATCGGCTTTGGAAGAAAAATGAGAATGATTTATTTATTTTCAGTGGCCAACAGCCAACCTACATACCATGATACTCATCAATCCACTCATCAATCCACCATCAAACTGAAATTATGAGCTATGAAGAAGGAGATACCATTGCCCTACATACCAAATACGCGGAACTCAAAGCATTCAATGCGGGCTAAATCAACAACTAGAACAGTAGTACTCTCTTTGAATGAGAAAACTTTGAGCAGATTTTTAGCAGAAATTGCAGAATGTGTCAATCAGACTGTAGGAATAAGCACAAGGCAGACTGCACTGTATCTCTACCTTACATTACTCATGCTGTCTCGTTAAGTTGTGTGTCAAGAAGCGAGCACTGTTTTAAAGACATTCACCCCCCACTCAGCTATGCTCTGCTAACAAACCTCACTACAAATTTCACCACTTCTATTCAAGTGGTCAGAAGTTCTGCGTAAACTGTGTCTGTGATCAAACTTTTGCAGTGTAGGGAGAATGCAGTATTTATTAGTGGCTGTGTTGCACCTCTGGACACAGTAGAATACCAAGTACAAGTTTAATTAAAACTTAACTGCAACAGGTCTAGTGCTGCAGACATTTGTTTAATACCATGTGCACTATGTACCATGATGTAGTGTTCCAGGCTAAAGCACGACTGGATTTAAACTTACCCCAGACTTCAATAGCCAATATGCAATGTTGGCTAAACTGCAATCAATCACTTTTCTCATCAGTTTATCTGCTGAATGTCATTACATTAGGCACTAACAATGTGTGTGTGTGTGTATGCATGTGTGTGCACATGCATGTGTTGTTTTCTTTTGTTTAGAATCGACCACAATGTTCGTGGTCATGTTTTTTTTGTCTAATTCAAAAGCGCAAACATTCTCTAATCCCATGTAAAGACATTAATCAAACATGGATTATAAACTCTTAATAGTCACATTCCAATATATGCTCCACACACACCATACTCATAAATACTTATAACCTGATACTTCTAATCTAAACGATAAGAGTATTTACATCTTAATGTGGTTTACATGTCTGGCGATAATCAAACAAATGGATCATTTTAAAACGTTAATATTTCCTGGGGATTTTGATTATGTCAAATGGCAGTGGACCAATTTCTTAATTCAAAAGATCAATTTAAAGGGATATTGTATGTAGGATTATGCATGGTAGACGTAACAACTATAGCGCACTGCAACTGCCCTGCTCAATCTATGCTGTGTCCCAAAAGGCAACCTAATCCCTTTGTAGTGTACTGCTTTTTATCCCAAATGGTCCCTGGTCAAAACTAGTGCACTGCATAGGGAATAAGGTGTCAAGAAAGTCTGCAGCATATACAGTTTCAGTGTCTACCTGCTGTACATACCAATTACAATATATAGGCAACCCCACGTCTATTAAACTTCAGTACACCTTCTGCCGACCAATCAGAATCCTCTGGTTTTACTTCCACTGTAAATCCAATAAGACATTTCTGAGCAGCACATTTTAAGGAGGCAGTATCTTCTCTGCCAACACTACTTTGTAATAGATCCCCCACACACACGCACGCACGCACACACACACACACACACACACACACACACACACACACACACACACACACACACACACACACACACACACACACACACACACACACACACACACACACACACACACACACACACACACACACACACACACACACACACACACACACTCTATGTGGCAGCAAGAGAGGTTTTCATCCAGCCTGGGATGGAACTGAATGTGTGAATCTGCTTAGGTCATCATCCGTCTTACAGACACTTTCAGTCAGTTGGCTTAGTGTGTGTGTGTGCATCATGAGTACGTGTGTGTACCTGTTACCACAAAATCCCATATTCGGTCAGTGCTATCTCAAATAACGACTAGATTTTCAACATAGAATATATGAAAAAAATGTTTTTAGTATAATACAATTGTATATTTTAGATAACCTCAACATAAGTGAGCTGTAAGCACATCATGTTGTTCATGAGCATCACAGTTACACTACAACACTGACATAATCATATGTCTCAACACCATCCTCCACATAACAAAGAGTAAAAAATGTCAGACAAATGGAAAATATGGCGGATGGGATCTGAAATATTTAAATGAAAGCACAATGCATCTGAATGCATTGGACTGGAGACGCCCCAAATCAAAACATAACATGAAAGAAGAGTCACTTACAACCACACTCTATCCAACGGGGAATCCTGACAAGCAGCAACCTCTAAAATATGCCAGTGAGTCTCCAAAGTGATAACCTCTTTCAGGAATAGGGAACAACCACAGCATTGTAGGCTAGAGGGAATGTCCCCTAAGAGCATCCTGTCAATCAAATACTTGTCATCTGCAGAGGGATGAATGTCATCATGCCTGGAGAACAGTGGCCAGAAACCATATTGGGTTTGGCTTGCAGAAAGAACCATCCTTCTTCATTTTCAACACTTTTCAAATAGAGAAACTTGACACCCAACACCTTATAATCAAGACTTGAGGTGATGCTCTAAAGCATTATTAAACCTTGTTATTAAATAGATTACAAATTGTGATCATTAGCCTGAGACACAATCCTTCATCAAATATCTGGGGTGGTGAGAGTCAAGCATAGGGTGCCATACTTGGGGTGGCAGGTAGCCTAGTGGTTAGAGTGTTGGGTCAAGTAACCGAAAGGTTGCTATATCGAATCCCCGAGCTGACAAGGCAAGAAACTGTCGTTCTGCCTGTGAACAAGGCAGTTAACCCACTGTTCCTAGGCCGTAATTGTAAATAAGAATGTGTTCTTAACTGACTTGCCTAGTTAAATAAAGATTACTTTTTTTAAATTAGGTATAGTCTACAGAATTATCATGGTTATACCTGATGTATTAGCCTGCATTCTGCAGTTATTTGAAGGAGAGGGTTTCTGTCATAGAGCCTGCAATATTATCTATGGTTTCTATATTAGGATCCTGAATGTTGTGGAAGTGTGTGGGATGCAGCATGTGGGTGTTGTTATTTGTCTATGCAAGAAAAGTCAGGTATAGGTGTCAAAAAAAGGAAGAACTCTGTGTACAGTCAGTACTAAGCATGCCTGTACTGTATAAAAACAACTGGACTTTAGCCATAGCCTGACCTATTACTGGAAAATCTACAGTCAGTACTAAGCATGCCTGTACTGTATAAAAACAACTGGACTTTAGCCATAGCCTGACCTATTACTGGAAAATCTACAGTCAGTACTAAGCATGCCTGTACTGTATAAAAACAACTGGACTTTAGCCATAGCCTGACCTATTACTGGAAAATCTACAGTCAGTACTAAGCATGCCTGTACTGTATAAAAACAACTGGACTTTAGCCATAGCCTGACCTATTACTGGAAAATCTACAGTCAGTACTAAGCATGCCTGTACTGTATAAAAACAACTGGACTTTAGCCATAGCCTGACCTATTACTGGAAAATCTACAGTCAGTACTAAGCATGCCTGTACTGTATAAAAACAACTGGACTTTAGCCATAGCCTGAGCTATTACTGGAAAATCTACAGTCAGTACTAAGCATGCCTGTACTGTATAAAAACAACTGGACTTTAGCCATAGCCTGACCTATTACTGGAAAATCTACAGTCAGTACTAAGCATGCCTGTACTGTATAAAAACAACTGGACTTTAGCCATAGCCTGACCTATTACTGGAAAATCTACAGTCAGTACTAAGCATGCCTGTACTGTATAAAAACAACTGGACTTTAGCCATAGCCTGACCTATTACTGGAAAATCTACAGTGGTGTTTTTTAAGAAGAAAGTATCACTAGAACTATATCACCTATTGATTAAAACACTCAAACGCAACTCTGGACCTAGAAGCCAGTTCCACTGTGTTTTTTCATTGTTCCCCTCTAACCAGGGACTGATTTAGACCTGGGACACCAGATGGTGGCAATTCATTATCAGGTAGAACAGAAAACCAACAGGCTCCGGCCTTCGTAAGAGTTTAATACTCCTGGACTAGAACACCCTTGCCATAGACCACAGACCTATGCAGGGTCTAAAATGGCACCCTATTCCCGTGCACCACTTTACACTTGAGCCCTCTGGTCAAAACAAAAGCAGTGCACTATATAGGGAATAGGGTGACATCTGGGGCGCACAATACTGTCTGTAAAAGTGCAGAAGCTCCATGTTGACAGCTTGAATGGAATGAGGACATAATCTCGTTAATGAAACCATAAAATAGAGCAGGACATTGTAATAAAGCCTGTCTGGCATCAAAGACGGCATGGCCCCCAAGGTGGTATAATTGAGCCTAGGGAAACGTTAATCATATGTAGGCACCTAAATCTGTTTGAGTATTATTGCCCCCTATACATGTGTGTTGTGCCACCACTGATGTAAGACTTCTAGCCTTGTGCTGACGTTATAACTCATTTGCATGTTTGATCCAGGCCTTTATGTATCTATGAATTAATCGATCCTGATTTAAAGATACAGAGTACAGTTTATTGAGGGCCAGTAACATGAAATACCAGTCTGAAGCAACTTGTATAAGCTACAGTAATTGCTTGCTATGGCAAGTCGAGACAGGAATCAATTGCTGTCTGCAAGTGTTGTGATTTATATTCTAAGCACAGTCTATTTTCATCGATTGCATTATGCAAGTTCATTTCCAATAGACAAGCAAATTAAACAATTGTAACTGAAATTAGCCAATGAACGTTAACCTCTGGTAGATTTTTTTTCCCGAAAAATGTTAACAGTATAAATCTGGAGCCTATTCAAATATACCCACATCATAGAAATAGTGAATACAGACAAACTCACCACAAGTGTTGGGACCCCTGCCACGAGCGCATACAGTAGAGCGGGAGGGATCGCGCTGGACTCCTCCGGTCCGAGGTACGGCTTCGCGTAGGCATTGTCATAGCAGAAGAACCCTTGGACGTGCACGTTAAACGTGTCCGTGTACTCGAAGTAGTATGCCAGCATGACCGTCCCCGCCATGATCACCAGCTGAAAATAAAGCATGTTCGTCAAAGGAAGCGAAAGGAACATTTAACAATCCACTTGACTGAGGAGAGAAAGCCCCGCCACCTCTGTTTTCATTCCGCCTTCTTCGCCCCTAGCCTAGCGCAGCAGCTTGACCATAGCACCTGTCAGCCACACATTTCTCCTACTGCCACTAATGCTCGTTATAAGGCATTGCTGAATGGTGATGTTCACAGAGCTGTGTTCTGTCACCCCCGGTTGGTCACTGGAACCGGAATGAACGAGATAGAGATGAAAACGTGTGGATTGGAGGGAGCGCACGCGTGGGTCTCTGTGTTTGTGCGCAGCAGCAGCCGCGCCGCTATTCACCGTGGGCAGCAAATGATGGAAAGAGGAGTGACAACGCACGCCCGTTGCTGCTTTTCATCTCTCCTTTCAGCACCCGCAGTGAATGACTCTGAGCAACTTGTTGGAGCTTTAGATTCGCCTCCAAGTCATCTTCACCGCAGTCAGAGTCGTGCGTCAGCTTTAGTGCCCTTTGGAGAGATACGCACCATTCCTATTCATTTTCATTATGCGAACGCCCGCATGTGTCCTAAAGACTCCAACAACAGAACACAGTAATCAAAGCTGACGTCAACCACATCAGTCTACTCTACACTCTTGTCCATGCAGTCCAGATATCTATATTATTGTAATTTTGTTGGAAGTATTTGAAGAGATATGCAAACAACATTCATATTCAATTCGATTTTATGCAAGTGTTTTCCAAAGACTCCATCAAATTATTAATCAAAGCTGATGTCAACGACTGTTCTGTTGTTGGAGTCTTTAGGTTCGCATAATGAAAATTAATAGGAATTGGCCAGTGCTGATTTTTTTTCAGGAGTTAAATTCACTCTGTAAGATTGAAATTAAGACTCAGTGTTGTAAAATAACCCCCAGTGTTGGTGTTAATAACCAGAGTTATTCCTTTACATTGTGGTTCATAAAACAGTCCCATCAAATCCAAGCCTGTAATATTATTTCCCAGCATGCTCTACTGCGGGTTTATTTTTTAGGATTTATTTTCATATGTTTTTGCATGTACATTAGTCAATCAATCAATCTTATGCTACACAAAGATAAAGAGCAAAAATGTTTGTAAACTAATCCAATCAGTTAGTTCGATTTATTACATCCATTACTGAAATGGTTGTTCCAGTTTAAATGGGTTTAGGTAGTCTCCTTTACCAATCTTGAAAGTCATTCTGAATGCGGGTTGCGGGATAATACAAATTCCAAAGATTGGATACCCTAACACTATCTGGATTCCAATAGGAATTACACATGACATCACTTTGCAATCCAGCATAAAGTGATATGCGGACCTGATGTGGCCGTTAAAACAAGAGTTTCACCGCTGAGTTAGGATAAACTAGGCTAACAAAGTCCTTATGATCAGTATATAATGTATAGTGTATTGTCATAGTTTAATTTTAATTCTAAGACTTACCTAGGACCTTTTAAATGAAAGTTTTTGACAACCATGTCTGTGCCACTAACAAATACAGCCATGGGCGGAAACTCCACAATTCACAAAAAAAGTAATCCTGGGAAATATGCAAATTTGGCTTTACTCCATAAGCCATTCCATTATATTTCACTCCAGAGTAGAGTGAAATACTAATTTGTTCACTCCAGTGTATTGTGAATTTCACACAGCCTGTGTACAGTTTCTATTCTGTATAGGGTTACAGAAACACTGTCTAAATGTTAACATTTTTGAAAGTGTGAAATTCACTCTGTTGAGAGTGGATGCATATACGCACTGCAAAAGTGTTGAAATGAAAACTACGGCGAGTTAGTTTAACAGCGAGTTAGTTTAACACTTCCCATTTTCCTGTGTAGTCAAGACAACATTTTGACCAGCATCATAATGCCGTGGGATGCCGAGAAATGTATCTCTTCTGTCTATTCTATTCTATTCTATTCTATTCTATTCTATTCTATTCTATTCTATTCTATTCTACAGTCATGGCATATGAGTCAATGAGGACAAACACATCAAACACTTAGACACTCCATCCATGGTTCAAATGGTACCATTCAGTTTGGGTGTAATTACGGAAAGATCTAACTATCAAAGGTACACAGAGATGGAGAGATGTTAAAAGATCCAGTTTAAAGCAGGACTACGACAGATCTGTTCTCTAGCTGTCTGTATTGTCTGGATCAGGCGAGGGAAAGGCTGTGTGCCATGGTGATTATAGTGCCATCAAGGCTCATTTATATCCTTTACCATTAATCAGCCTAACGCAGATTTTACAGTCTCAAAGAAACAGACATTTCTGAATGTGCTCAAACTTTGAGGCTATTTTATGGCTAAGCCTCATGGGCAAAAAATGTGGGGCCAATCTTTCATTTTTATTTACTATTTTTAAAGGGTTTAGCCTTTCCAATATTCACCCATTATTCCAGATGTACCAATGTGCATTACAGATCAGGGGTATTTTTGTCCGAATCAAACTCTCCACGGGAGGCCAGACAATATGTGCCAGGCGATTCACAGTGGCCCATTACTTGAGCCGCATCATCGCACCGCTGCCACGGATCCAATCATGCGGAAGGATCTACAAATCTGTCCAATTACTGATCGGGACAGCACATGTCAGCTCTGAGGCACTGAGGTGTCGTGTTTACGAAAAGCACCATCTGAGGGCCACAGTCCATCTGTCACTCCAGAGATGTGAGTGAAGTGTTTTTGTTCCAATGTTGATTTCCTGCTAAGTTGGGAGGTCTAAGGTCACAATAAATCCTGTATAAAATGGGGTAAAGATAGAGTAGAACGTTTAGTTGTTAAAAAATCTTAAGAGTCTATTGATGCACCCGTGCGTCAATCTAAGTGACAAAATATATAAAAATCCCCATTAAAAATCCATCAATGTAAGCTAGATATCATGCTTTTTGCATGACCTGCGTCTCAATCCACCACATCTGCCCGTGGCGGCCTTCCGCATCTGCGTTGGAAAGTGACCGAGCTACAGCGATGTTTGTCAGACCATGAGACATCCCAGAAATGGGTCTTCTCACGAAAACATCTGTAGATTCCTAACTATTAGGAACCACTCTATGGAAAGGGGAGACTCTCACGAACACGATGGTGTTCTCCTTTTTGCTCTATGACCCTCACAAGTGTCACTGGACTCATCTGAAGGTAACCTGTACAATCGAATAGAAGTATGGAGGTAGTTTTGTACGGAAGAGTATTAGGTCCAAGTAGTGAGCGACGGTGGTACTTGGCTTATTATTTTTTGCACGATAGTACTTTAAAAAGCGACAATATTTTGAAAATAAAGTCTAAATTACATTTTGAGAATTAAGTGGCAATATTTCTAGAAAAAAACGGAATATTTAGAGAATAGTCAACATTTTATTTAGAGAATAAAGTCTCAGTTATATTTCAAGATAAACATAAGGGAAGTACATGTCTCCCTGACTACGTTCTGCTGTGCACGCCCGCCACCGTTGAAATGCCTGAAGTTAGATGACCTGGTGAAACTATGCTACAGAATTGGCTTTAAGTAACAACGAAATTATTTCTCTTTTAGCACATAATAATATTTTCAGAAGGAGGAACCGTGGTTACATACTGTACATAGGTAGAGACGGCCGGGTTGTGTGTGTAAGTGTATGCAGGTGTGTGTGTGTGGACAGTAAAAAGTAGGGACAAAACAAACAAATGGCCATCAATCTAATGATCTAAAACACTCATTCAAACAAGCTTCACTATTCACTCACGCTTATCAATCTAATTATCTAATAACTCACTCGCACGCTCGCACGCACACACAACAACACACACCAAGTTTCCCCTTGTGTGTTTTCCCCCTGGCAATTTCAAACTATAGTCATACACTATTTTAACAACCATGGTGTGTTATGAGCACAAACAAAGGCCACGTACTGTAGGTTACATGACCACACCCAATAAAAGGAGAGGCAACTCAGGGGAGACTCCTGCATGCGCAAACTAGCAAATCTGAGGCACTTTGATTATATTATGATGGTCATAATGCTTCTTCACAGTGTCATTAAGTGTATTTTCTTAGTCGAAGTAAAGTGACACAGGAGGGTCATAATGCTTCTTGACAGTGTCATAAAGTGTATTTTCTACAAGTTGTTTCAAATATAATGAAAAACAAACAGGACTTTAAAGAGTGAATTACAACAGCAACAAAGGACTTAAGAAACAAACTTTCAAATGAAAGGAAACTTCTTGGCAGGGAAAAAACACATTTAAATAAATGTGGGTATTGACACTCTTATGTCCATGTCATAACCAGCCATAAAATAACATAATATATGTTACAAGAGGTGTAAATATATAGGTCTTGACAGTGTGATGACAATATTATGACAGTTTATGTCAGCTGTAATGACATACTACGACATGGTTATGAACGTTTCATAATGTGTTATGGGTGTCAAGTAAAGTGTTACCGAAAATATTAATGGATGGATTCTCTTTCTTTATAGAAATATAGGTGAGATATTATTAGATAACTATTAGATAAATAATGATAGTCTATATACAGTTGAAGTTGGAAGTTTAGATACACTTAGGTTGTAGTCATTAAAACTTGTTTTTCAACCACTACACATATTTCTTGTTAACAAACTATAGTTTTGGCAAGTCAGTTAGGACATCTACTTTGTGCATGACACAAGTAATTTTTCCAACAATTGTTACAATTCCAGTGGGTTTACATACACTAAGTTGACTGTGCCTTTAAACAGCTTGGAAAATTCCAGAAAATTATGTAATGGCTTTAGAAGCTTCTGATAGGCTAACTGATATCATTTGAGTCAATTGGAGGTGTACCTGTGGATGTATTTCAAAGCCTACTTTCAAACTCAGTGCCTCTTGACAATATTATGACAGTTTATGTCAGCTGTAATGACATACTACGACATGGTTATGAACGTTTCATAATGTGTTATGGGTGTCAAGTAAAGTGTTACCGAAAATATTAATGGATGGATTCTCTTTCTTTATAGAAATATAGGTGAGATATTATTAGATAACTATTAGATAAATAATGATAGTCTATATACAGTTGAAGTTGGAAGTTTAGATACACTTAGGTTGTAGTCATTAAAACTTGTTTTTCAACCACTACACATATTTCTTGTTAACAAACTATAGTTTTGCCTACTTTCAAACTCAGTGCCTCTTTAATTGACATCATGAAAATAAAAATAAATCAGCCAAGAACTTGCCAAGAACTCATCTGTACAAACAATAGTATGCAAGTATAAACACCATGGGACCACGCAGCGTCATACTGCTCAGGAAGGAGACGCGTTCCGTCTTCTAGAGACTTTGGTGCGAAAAGTGCAAATCAATCCCAGAACAACAGCAAAGGACCTTGTGAAGATGCTGGAGGAAACAGGTATAAAAGTATCTATATCCACAGTAAAACGAGTCCTATATCGACATAACCTGAAAGGCCGCTCAGCAAGGAAGAAGCCACTGCTCCAAAACCGCCATTAAAAAGCCAGACTACGGTTTAAAACTGCACATTGGGACAAAGATCGTACTTTCTGGAGAAATGTCCTCTAGTCTGATGAAACAAAAATAGAACTGTTTGGTCACAATGACCATCGCTATGTTTGGAGGAAAAAGGGGGAGGCTTGCAAGCCGAAGAACACCATCCCAACCGTGAAGCACAGGGGTGGCAGCATCATGTTGTGGGGGTGCTTTGCTGCAGGAGGAACTGGGGCACTTCACAAAATAGATGGCATCATGAGGCAGGAAAATTACATGGATATATTGAAGCAACATCTCAAGACATCAGTCAGGAAGTTAAAGCTTGGTCGCAAATGGATCTTCCAAATGGACAATGACAACAGTCAAAGTATTGGAGTGGCCATCACAAAGCCCTGACCTCAATCCCATAGAAAATTTGTGGGCAGAACTGAAAAAGGGTGTGCGAGCAAGGAGGCCTACAAACTTGACTCAGTTACACCAGCTCTGTCAGGAGGAATGGGCCAAAATTCACCCAACTTATTGTGGGAAGCTTGTGCAAGGCTACCCGAAAAATTTAACCCAAGTTAAACAATTTAAAGGCAATGCTACCAAATACTAATTGAGTGTATGTAAACTTCTGACCCACTGGGAATGTGATGAAAGAAATAAAAGCTGAAATACATCCTTTCTTGTCACGTTCTGACCTTAGTTCCTTTGTTATGTCTTTGTTTTAGTATGGTCAGGGTGTGAGTTGGGTGGGTTTGTCTATGTTCCGTTTTCTATGTTGTGTTTTGCATTTGGCCTGGTATGGTTCTCAATTAGAGGCAGGTGTCGTTAGTTGTCTCTGATTGAGAATCACACTTAGGTAGCCTTTTCCCACTTGTGTTTCGTGGGTGTTTATTTTCTGTGTCTGTGTGTTCCACATGGAACTGTTTCGGTTGGTTATTTCACGTGTTTATTGTTTTGTTTCAGTGTTCGCTTGTTTTAATAAAGAGCATGAACACGTACCACGCTGCGCATTGGTCCTCCGATCCTTACTACTCCTCCATCGGAGGAGGACAGCCGTTACATCTCTCTACTATTATTCTGACATTTCAAATTCTTAAAATAAAGTGGTGATCCTAACTGACCTAAAACAGGGAATTTTGACTAGAATTACATGTCAGGAATTGTGAAAAACGGAGTTTAGAAGTATTTGGCTAAGGTGTATGTAAACTTACGACTTCAATTGTAGGCTATAAATAAATAATCACTGATCTGGCATGACTTGGTTGATAGCCTAGAGTAATACTGTATCTCCTTTCACAATCCATCTATCAGTGATGTCTTCAAGGATAGTTGGAATGAAGGATGCATAGGTTATCCCACAACAGGGGCATCGTCTTCATCATAGGCAATTTGTCTCAGCTACACCGCTAACATAGGCTACCACTTACGCACCTTATAGTGGCTAGAGGCTAGACCGGTTGGCTGTTAGATTAGAGTAATGGAAGGTTGCCTCCCGAATGGCTCAGCAGTCTAAGGCACTAAGGCGCCAATGCAACCTGGGGTTCGATCCCGTGACCGGGAGCCCCATAGGGCGGCGCGCAATTGGCTCAGCGTTGTCCGGGTCAGGGAAGGGTTTGGCCAGGGGGATTTCCTTGGCTCATCTCGCTCTAGCGACTCCTTGTGGCGGTCAGGTCCACAATTATTATGTGCCAAAAGAGAAAGGATTTCCTTGTTACTAAAGACAATTCTAAAGTATAATTTCACCAGGTCATCTAACTGCAGGCATTTCAACTGTGGCGCACACAGTGACAGTTAACCAAATCATCTAACTGCAGACATTTCAACGATTGTGCGTATAGCGACAGTTAACCAAATCCCCTACTTTAATCTAGAAATATAACTGCCACTTTATTATCAAAATATTTCTACTTTATTCTCCAAATATTGCCACTTTTTAAAAGTTCTATCCTGCAAAAAATAATATTCCAAGTACCACAACCCATCGCTGTTACATTTTCTTCCTTTCACTTCTCATCATAGTTTTGTGCCAAGAAAAATAAGGGGTTAAAATACAGTGGGGCAAAAAAGTATTTAGTCAGCCACCAATTGTGCAAGTTCTCCCACATAAAAAGATGAGAGAGGCCTGTAATTTTCATAATAGGTACACTTCAACTATGACAGACAAAATGAGAAGAAAAAAAATCCAGAAAATCACATTTTTTATGAATTTATTTGCAAATTATGGTGGAAAATAAGTATTTGGTCAATAACAAAAGTTTATCTCAATACTTTGTTATATACCCTTTGTTGGCAATGACAGAGGTCAAACGTTTTCTGTAAGTCTTCACAAGGTTTTCACACACTGTTGCTGTTTTTTTGGCCCATTCCTGCATGCAGATCTCCTCTAGAGCAGTGATGTTTTGGGGCTGTTGCTGGGCAACACGGACTTTCAACTCCCTCCAAAGATGTTCTATGGGGTTGAGATCTGGAGACTGGCTAGGCCACTCCAGGACCTTGAAATGCTTCTTACGAAGCCACTCCTTCGTTGCCCGGGGGGGGGGGGTGTTTGGGATCATTTTCATGCTGAAAGACCCAGCCACGTTTCATCTTCAATGCCCTTGCTGATGGTAGGCTTTGTTACTTTGGTCCCAGCTCTCTACAGGTCATTCACTAGGTCCCCCCGTGTGGTTCTGGGATTTTTGCTCACCGTTCTTGTGATCATTTTGACCCCACGGCGTGAGATCTTGCATGGAGCCCCAGATCGAGGGAGATTATCAGTGGTCTTGTATGTCTTCCATTTCCTAATAATTGCTCCCACAGTTGATTTCTTCAAACCAAGCTGCTTACCTATTGCAGATTCAGTCTTCCCAGCCTGGTGCAGGTCTACAATTTTGTTTCGGGTGTCCTTTGACAGCTCTTTGGTCTTGGCCATAGTGGAGTTTGAAGTGTGACTGTTTGAGGTTGTGGACAGGTGTCTTTTATACTGATAACAAGTTCCAACAGGTGCCATTAATACAGGTAACGAGTGGAGGACAGAGGAGCCTCTTAAAGAAGAAGTTACAGGTCTGTGAGAGCCAGAAATCTTGCTTGTAGGTGACCAAATACTTATTTTCCACCATAATTTGCAAATAAATTCATATAAAATCCTACAATGTGATTTTCTGGATTTTTTTTTCTCAATTTGTCTGTCATAGTTGAAGTGTACCTATGGCCTCTCTCATCTTTTTAAGTGGGAGAACTTGCACAATTGGTGGCTGACTAAATACTTTTTTCCCCCACTGTATATGTCCGAAGAAACAACAATTTTTTCTGAGCTTTCTTATATCTCCTAGATATAGGACGGACACTTCAAAACCTTATTCCTTATGATGTTTTGCCATTTATGAATGTGTTATTCCATGCGTTTCTCTGGGCTATAACAGTAAAAGGCAAATTAAATACAAATTCAATGGCTGAGACTTTTTGAGGTTTTAAGCCTCATGATTTTAACACTATTTTCAGATGACATATTACTATATTATTACCTATTTGTTGTAATGTATTCTAATATATTCCACTGTTCATAAGCAGGAACTAAATCGATAGTGTTCATCTCTCACAGACATCCAGCTGTTGGAATTACATTAACCCTGTAAAACAGCAATTCATTACAGTGTGTGTGTGTGTGTGTGCGGTTGTATGTTTGTGTCTGTGTGTGTGTTGATCTGACTAATTTGGCTTCCACAGCCATGGCACCTGTCAGCATCCGTTAAGGATGTGGCAGAACTAATGATAAGTACCACGCAGCTGTCTGTCTGTCGTTTGCATTATTGGGCCTGTCATGCTATACAGTAAGTTTGGGTCTCTGTCTGTTACTCACACTGTGATTCCAAGCAGACACCTGGAGAGAAAGGCATCTGATTCCATAACCTGGGGATAGTCAATTGACATCACTGACTGCTCTCCACAGGGCTCTGGTCAAAAGTAGTGCACTATATAGGGAATAGGGTACCATTTGGGACTCTGTGCGCTTATTGAAAGAAACCCTACGACTCAGAGACCATCCAGATAAGTTCCTTATCACAATGATTTATAAACCTCTGAATGCTGTGTAGCTGTAACTGTGTAACGACTGCCTTTGCAAAAAATAGTTACTATTATTTTTGTCTGAAGAATCTGATGGACTGTCACTGCATACAACATGATGCAGAATTGAATATCAAAGAAAATGGCTCTCTGTTGTGGGCTCCATTCTGTCCCATCTTCCCTACGTGGGGGCTAACTGGGTATCAACTCGTATACGCCAGGGCCAGTTAATGAGCTGTGTGTGTGTGTGTATGTGTGTGTGTGTGTGTGTGTGTGTGTGTGTGTGTGTGTGTGTGTGTGTGTGTGTGTGTGTGTGTGTGTGTGTGTGTGTGTGTGTGTGTGTGTGTGTATGTATGTGTGTGTGTGTGTGTGTGTGTGTGTGTGTGTGTGTGTGTGTGTGTGTGTGTGTGTGTGTGTGTGTGTGTGTGTGTGTGTGTGTGTGTGTGTGTGTGTGTCTGTGTGTGTGTGTTTGCACGTGCGTGGGTGGGTGTGTGCTACAGAAACTTCCCCAATGTTCCAATAGAAACGGGACTAAATTAAAACATGAAAGATTTGACAAAATCTGTCTGTATCCAGGATGAGACTCCCCTCTGAGTCTCTCTGGTTCCTCTCGGGGTTTCTTCTCGACAAAAAAGAGAGGAAGAAAAGAAAGCTCATCAAAACACATTCAACTTTCAATCTTACTACACGACACCATCATTCTATCTGCAAATCCTTGACCATAAATAAGAACTACTGAAAATGCCTCTGAGATTCTGGAACCGAAACATATTTCATAATTATGGATCATGTTTTGTCCATGACACATGCAAAATACTTACATTATGTTTCTCTGAAGAGGGATGGGCATCAATTACAAATTACTATTACAAAAATACAACTACAAAATACACTAAAGACCAATGTATCTAAGTAAAATAAAACATAATTTTGCAAAGTATTGTATTTAATTAAAATACATGTATTTTGTATTTTAAAATACAAAAAAAACATTTGCAAGTAGCCGGCCGAACAGCAACATCATTCTCAGTAACGGTTACAGAAACGTCTTACTTGCTATGACTGTAATATGTTGTTGATTATCTACCTTAGTTGAATGCGCTGTCACTCTGGAGTGTCTGCTAAATGACCAAAATGTTCATGCAAACACTGAGCGTACAACAGTATAAACACCTTAAATCCACTTCAATCAGTGTAGATTAGACAGGTTAGATTTTCAAGCCTTGAGACAATTGAGACATGGATTGTGTATGTGTGCCATTGAGAGGGTCAGTAAAGACAAAAGACAAAGGGGCAAGACAAAGGATTTAGGTGCTTTTGATCAGGGTATGGTAGTACTGTAGTTGACAGGCGCACCGGTTTGAGTGTGTCAAGAACTGCAACGCTGCTGGATTTTTCACACTCAAGAGTTTCCCGTGTGTATCAAGAATGGTCCACCACCCAAAGGACATCCAGCCAACTTGACACAACTGTGGGAAGCATTGGAGTCAACATGGGCCAACATTCCTGTGGAACGCTTTAGACACCTTGTTGTCCATGTCCCAACAAATTGAGGGCAAAGGGGGTACATCTCAATATTAGGAACGTGTTCCTAATGTTTTGTACACTCAGTATATGTGAAAGTGAACAACTGCAAAGCACACTGGGTGCTGTCATTGGCCTTGTTTTGGGGTGGAGCTCATTTAAGTAAAACTCAGCATGCTTTGCAATTGTTTCGTTTGTTTTGTTCATTTAGTAGACGGTCTTATCGAATGGAATCATCAAATACATTTGATTAGATCTTTTAGAAAGAATACAACAAATACAAATAACAACATCATACAAACATCATAGCTGCCCAGACCCACACAACCCCATCTCTAGCACCCACTTCACATTCCGCCACATGGCCTGAAACTGAACAATTTTGTTTCTCTTTGTAGCCCATGCACTTTCAATATTTCAATAATAAATCATTTGATTTTTCCATTGTGTTAATGATGGCGGCTTGATTGATTTCCATGTTTTTAGTATATGTTTTTTCAAGATGAGTGATGAGAAGAGAGTCGTTCAGCCCATTGGATATCTCACTACACCACCATATACCATGTCTTTAAATATGCAAATAACATATTTGTCACATGCTTCGTAAACAAGAGGTGTAGTCGTGGCCAAAAGTTTCGAGAATGACACAAATATACATTTTCACAAAGTTTGCTGCTTCAGTGTCTTTAGATATTTTTGTCCTATGTTACTGTGGAATACTGAAGTATAATTTTAAGCATTTCATAAGTGTCAAAGGCTTTTATTGACAATTACATGAAGTTGATGCAAAGAGTCAATATTTGCAGTGTTGACCCTTCTTTTCAAGACCTCTGCAATCTGCCCTGACATGCTGTCAATTAACTTCTGGGCCACATCCTGACTGATGGCAGCACATTCTTGCATAATCAATGCTTAGAGTTTGTCAGAATTTGTGGGTTTTTGTTTGTCCAACCTCCTCTTGAGAATTGACCGCAAGTTCTCAATGGTCTGGGGAGTTTCCTGGCCATGGACCCAAATATCGATGTTTTGTTCCCCGAGCCACTTAGTTATCACTTTTAACTTATGGCAAGGTGCTCCATCATGCTGGAAAAGGCATTGTTCCTGGACGGTTGGGAGAAGTTGCTCTCGGAGGACGCGTTGGTACCATTCTTTATTCATCGCTGTGTTCTTAGGCAAAATTGTGAGTGAGCCTTCTCCCTTGGATGAGAAGCAACCCCACACATGAAAGGTCTTAGGATGCTTTATTGTTGGCATGACACAGGACTGATGGTAGCGCTCACCTTGTCTTCTCCGGACAAGCTTTTTTCCAGATGCCCCAAACAATCGGAAAGGGGATTCATCAGAGAAAATTACCCAGTCCTCAGCAGTCCAATCCCTGTACCCTTTGCAGAATTTCATTCTGTCCCTGATGTTTTTCCTGGAGAGAAGTGGCTTCTTTGCTGCCCTTCTTGACACCAGGCCATCCTTCAAAAGTCTTCACCTCACTGTTCGTGCAGATGCACTCACACCTGCCTGCTGCCATTCTTGAGCAAGCTTTGAACTGGTGGTGCCCCGATCCCGCAGCTGAATTTAGTTTAGGAGACGGTCCTGGCGCTCGCCGGACTTTCTTGGGCGCCCTGAAGCCTTCTTCACAAGAATTGAACCGCTGTCCTTGAAGTTCTTGATGATCCGATAAATGGTTGATTTAGGTGAAATCTTACTGGCAGCAATATCCTGTGCCTGTGAAGCCCTTTTTGTGCAAAGCAATGATGACAGCACATGTTTCCTTCCAGGTAACCATGGTTGACAGAAGAAGAACAATGATTCCAAGAACCACCCTCCTTTTGAAGCTTCCAGTCTGTTAATCGAACTCAATCAGCATGACAGAGTGATCTCCAGCCTTGTCCTCGTCAACACTCATACCTGTGTTAACGAGAGAATCACTGACATGATGTCATGTGGAAATGTTTTTGGGGGGATTCAGTTCATTTGCATGGCAAAGAGGGGCTTTCCAATTAATTGCAATTCATCTGATCACTCTTCATAACATTCTGGAGTATATGCAAATTGCCATCATACAAACTGAGGCAGCAGACTTTGTGAAAATGTATATTTGTGTCATTCTCAAAACTTTTGGCCACGACTGTAGACTAACAGTGAAATGCTTACTGCATTCCCACCAATGCAGAGACAAAAAATATATAAATAATGACACAAGGAATAAATACACAATGGTTAACAATAACTTGGTTATATACACAGGGTACCAGTACCTAGTTGATGTGCTGGGTTACGAGTTAATGGAGGTATGTACATACAGTATAGTTAGGGATAAAGTGACTGGGAAACAGGATAGATAATAAAAAGTAGCAGAAAAAGAGCTAGTGGAAAAATGGTCAATGCAGATGGTCCTATTGAATGAACTATCAGTCTTATGGCTTGGGGGTATAAGCTGTTCAGGGTCCTGTTGGTTCACACCATAGTGCCACCAGACTTTTGTTAGGAATACAGTGTGAACGGGGCCGCTATAAAGAAATAGTATAGAAAATACTCAGAAGTAATTAAAATACGTATTTTAAATACATGTAACAGAGATACTTCCCATCTCTGCTCTGAAGTACAATGCCCAAAGCTGTACAATTACCATGACGTTATTACTGTATTATACAGAACTTAGAATTCAAGAACGTCTAAACTACAGGGTGCATTGTTTTCTTTCAAATGCACGTTGACTTCTTCAACAACATAGCCAACGATATACTTAATGTAAGTAAATCAGGAAGGTTCAAAATAGACTGTAGCTAAACACATCTATAACTTCAGATATCCCGAGGCAGACAGTCTATCCACCATGCCGTTTACTGTTCAGCATATATTTGATTTCATCACCGCATCTGAATAAACACCACTTATAAGAAGGCGAAGCAACGGAGGACAACTTCAAAGTTGCACGCTTCAAGCAGTTGAGGCTTATCTGCCGTGCCACACTTCAAAAGAAATGCATAACACTGTCTTTAACACAACTTAGAAGATATGAAGGGATCCTGTTAGCTATTTTATTTAATGTAAATATTAGTGGCAGCCAGGCTGAGGAATAGTGAAACCAAGAAGCATTGGGAGATATGGAAAAGGTCCATGCTCTCCTGTTGTCACTGTAATGGGTGTCAGAGGCAGTTTGACACCTGAATCTGTAATGTGACTACTGTGAATTAATAAACATGTGGTGGTGCCTCTTTCTGTGATGACTGTTATCATTAGCGTTGCCTGTGAATCTTAATGAGCTAAACTAGGGTAAATATACTGTGAAATTTGGCACTCATATATTATTAGAAGTACTCTGTCACTAGTTTATAACAACTGCTTCCTTTATGGCAAATAACCAACATGTCTGTTTGTTGCATTTATAGTTTTCACAGTCTATTTTGTGTGATCATGCAACATAGAACTGTATATGTACAGTATAGTGGTTTATACCAATCTGGTTGTGTTAGCAAAACTACCACACAGCACATACTGTGTTATTTAATTGAATAAATGGCCTTTCATTCTTTACACAATATATTACTTCTGTGACATGGTAAAGGAGAAGAAGGTCAAGTGTCTTGGTTTAGATTGTAAACATACTGTATTTTTTATTTTACCTTCATTTAACTAGGCAAGTCAGTTAAGAACAAATTCTTATTTTCAATGACGGCCTAGGAACAGTGGGTTAACTGCCTGTTCAGGGGCAGAACGACAGTTTTGTACCTTGTCAGCTCTGGGATTCGAACTTGCAACCTTTCGGTTACTAGTCCAACGCTCTAACCACTCTTCTGTAGTCTACTGTATCTATATTACTATCTCTATCTTGGTGTAGACATCGCTGGTGGAGCAGGGATTCTTTCTAGGGACTGATAGATACTGTAAGAAGATAATTACTAAGTAGATCAAGCTCATCGAGACTCATCCCTGAGGTCATTAACTGTGTAATTAATAATACATGCAAATATGTTGAACGCTCCAAGCTAACTTATTTTCTCTCTGCCTGTTTACGTACACTTTGGCGTCTCCTTCCCTTGTGCATAGCATAATTATGTGAAAACTTAGAACATGGGAGAACTCACATGGAACATCTACAGCTCTAAGAATGTAGAAATTATACCAGACATTCTACTTGTTGTCTCAACAGGAAAGGGTTTGAGATTGTAACAGATTCCAATCATGAGTACAATCGCTACCACTGCGGATCTTGATTCTGTCTACCTTAAGGCATTATTACCAAGATCAAACAACCTTCCTTCGACAATCACATCCATAATAGGTATTGCAATAGTCATGTCCTTTATTGGACACAATTGTGTTTCGGCAGCAGTTCAAATTTGTTCTGCAGAATCTCCAAGAATAAACAATTATCGTACATGATAAGATTATGTATTGCCTTTATCTTGGAGGTGCAATATCTTACCCAAAATGGTGGGATTTTGCAAAGCAAAAACTAGTTGTGACCACCATTGTGGTGTAGGACCTTTCTGCCGTTTTCCTCTGCATTAACACCCACCACCAACCACTCCGTGCAGGAAATGTCACCTACAGAGAACTTTCATTACCACAAAGGTACAACGTACAATTGGAGAAAGACTGATGCAGTCTTTGTTGGGTGATTCTATAGTTATGTGAATGGGATGGTAAAGTTATATCAAGTTAAACATGATGAAGTTACATAAGAAAAGCAGTTGTTGCTATGTATTTTCCTATTCAGAAACAAATTGCCTACAGTGCATTCGGAAAGTATTCAGACCCCTTTACTTTTCCAACATTTTGTTATGTTACAATCTTTTTCTAAAATTGTTTAAATAATTTCCCCCCACATCAATCTAGACACAATACCCCATAATGACAAAGCAAAACAGGTTTTTAGATTTTTTTTCCTCAAATTTATAAAAAACAAAATACTGAAATATCACATTTACATAAATATTCAGACCCTTTACTCAGTCCTTTGTTGATGGACCTTTGGCAGTGATTACAGCCTTGAGTCTTCTTGGGTATGAGGCTACAAGCTTGGCACACCTGTATTTGGGGAGTTTCTCCCATTCCTCTCTGCAGATCCTCTCAAGCTCTGTCAGGTTGAATAGCTGATGCACAGCTATTTTCAGGTCTCTCCAGAGATGTTAGATTGGGTTCAAGTCTGGGCTCTGGCTGGGCCACTCAAGGACATTCAGAGACTTATCCCGAAGCCACTCCAGCGTTGTCTTGACTGTGTGCTTAGGGTCATTGTCCTATTAGGAGGTGAACCTTCACCCCATTCTGAGGTCCTGAGCGCTCAAGAGCAGGACATCCCCACAGCATGATGCTGCCACCACCAAGCTTCACCGTAGGGATGGTGCCAGTTTTCCTCCAGATGTGACGCTTGGCATTCAGGCCAAAGAGTTCAATCTTAGTTTCATCAGACCAGAGAATCATGTTTCTCATGGTTTGATAGTCTTTAGGTGCTGTTTGGCAAACTCCAAGCGAGCTGTCATGTGCCATTTATTGAGGAGTTGCTTCCGTCTGCCCCCTCTACTATAAAGGCCTAATTGGTGGAGTGCTGCAGAGATGGTTGTCCTTCTGGAAGTTTCTCCCATCTCCACAGAGGAACTCATGTTCTTGGTCACCTCCCTGAGTAAGGCCCTTCTCCCCCGATTGCTGAGTTTGGCCGGGTGGCCAGCTCTAGGAAGATTCTTGGTGGTTCCAAACTTTTTCCATTTAAGAATGATGCAGGTCACTGTGTTCTTGGGGACATTTATTGCTACATAAAATGTTTTGGTACCCTTCTCCAGATCTGTGCCTGTCACGTTCTGACCTTAGTTCCTTTTTTATGTCTTTGTGTTAGTTTGGTCAGGGCGTGAGTTGGGGTGGGTAGTCTATGTGCTTTTTTCTATGTTGTATTTGCACGCCAAATTTTTCAGTTTTTGATTTGTTAAAAAGGTTTGAAATATCCAATAAATGTCGTTCCACTTCATGAATGTGTCCCACTTGTTGTTGATTCTTCACAAAAAAATACAGTTTTATATCTTTATGTTTGAAGCCTGAAATGTGGCAAAAGGTCGCAAAGTTCAAGGGGGCCGAATACTTTCGCAAGGCACTGTAGCTAGCTATATGGTGGTTTTCGAGCTGAGGTTAATCAATAGATTCAAGCACATATTTTAATTTGCTAGGTAACCTAGCTAACATTAACTTGCTTGTACAATGTCCAGCAGTTATCCTCTGTAGCTAGCTAGCACCAGTCAGCTGAAAGCTAGCTAGCTAACGAACAGGCAAATACAGTAAAGGTATCTAGCCAATAAATGTACTTTTGTTTTGATTAGCTAGCTGGCGAAGTAGCTAACTAGTTAGCTCTCATCTGGCTGGTAGAACATTAGCTAACGATGGCAAGGAAAGCTAGGCATATCAAACAAGGAAAGCTAGGCATATCGTCTAGCTAGGCATGTCATCCAAAAAGTTATACTTTTGACTCATCTGTCCATAGAACATTCTAACAAGAGTCTTGATGAGCATCCAGGTGCTTCCAGTTGCTTTTTTGGCAAACTTGAGTTATCTTTTTGTATGAGATGGGTCCCATTATGTCTTGCAAAAACCAAACACTACATTCCAAAGTAAGAACCTCATACCAACGGTCAAGCATGGTGGTAGTAGCGTGATGGTTTGGGGATACTTTGCTCCCTCAGGACCTGGACGACTTGCCTTAATAGAAGGAACCATGAATTCTGCTCTGTATTAGACAATTCTACAGGAGAATTTCGATTCTGTGAGCTGAAGCTGAAGCACAGCTGGGTCATGCAGGAAGACAGTGATCCAAATCACATAGTCAAGTCTACATGAAAATGGTTAAAAAGCAACACATTTTAAGTTTTGGAACGGCCTAGTCAAAGTTCAGACCTAATCCCAATTGATATGTTGTGGCAGGACTTGACGCGAGCAGTTCATGCTTGAAAACCCACAAATGTTGCTGAGTTAAAATAGTTCTGCATGGAAGAGTGGGCCAAAATGCTTCCACATGATGTGAGAGACTGATCAACAACTACAGGAAGCACTTGGTTGCATTCATTTTTTTTGTTTGTCACGCCCCGACCTTAGTCTTTGTATTGTCTAGGGTTTTTTGTATGTCTAGGGGTTAATCTAGTCTAGGTGTTTATATGTCTATGGTTGCCTAGATTGGTTCTCAATCAGAGGCAGCTGTTTATCGTTGTCTCTGATTGGGGACCATATTTAGGTAGCCATATTCCTTGGGTATTGTGTGGGTTATTATTCTATGTTTAGTTGCCTGTTTGCACTAGTCATATAGCTTCACATTACCACGCTGTGCCTTGGTCTCATCAATACGACGAACGTGACAGAACAACCCATAAAAGGACTAAGCAGCGTGAAAAGGAGGAGCAGCGTTTGATGGAGCAGACAGCATGGACATGGGATGAAATACTGGACATGGGAGGAAATACTGGCAGGAGAGGATCGCCTACCATGGAGGCAGGTGGAGATAGCACAGGAGGAACGGCGAAGATATGAGGGTACACGGCTTTTGGGGGGGACCCACGAGGAGATTGCATGAGTCAGGTCGGACACCTGAGCCAACTCCTCGTGCTTACTGTGGGGAGCGTGCTACTGGTCAGGCACCGTGTTATGCGGTGGAACACATGGTGTCTCCAGTACGCTATTCAAGCCCGGTGCGCTCTATTCCAGCTCCTCGCATTGGTCGGGCTAGAATGGGCATCCAGCCAGGAAGGAGGGTGCCGGCTCAGCGCTCCTGGTCTCCAGTGCACCTCCTTGGACCAGGATATCCTGCGCCAGCTCTGCGTACTGTGTCTCCGGTGAGTCTGCACAGCCCAGTGCATCCTGTGCCAGCGCCAGCAGGGCAAGTATAAACATCCAGCCAGGACGGGTTATGTCAGCTCTACACTCCAGACCTCCAGTGCGCCTCCACAGGCCAGTACGTCCTGTGCCTGCTCCCCGCACTCGCCCTGAGGTGCGTGTCCCGAGCCCGGTATCACCAGTGCCGGCACCACGCACCAGGCCTACAGTGTGCCTCGGCAGTCCAGTACGCCCTGTTTCTGCTCCTCGCACTCGCCCTGAGGTGCGTGTCCCCAGCCCGGGATCACCAGTGCCGGCACCACGCACAAGGCCTACAGTGCGCCTCGGCAGTCCAGAGCGTCCGGCGACAGTACCCAGTCCAGAACCAGCGTCTAGAACCAGAGCCGCCACCGAGGTTAGATGCCCACCCAGACCCTCCCGTTTAGGTTTGCGGCCAGGAGTCCGCACCTTTGGGGGGGGGGGGGGGGGGGGGTACTGTCTAGGGGTTTTTCTAGTCTAGGTGTTTATGTCAGAGGCAGCTGTTTATCGTTGTCTCTGATTGGGGACCGTATTTAGGTAGCCATATTCCTTGGGTATTTTGTGGGTTGTTATTCTATGTTGCCTGTTTGCACTAGTCATATAGCTTCACGGTTCGTTTTGTTGTTTTGTTCAGTGTTCTCTCTTTCATTAAAGAGTTATGTACGCTTAAAACGCTGCGCCTTGGTCTCCTCGTTATGGCGACCGTGACATTGTTGCTATTTGTAAACTCAGGTTCCCTTTATCTAATATTCGGTTTTGGTTGAAGATCTGATAACATTCAGTATCAAAAATATGCAAAAATAGAGAATCAGAAAGGGGGCAAATAGTTTTTCACCACATTTCTCTTCAGAGTTTTGTACTCGTCTAATGACTTCGTGTTTTGTAGGTTTTTCTAAGCAGTTTGTAATTTGTTACAATGTTTGTATCAGGAGTTATCAAAATTGCTCTTGATGATCCACAGGGTTCTGCAGGCTTTTTTTTGTATAAGCCCAGTGCTACTGTAACAGGAGTTAGTACTGCAATTAATATTCACTAAATCCCAATTTTCATAATTTGTTTTTGGTTGAATCTCCTACTGGTATTTTTTGGGCTCTGTGTGTCATCAGCACTGCGCGCGCTAGCTCGTTCAGAGCTGTTTCAATCTGAATGAGCTAGGCTGTGTTCTCTCCCGCCTCCCATTTTTAAGCACGATACTCACTAAATGGAAATTGTAACCTCTGAAAACGTTGTACTTTACACGTAATAGAATTGGTCACATATTGTACTGTGTAAACAGTCTTTGTGTGGTGTCATGATTTCATGTTATAAGTTTGTCTTCCTGAGGTAATAAGACAAAGCTAGCTTGCCAGCTTGCTAGCAGGCTAATGTTAGCACCTCGATAGTGTTAGTTCAGTGTCAGTGGTCAAGCTACCGTTGGTTCAGCTTCGTTTTCATCTTCTGACAGGTGAGGCACAGCAAATATATAGCCTGTACGACATCCAGCCCTGATGTCCCCTTTCCTTTTCCCCTGTGATCCAGGTATGGAAATTATGTTTGAAATATGTGTGGGTGGGTTTTTGTCTATTCATGAATAAGTTCTGTGTCCGATTCAATTTGGCTAATTGGCTCATTCATTGAGCCTAGTTTACAAGGTTTTTTCATTGAACCTCCTTTTTAGCATAGGATTTTGATATTCTATTGATGGTATTGAGAACATGGTTCATATTTGTTATGCTGTATTATAAACTGGGTGGTTCGAGCCCTGAATGCTGATCAGCACATTGAGGGTTTGCGGTATGGTCAATATACCACGGCTAAGGGCTGTATCCGGCACTCTGCGTTGTGTCGTGAGGAGAACAGCCCTAGCAGTGGTATATTGGCAATATACCACACCCACTTGTGCCTTATTGCTTAATTATAATGTTTATAAAAATGCTGCATAATCACCCCTCGGTGTAAAAAAACTATGTTGAGCATAAAAATAAATTAGGAACACCTTCCTAATACTGAGTCCCTTTGCCCTCAGAAAAGCCTCAATTCTTCAGGATATGGACTCTACAAAGTGTTGAAAGCATTCCACAGGGATGCCGGCCCATGTTGACTCCAATGCTTCCCACAGTTGTGTTAAGATGGCTAAATGTCCTTTGGGTTGTGGACCATTCTTGATACACACAGGACACTGTGGAGCATGAAAAACTCCAGCAGCATTGTAGTTCTTGACACAAAACGGTGTGCCTGGCACCTACTACCATACCCCGTTCAAAGGCACTTAAATATTTTGTCTTGCTAATTCACCCTCCGAATGGCACACATACAGTGCACACTCCATGTCTCAAGACTTAAATACTTTAACCTGTCTCCCCACCTTCATCTACGCTGATTGGAGTGGATTTAGCAAAGGACATCAATAAGGGATCATTGCTTTCACCTGGATTCACCTGGTCAGTCTATGTCATGGAAAGGTGTCCTTAATGTTTTGTACACTCAGTGTATATAATTTGGCTGTATGTAGTTTTAGACATAGGCCCATTGTAAATATGTATAATTGTTGCCTTGCTATCTTTCTTGCAAAAAATGTATTCAAGTACAAACAGTGACATTATCTTGACAGGGGTAATGAACTGTCCATTGATCAGTATTTTATTATGATTTTTTGTTGTTGTGACATGTATTACTAAAATAAAGGTTTAAGGAAATACATGCATGCACCACATTATTACAAAACAAAACTGCTCAATTAAGCCTGATGTTCTTGTATGTACAAAAACAAAGTTTTTATTTCATACTAAAAGCATGAAAAGGTAACGTAATGGGATAATATCTTACTGTGATGAGTGAAGAATCCAATACTTTCCCTTGTATGTGGTACAAGTCACATTATTGTGGGGGCACCTCCTCTAAGAGTATGAATTTGGCTATTTGAGAAGGTTTGAATCCTAAGCAACCTGCCAAATCATAGCTACTGTAGTAGGTCAACGCTGTGTGCTGGAAAACCTTGGTAGAGCATGGGTGGAATAGGCGTTGTGGTGCTCGTGAATTTTCTTTCTTTTTTGGCTTCAGACCAATGCCTCTTCTCACTTCAAACTGTGGTTTTTGTTTTGAATTGTCTAATATAGCGATTACAGTACATTTGGGACCTTTGCCTAACAAGCTTGAAATCACTTAGTGAGAAGCACTCAGATGAATGAGGTGAATGAGAAAGTACGAAAGTCTTGCAAAGTCGGGTGGATAATCAGTTTTCAAATGCGTGAGACAAGTGTGAAATTCCACAACCTCATAAATCGAGTCTATGAAAGCGCAAGACCAAAGCCACAGTATTTTACTTTTATTCACAACTAGACTATGTTTGATAGATTAAATAAAGAGTTCATTGCGCTGGCCATGTGATACAGTCACAGTGAGATGTATGAGGGAAGGTCTTGGTGACTATGCACATAGCTTAAAGGAGAGTAACAAATGCATTTGTTATATCTTATTCTCTTTAAAGAGGTCGCCACGGTGCAATGCTGGATTATATTGGAGGAAAATTAATAATGTTACATACTGTATATTATGCATATATACAATATAACTATATGAATATCAATTAAACAAACCCTGGTTCATTATTGCTGTAATATTTCAGAGGCAAATGAGAGAAATACAGAACAGCAGTGCAACCTCTAGTGGATTAAGACTGAAATGCAGATACAGTGCCTTCAGAAAGTATTCACACCCCTTTACTTTTTCCACATTTTGTTGTACAGCCTCAATTTAAAAAGGATTAAATAGAGATTTTCTGTCACCGGCCTACACACAATATCCCATAATGTCAAAGTGGAATTGTGTTTGTGGAAATGTTTACAAAATAATAAAAAATGAAATGCTGAAATGTCTTGAGTTAACCCCTTTGTTATGGCAAGCCTAAATGCATTAAGGAGTCATGTCACATAATAAGTTGCATGGACTCACTCAGTGTGCAATAATAGTGTTTAACATGATTTGTGAATGACTACTGTACCCCACACCTACTGTACAATTATATGTAAGGTTCCTCAGTCGAGCAGGGAATTTCAAACACAGATTCAACCACCTATTGGTAGATGGGTAAAAAAAGCAGACATTGAATACCCCTTTCAGCATGGTGAAGTTATTCATTACACTTTGGATGGTGTATCAATACACATAACCACTACAAAGATACAGGCGTCCTTCCTAACTCAGTTGCCAGAGAGGAAGGAAACCACTCTGGGATTTCACCATGAGGCCAATGGTAACTTTAAAACAGTTACAGAGTTGAATTGTTGTGATAGGACAAAACTGAGGATGGATCAACAACATTGTAGTTACTCCACAATACTAACCCAACTGACAGAGTGAAAAGAAGGAAGCCTGTACAGAATAAACATATTGTTTGCAACAAGGCACTAAAGTCCCTGTGTCCAAGAACACTAAGGTAACCTGCCTGTTTGAATACTGACCCGTAGCACTCACCTCTGTAGCCATGAAGTGCTTTGAAAGGCTGGTCATGGCTCACAACACCATTATCCCAGAAACCCTAGAACCACTCACATTTGCATACCGCCCCAACAGATCCACAGATGATGCAATCTCTATTGCACTCCACACTGCCCTTTCACACATGGACAAAAGGAACACCTATGTGAGAATGCTATTTATTGACTACAGCTCAACGTTCAACACCATAGTGCTCACAAAGCTCATCACTAAGTTAAGGACCCTGGGACTCAACATCTCCCTCTGCAACTGGATCCTGGACTTCCTGACAGGCCGCCCCCAGGTGGTAAGGGTAGGCAACAACACATATGCCACACTGATTCCTCAACTCCCTGTTCACCCACGACTGTGTGGCCAAGCACGATTCCTCCTCCACAATTAAGTTTGCTGATGACACAACAGTGTTAGGCTTGATCACCGACAACGATGAGACAGCCTATAGGGAGGAGGTCAGAGACCTAGCAGTGTGGTGCCAGGACAGCAACCTTCCATCAACATGAGCAAGACAAAGAGGCTGATCGTGGACTACAGGAAAAGGAGGGCCGATCATGCCTCCATTCACATCGATGGGGCTGTAGCGAGCAGGTCGAGAGTTTCAAGTTTCTTGGTGTCCACATCACCAACAAACTATCATGGTCCAAACCCACCAAGACAGTCGTGAAGAAGGCACAAAAACGCCCTTTCCCCCCTCGGGAGACTGAAAAGATGTGGCATGGGCCCGCAGATCCGTAAAAAGACCTACAGCTGCACCATCGAGAGCATCCAACCGTAACGCGCTACAGGCGCTAGTGAGTACAACGCAGTACATCACTGGGGCCAAGGTTCCTGCCATCCAGGACCTATATACTAGGCAGTGTCAGAGGAAGACTCCAGTCTAGGTCCAAAAGGCTCCTCAACAGCTTCTACCCCCAACAGCTTCTACCCCCAAGCCATACAACTGCTGAATAATTAATCCCCCCCCCCCCCATTGTTTTTAAACTGCTGCTACTCGCTGTTTATTCTCTATGCATAGCCACTTTACCCCTACCTACATTTACAAATGACCTCGACTAACCTGTACCCCCGCACATTGACTCAGTACCGGTACCCCCTGTATATAGCCTCGTTATTGTTATTTTACTGTGTTACTTTTTTTTTTTTTTTACTTTAGTTTATTTAGTAAATATTTTCTTAATTCTATTTTCTTAAAACTGCATTGTTTGTTAAGACCTTGTAAGTAAGCATTTCACCTTTAGTATTCGGCATATGTGGCAAATAAAATTTGAGAGAGAGAGCGATAGAAAGATAGAAAGACTGTCACTGGCGTGGACCTCCTGGGCCATCTCTTGTATCCTTCTTCTCTTTTGAAGTGCTTTCTGCCCGAGTGGAGTTAGGCTGCTGACGGAGTGAGTTGGGAGCTAGCGGGAGAGGATTGGCCTCTGTGGTGTCTTTTACAAAGGAAGCGAGGAGGAGAGCTGTGTGGAGCTTTCAGGGAGCCCTTAAGTTGATGGAGGACTGTGATGATCTAGTGTATTAAATAGGCCAAGCTGTGATACTGAGAGCCCAGAGAGACTTGGTACTACATTGTCTGGGAGAGGGCCCCTGTGTTCTTCTGTACTGGCAGATTCAACACTTCAAATGTAGGCTGCTAAAGTACATTGGGTGTGAATGCCCTGAATGTACTGCATGCAAGCTCGTCAGAGGCCAGCATTTCTGAATATATACAAATAGTTAATGGGATGTTTCTGAGATAATATCCAGGCATGGTGTCCACAGTTTAGGTGATGACAATAACCTACAATAAACGCAAGGTAAAGCAGAGATCTCCAACATCCAAGCAGCTTTGGCACATGGGTTTTTCTGTTGCTCATTAGAAAAACGACATTCAGGCTTGGAGGTGTGTATTCTAACCGATTCCACGTTTGGATGAATGATGTTTGTCCCCCATGAGACACTGTAGAGGCAGTAGCCTATTTCAATGCATCAAAATCCCCAGAATGAATCTTAGATAACTCAAGAAATCTGTCAATTATTTTTGAGGTTTTTGCCGAAGATGTTTTAGTTGCACAATTTTACATCTAACTAAGGGTGTTTGGTGCAGTATTTCTCAAGAAAAACAATGTGCAATGTGTTGTCTTATGTAAGCTAAGTCGGGCTGCTGTCTCATTATGCTGTTGGATAGAGAGCAGTCACTGCAGCTGTTCACCACATGTTAGTGGGCAAATGGACATCATCAAATCAAAACCCAGTCTTAATTTACCCGTTGTAACACACAGATGTTCCCAACTCCGTTTTAGACAAGACTTTATGACCAAAATTATTGTATTTACACTTGTTAGTCCATTTTGACACTAGAGTAACTGTTTCTGACTCATATTGATGTCACATAGGCCATTTTCAAAGGGATTCGTTTATTTTAAAGGCAGTCGCTCTAAAGAAAATAGAAAATATGTGACTGTCAGACTTCTGTGTTGAGGGGGCAGACTGCTCCCCACTCTCTTTCTCTCTCTCCAGAGCCAGGACTGTTGTGTGTTGTTTCTGTTCTTCCGTCTGGGCTGAGGCTCTTTTGCTCTCACTCCCACATCCCTAGCCCCTCTAACCCCTCAGAGGACCACAGGAGTGAAGCCTCAGGGGTAGAATGATGTGCAGCATTTACTGCACCAACAAGGCTTGTGCTACTGGAAGAGTGGGTCTATCTATGAGTTGACAATGACCTTCAGTTCACTTCTCTCCCACACATCCCCAGCCTAACCCATCAGAGGAACACAGGAACAACTCAATGCCTTCAACAGCCCCTAAACCCACTCCCTCCTAGCACCAGCCTGGTTGGCCCAGTAGGTATTGCAGCACGTCAGTCTCCTACTCCCAGGATATGTACGTGGGCAGTCTTTACCCACCGGTCTAAAGTACACTCACATCTCCTCAGATGGCGGAGACATTTCTCATGAATGCTTTCTTTGTCTCCTTATTTCATTAAAATGACATTATACATGTGTGCCATTACATAGGATAGGCAAATTACGGACAGGAACCTTGCATGACATGCACATAATTCATATGTATTGGGATGTTATATTTTCTGAGTGGGGAGTAACTGAAACACGTACGCAGATATACAGTATGTATAGATGCCAAGCACAGTTGATGCATGGCAAAGATGCACAGATGAAGTAAGATCCACTGGATTGATAGATGCTGATGAATAACTATGATATCTTTGATTTCAATTTACGGAGAAACTGGGGTAGTTAGTCATCAATGTACACAATAGGACTTTCCTCTCAGTAAACATGATGATATTTAAGTGGGTTTTGTTAGTAAATAACTGTTTGTGTTAGGTCTCAATCATTTGTGAGGATGCCAAAGTGGGCTATAATTGTTCACACTTCTGGCAAATTGAGAGGAGGAGACGAGAGAAGGAGCAGGCTCATTTCACACCTAATGTGAAACGATTAGGCCGATGATTTTGGTGGAGTTCAATTATGATGATGATGGTGATGATGTTCTTTCAGAGAACATGTGATGCTAATAAAGTCGTGATTAAAACAGCCTTGCGTATTCTGCAGGTGAAAATCACAGCGTTAATAACCCGCAGAGCCAGCTCAGTTCATTTGCTGTGACATTTTCACATATCCCGTCTCCTCGTTCTCCCTCATAAATATGTGTAGAGATGAGTTAGATCTCTGAGTAAAACTGAGAAGTTCAAGGCTACATCATTGTGTTCATTGGGTTCAGTGTTTCCTAAGGGTACAGGAAATGAAATGAAGAGGAAATATTTTCAAGATGGAGCTGAAGTTGTTAGAAATTAATTTAGATTTACAATCGCTCCAATTAACAGAAGACAAACTGTATAAACAGTTAGAACAGTATAACACTGACGGAAAAACAACATGAATTCATGCGAAAATATTTGTTTTCGGGGACACTTCACGTGACATTTTACATATGAAAACATGTATTTTTGGAACACTTCACATGTGAATTCATGTGTTTTTGGAACACTTCACATGTGAATACATGTGTTTTTGGAACACTTCACATGTGGCAGAAATTAGTCATTATGATACACAGCGCTTTTAAAATACACTGTTTCTTCTTACATATTTGACATACATGACATGTTTATTCATACAGTAATTATTATTCAATGCGTCCTCACCTGGGCTTTGAACTCACAACCTCTTGGTTCACGGCATTCTGATATTTCTGCTACCATGTCTGTGTCAATGGCTGGTGTCACCTTGTATTCCTACACTTTTGACTTCTAAGTAAATATCAGCTTGGTTAAAAATACACTCAAGAAAACTAGTATATTTGTCATTGCGACTCAGGAGCAACACTGAAACAGAATAATATGCCTGCCAACATTAAACTATACAGAGAACGGAGAAATATCTGAAATAGGTAAAGGAAATCAATGATGAGAGAATAGTCAGATTAAGTGCTAACTAAAATAGCAGTGCAGATGCCACTCTCTAGCTATATGCAGAGATGTATTATGGGTAATGAATGTGTAGAGGAATGCTACAGACTTTGCAGAACAGCAGAAAGATCAGCACACCTTGAATCCAGAGGTTGTGTGTTCAAATTTAGATGAACAGCATACTACTTACTTCAAAACTCAATACCATTTCATTACTTATAATGTTTTGGGACCATCTGAGGCCATCACGTGAGGTCCTGACGACTGATAAAACAAATGTCTTGAGAACATCTTACAAAAATGCTAACATGGTCCTTGCCCTTATGGAAAAACAACATGAATTTCACGTGTGAACTAATGTGATCTGATGTGAAGTTAATGTGACAACACGTGGCAACATGTAAAGCAACATGAAACTAAATATGTGAGGGAGGTACACCCTTCTCATATCGAACTGCAATCTGCGCTGCTCCGTCATGTTGTGAACAAGGCAGCATGGTGCATCATTCAGAAACATACAACGTCTCTTATCCATACAAAATATATGTTCGAAATTTCAAACTAGTTTTCATTGAGAAGGAAGATAAAAGCATATTTATCAAAAGCAATCACTTTTGCATGTAAAAACACAGAATTACGACTCGATACTCCATGTGCTTAATTTGGTTTTGAGCCGACTTCGGCGTTGGCTTTGAACGGGGAACCTGGCTCTCACTGTGATTTTAGCTGTGCTTTTGAATGTGTGCTAATGGATATGCTGTGTATATGCATCTGTGTCTGGTGTGTTTTTAGAGTCAACTTGTATGTGATGTGTATGTTTTTAATGATTTTATGGAACCCAAGACTCCCTGGAAAACAACGCAATTGTTTCTGAGTGGAATATCCTGGCTAAAATAAATACAAATTGAGAAATACATTTCCAGGGAGGCCGCCTGGTTCCAAAATCAATCACTTTTCACCCGGTGCCAACTCCTCCCTCCTCACACCGGGGAAACCTGTGCCAGATAATCGAATCGCCTCAATATCTCATGTGAAGTGTTCCAAAAACACGTTTGCGGATAATTTCACATGTGAAATGTGAAGTATTCTAAACACACATGGTTTCACATGATTCCCAAAATATATTTTAACATGTAAAACGTCACGTGAAATGTTCCAAAAACATGTTTTCACATGATTTTTCATGTGAAATGTCACATGTGTAGTTTCATGGTATAACATGTTGACATTTTACATCCCCATGTTGTCACATTTATTTAACATGAGATCATGTTCTCACATGTGCTCACACAAGATCACATGTGTTAACATGTGGAATTCATGTGATTTTTATCTGTAAGGGAACAATTCTCCATAATAATACAATCTTACCTCCACAAGCAGGTAAGTGAAGAATTTCCTCTTATCTCTTGGCTCCCATCTTTCTGCGACTGCAGGCATGTTTCCGTACACCAAAATGTGGCATTAACTGTAAAATTGTATACAAAGGGACACTAATTAGAGTTCCATTTGAAAACTGTATGTGTGGTGCCTAAACCTTTATTTACAACTACTACAGTCAACCACTAGATGGAGCCTGTAAACAATCTTTGACACTATCACTACCATCATAGAAAACAAGAGGTTTTCCTCCTTCAGAAATCTGGGGGCGTATTCATAAAACAATTAAGAATAGAAGTCCCGTATTAATTATGATCGAAAAGTTACAACTTATCCTAGATCAGCACTCCTACTCTGAGACACTTTAAGAAAGCAGTACAGGTCATCTCACTTGTTTCTCACAGATGTTTTCTTTTTTTCAATGTACTCATTCTAAATGTTTGGCATGAGTTGATATGATGTTATGTTGATTCTCTATATGAGCTTTTGACAGGATTACACATTATTCTGGTCCTTAGCAGGCTATACATTGCTATCATATTCATTACCACAAGGGGGCATTGGGGAGATAGCTGAAAAGTACCTGTCATATACAGGGACATGTTTATGATGTACAACATATTTCAGTGAATAACCTTGTGTTCAACTTCTCATGAGAGAAAGAGAAAGAGAGAGAAAGGTATTTGTTTGGTTTAGTAGCTCAAAGAAACACTCTCTGGAAGAAACACTGTCTAGAAACACTGTCTACACAATCAGGCTACAATTGCTACAGGTATAAAGCACCTTCATATGAGTGGTGGGAATTGAATGAGCAAATGTTAAATTAAACTTAACAACATAACACTGACCATTTTCGATAAATTAAGGATGGATTTAAATCCAACAAACTTAGAGTGAATCACTGTGCTTTGCCTCTGGGGCATTACAATTTTAACCTTGTACCCTGTGCTTGTGTGTGCAGCATGCATCTCGATACCCTCTATGATGTTATGCATATTAACGGAGCAGACAAGCACGGACATCTAAAAGCAGAGACATGATTCTAATTCCACAGCAGATGAGAAGGAATACATACTCCAGTAACTACCAGCTCAGAATGAGATGGGGAATCATTGTGATTCAGTCTATTCCAGGACCCTTCCACAACTATGCTCTTCTTACCAACTGTCTCCTCATTGTTTAAACATGTTCTGCTTCTACTGCATGTGGTGGGCCAAACCTTGCTCTTTAAAGAGAAGGTATTGTTTACTTGTCTTTTATGTCAGAAGGCAAAAGCTAAGTACATCAGACCAGACCAGATCCCACCAGAAGAGATCAGACCAGACCAGGGCCTGGTTTCCCAAAATAAATCGGGCCCTGACCAGCCCAGAAACAATGTGTGAGCAGATAGTTTTGTTTTGCAGTGCACTGCTAATGCAGACAGAGTGGGTGTGTGGTGTACCCCGGTTTCAAATGCCATGAAATATAAGAACAGTCAAGGTGGGAAAGAGTGTTCTCCTCAGACACAACTTTTGTCTGGTTCTGAAAGGCCACTTATGCTGAAGGAAGAATTCCATCTTGAGCTAGATTAGAATTGTATTGTATTGTATTCGATCATTGGAGTTTTTGTCATGAGAAGCCTGGGAAAAGGGTTCAATTTGGGACACAAAACAGTCTCTCTCACCTCACCAGGGAGAGCTGTACGTATTAGCCTTGAGACAATATGGTGTTTCCATCTACCTCGAGCTTCTTTAATCCATTTCCACGGCACCCTGATCGTTGATCTTCTCGTGTTTTATCACCTAGCTTTAGGTAGAGCGTTATCTCAATCTCTAGAGATTCAACAACTCCTAGATCTAGTGTCATTTTTTTCCCATCGTGTTTGAGATACAGTATAAGGGTCTTATTCCATTGTGTCATAAAAGCACAGTATTAGTAGATATCGCTAAACACGCAGTGCCTTCTAGGAAGAACTGATTATTCTTAGACATATTTGTTATGTTCACCTTGCTGTCAGGAAAAAGTATTGTGTGTCAAATATGAAGACATATTAACAGTATAAACCGTAAAATAGCAATCAGCAGTAGAAAGAATAACAAAGTGTTTTCCCTGCCCCTGTTTTGGTAAAAAAATATATATAAGGGATTAGGCATGAAGAATTCAGGAGTTTATTTCACATTTTTCACATTTGTGTTTTTTTATCGGAAATTATTGCTTATGGGGAGGGGCACAACTTTCACTGGGGACAGGGGAGACATGTCCCTCCCACATTCTGAAATTGCATTTTTGCCCCCAGTTTTATCATTGGAATGTGATACAGAACGAGGCAACGGTGTGCTTTAGGACCATGCGGACACCTCCGAGTGGTCAGGTAGACTATTTGGAGAGTTAATCCAACTGGATAAACAAAAAAATAGAATATATTATATATATATTATTTCTAAACACCAAATTTGCATATGTGTAAAATATGACTGTTCTCAGATTTTAAATTAATAGATTTTAGGTGTGTATTAAAATGTGTTTTCTTTTGCAAAATGATATATCCATTGTTAAGCTGGAATGGAATGTTTTGTATTATGTATATTTGATTGTGATATGTGATTGTCTCACCTAGCTATCTTATGATGAATGTAAGTCGCTCTTGATATGAGCATCTGCTAAATGACAAAAATATAAAATGTACATTTTTACATACAGATCTCACAGTACTGTACTTAATTATTGAATTTCAAATATACAATACCAGTCAAAAGTTTGGACAAACCTACTCAGGGTTTTTCTTTATTTTTACTATTTTCTAAGTTGTAGAACAGTAGTGAACATCACAACTATGAAATAACACATGGAATCATGTAGTAACCAAAAACGTATTAAACAAATTAAAATATATTTTAGATTTTAGATTCTTCAAAGTAAACACCCTTTGTCTTGATGACAGCTTTGCACACTATTGGCATTCTCTCAACCAGCTTCATGAGGTAGTAACCTGGAATGCATTTCAATTAATAAGAGTGCCTTGTTAAAAGATCATATGTGGAATTTCTTTCCTTCTTAATGCGTTTGAGCCAATCAGTTGTGTTGTGACAAGGTAGGGGTGTTATTCAGAAGATAGCCCTATTTGGGAAAATACCAAGTCCATATTATGGCAAGAAAAGCTCAAATAAGCAAAGAGAAATGACAGTCCATCCTTACCTTAAGACATGAAGGTCAGTCAATCCGGAAAATGTCAAGAACTTTTAAAGTTTCTTCAAGTGCAGTCACAAAAAACATCAAGCACTATGATGAAACTGGCTCTCATGAAGACCACCACAGGAAAGGAAGACCCAGAGGAAAAGTTCATTAGAGTTACCAGCCTCAGAAATTTCAGCCCAAATGAATGCTTCAAGGAGTTCAAGTAACAGACACATCTCAACATCAAGTGTTCAGAGGAGACTGTGTGAATCAGGCATTCATAGTCAAATTGCTGCATAGAAACCACTACTAAAGGACACCAATAAGAAGAAAAGACTTGCTTGAGCCAAGAAACACGAGCAATGGACATTAGACCGGTGGAAATCTGTAGTTTGGTCTGATGAGTCCAAATTTGAGATTTTTGGTTCCAACTACTGTGTCTTTGTGAGACACAGAGTAGGTGAACGGATGATCTCTGCATGTTTGGTTGTATCCATTAAGCATTTGAGGAGGAGGTGTGATGGTGTGGGGGTGCTTTGCTGGTGACACTGTCTGTGATTAATTTAGAATTCAGGGCACACTTAACGAGCATGGCTACCACAGAATTCTGCAGCGATATGCCATCCCATCTAACTATCTAACTATCATTTGTTTTTCAACAGGAGAATGACCCAACACACCTCTGAGCTGTGTAAGGGCTATTTGACCAAGAAGGAGCGTGATGGAGTGCTGCACCTGATCTCCACAATCACCTGACCTCAACCCAACTGAGATGGTTTGGGATGAGTTGGACCGCAGAGGGAAGGAAAAGCAGCCAATAAGTGCTCATCATATGTGGGAACGCCTTCAAGACTGTTGGAAAAGCATTCCAGGTGAAGCTGGTTGAGAGAACGCCATGAGTGTGCAAAGCTATCATTAAGGCAAAGGGTAGCTACTTTGAAGAATCTAAAATCTAAAATATATTTTGATATATTTTACTATTTTTTGGTAACATGATTCCATATTTGTTATTGCATAGTTTTGATGTCTTCACTATACTATTCTACAATGTAGAACATTTTAAAAATAAAGGAAAACCCTTCAATGAGTAGGTGTGTCCAAACTTTTGACTGGTACTGTATATAGTATTCACACCTCTTAACTTTTTTTGTGTTACAACCTGAATATAAAATGGTTTAGATTTTTTGGTCACTGGCCTACACATAATACCCCGTAATGTTCAAGTGGAATTATGTTTTTCTTATTTACGTTTTTTAAAATTATTAATTATAGATGAAAAGCTGAAATGTCTTGAGTCAATAAGTATTCAACCCCTTTGTTATGGCAATCCTAAATAAGTTCAGGAGTAAACATGTGCTTAACAAGTCGCATAACAAGTTGCATGGACTCACTCTGTGTGCAATAATGGTGTTTAACATGATTTTTTAATGACTACCTAATTTCTGTACCTCACACATACAATTATATGTAAGGCCCCTCAGTCGAGCAGTGAATTTCAAACACAGATTCAACCACAAAGACCCGGGAAGTTTTCCAATTCCTCGCAAAGAAGGGCACCTAATGGTAGATGGGTATAAAATGGTAGATGGTCACAACAAAGATACAGGCGTCCTTCCTAACTCAGTTGCCGGAGAGGAAGGAAACCGCTCTGGGATTTTGGTAACTTTAAAACAGTTACAGTGTTTAATTGCTGTTATAGGAGAAAATGGAGGATGGATCAACCACATTGTAGTTACTCCATAATACTAACCTAATTCAGAGGGGCTGGGTTAAATGCGGAAGACACATTTCAGTTGAATACAGTCAGTTGGACAACTGACTAGGTATCCCCCTTTCCCTTTCCCTAATTGACAGAGTGAAAAGAAGGAAACCTGTACAGAATAAAAAATATTCCAAAACCTGCATCCTGTTTACACGGCACTAAAGTAATACTGCGAAAAAAATGGCAAATCTAATACAACACATTACTAAGTACCACTCTCCATATTTTTAAGAATGGTGGTGGCTGCATCATGTTTTATGGGTATGCTTGTAGTTGTTAAGGATTAGGAGTTTTTCAGGATAAAAAAGAAACGGAATAGAGGCAAAACTGAGGCAAAATCCTAGAGGAAAACCTGGTTCAGTCTGCTTTGTACCAGACACTGGGAGATGAATTCACCTTTCAGCAGGTCAATAACCTAAAACACAAGGCCAAATCTACACTGGAGTTGCTTACCAAGAAGACAGTGAATGTTCCTGAGTGGCTGAGTCACAGTTTTGACTTAAATCTACTTGAAAATAGGGCAAGACCTGAAAATGGTTCAACAACAGATTTGACAGAGCTTGAATATTTTTTTAAAGAATAATGGCAAATGTTGCACAATCCAGGTGTGGAAAGCTCTTACGAGACTTGCCAGAAAGACTCACTGCTGTAATCACTGCCAAAGGTGCTTCTGCAAAGTACTGACTCAGGGGTGTGAATACTTAAATATTTCTGTATTTCATTTTCGATAAATGTACAAATATTTAAAAATATATATGTTTTCACTTTGTCATTATTTGTTATTGTGTGTAGATGGGTGAGAAAAAATCTATTTAATCAATGTTGAATTTAGGCAGTAACACAACAACATGTGGAATAAGTCAAGGGGTATGAATACTGTTTTGATGTCACAAATGTATCATTTGTAGATTTATTTCTTTAAAAAGTAGTTATTTGTTACATTTGACTGTGTAAAACCTAGAAGTACTACTTATTTATCTGGGAGTTTGGCGATTATATAGCATTTAGCAAAAACATGATTATTTGACTCTGTATTGAAACCCTAAACTGATATATTTTAAACAACTACATGTCTGTCGTTGAACAACCCTATGCCATGAATAGATTGTGAAAAAACACACCAATCTCTTTAATAATTTATTTTTTAAATAAAAGCTAATTTTCTAACATTTTTGAAAATGGATATACAGTGATTTGGAACAAAACTCTTCAAATGTAACCACTCTCAAATTCATAGACAGAGCTATGGATGCAAGGACTGACCATCCAAGATATCAAAATGATTGTTTTAACAATGTTTTAAGGTTTTATATTGGTTTGCAAACATTGGAGTAAAACAAGCTTATATGCTGGGTTCTGATGGGGTATGACAGTTGAACTATGCTCATGTCATATGTAAGTTATATTCTTCAATAATCAATCGGTACATATTTAATTTAAGTCAATAAATGGATGTAGCAACAGCTGATTACCCCTTTAAGGGTATATTCAAATACGTCTATAAACTGCTACAGATGAATTGCATCATCAATGTTTTACTGTGTACTGTATGTACAGTGTAGGTTGAAGATTGTATCAGGGATCCATGGGTACAGTAGCCTATACAACACAATAATGATCAGAGCCTGAAATTGTAACAAGACAGATCGTAATAACACTAATAATATCGTAAACACACGTAACAACATTGAGCCTCATTTCAAAATGGCAATACTCTGAAACTCTACCGATATGAATGTTTTGACGTTTTCTTAGCTTTCCTCCTCGATGCACACCACCACACGTCCTTAGAAAGCATAGAGCCATAGGCTATCATATGTGGTGCATTGCTGTATTTTCTCATTCTCTGCACGAACAGTAGCCTACCTAACAAAATGCAGAGCAGTTACGACTGAACATCTACCCTGCGACAATTACGACAGTCTCTGCGGTGCTGACGGGATAACGGGAAAAAGTCCTACCTTGGACTGCTCAAGGAGTTTTAGCGACTCAACAGCTTCAGAAGTCTGAACGTGATAAATAAACAACCAGACGTGACTCATATGTTTGTATCTCTACGGACGTTTGCTTCTTGGATGTACATTTAGTGTTCTACGAATTTCCAAGGTCCCTTCTCGTGAAAATAACTCATTAATTTCAATACTTTCAGTGTCTCCGGTATGTTGTCAATTACCTTGGTGGATGCAGCAAATGCAATACTGCGCATGCGCAACCCTGGACAGTCTTTTTGCTGTAATGTCATGGAAGTGAAGGCTAGTTTACAGCACTGTTGCTATCGTCCCATCCCCCATCAACTCTAACTCTTTCTCCTAGTAAAAGGTGTCCTACAGTGGCAAGACAAAATATATGTGAACCCTTTGCAATTACCTGGTTTTCTGCATAAATTGGTCATACAATTTGATCTTATCTTCATCTAACACAACCATAGACAAACACACTGTGCTTAAACTAATAACACACAAGTTATTGTATTTTTCTTGTCTCTGTTAGATACATCATTCAAACTTTCACAGTATAGGTTGGACAAAGTATGTGAACCCCTAGGCTAACGACTTCTCCAAAAGCTAATTGGAGTCAGGAGTCAGCTAACCCTGAGTCCAATCAATGAGACAGTTAGAGCTGCCCTGCACTATAAAAAACTATTCACAAGAAGCATTGCCTGATGTGACCCATGCCTTGAACAAAATAGATCTCAAAAGACCTAAGATTAAGAATTGTCTAAAGCTGAAAAGGATTTCTTAAGTATCTCTAAAAGCTTTAATGTTCATCAGGGCATGGTAAGACAAATTGTCTATAAATGGAGAATGTTCAGCACTGTTGCTACTCTCCCTAGGTGTGGCCGTCCCGCAAAGATGACTGCAAGAGCACAGCGCAGAATGCTCAACAAGGTTAAGAAGAATCCTAGAGTGTCAGCTAAAGACTTACAGAAATCTCTGGAACATGCTAACATCTCTGTTGACGATTCTACGATACGTAAAAAAAAAAAAGAGAATTATGTTCATGGGAGGACTCTACGGAAGAAGCCACTGCTGTCCATAAAAAACATTACTGCACGTCTGAGGTTCGCAAAATAGCACCCGGATATACTGTGGACAGATGAAACTTAAGTTGAGTTGCTTGGAAGGAACACACAACACTATGTGTATTGAAAAAACCTCCTCCCCACTGTAAAGTATGGTGGAGCATCATGGTTTAGGGCTACTTTGCTGCCTCAGGGCCTGGACAGCTTGCTATCATCAATGGAAAAATTCATTCCCATGTTTATCAAGACATTTTGCAGGAGAATGTAAGGCTATCTGTCCACCAATTGAAGCTCAACAGAAGTTGGGTGATGCAACAGTACAATGACAAAAAAACACAGAAGAAAATCAACAACAGAATGGCTTGAACAGAAGAAAATATGCCTTCTGGAGATGCCCAGTCAGAGTCCTGACCTTCTGGAGTGGTCCAGTCAGTCCTGACCTTCTGGAGTGGTCCAGTCAGAGTCCTGACCTTCTGGAGTGGCCCAGTCAGAGTCCTGACCTTCTGGAGTGGTCCAGTCAGTCCTGACCTTCTGGAGTGGTCCAGTCAGAGTCCTGACCTTCTGGAGTGGCCCAGTCAGAGTCCTGACCTTCTGGAGATGCCCAGTCAGAGTCCTGACCTTCTGGAGTGGTCCAGTCAGTCCTGACCTTCTGGAGTGGTACAGTCAGAGTCCTGACCTTCTGGAGTGGCCCAGTCAGAGTCCTGACCTCAACCCGATTGACATGCTGTGGCATGAGCTCAAGAGAGCGGTTCACACCAGACATCCCAAGAATATTGCTGAACTGATATAGTTTTGTATAGAAGTATGTTTCAAAATCCCTCCTGACTGTTGTGCAGGTCTGATCAACAACTACAGAAAATGTTTGGTTAAGTTATCACTGCAAAAAGGAGGTTATTAAACCCACAGGTTCACATACTTTTACCGCTCTGCACTGTGAATGTTTACACGGTGTGTTCAGTAAAGACCTGAAAACATATAATTGTTTGTGTGTTGTTAATATAAGCAGACTGTGTTTGTCTATTGTTGTGACTAATTTATGCAGAAATGGATAATTTATGCAGAAATCTGTCATTTCAAAGGGTTCACATACTTTTTCTTGCCACTGTATTCAGGAATATAGGTTACTCACTAGGCATGGTGTCCGTTTGCTAGTCAGATACTAGAGTGACATAAACTTCCAGGTAGCCTACATTTAGAGTGGCTAACATTTAAACATATGCTATAAAAATCGGGGAGTCTCTGCACCTTAGACGGTCGCTGTCAACTGTCATGTGGTTCTGAATTAACATTAATGGTGCTGAATTACCGCAAGTGTCTTGTTTTCTAAATGTAGGCATATTTAACAGATTTGGATCATTCTTATCTTCTGACCGTGGGCCCAATTCTATAGATATTTGAAAAATGAAAAAAGTAATCAGAGGATGTGAAATGGGTCTGAAGATAGTTGAAAAGAGGAATATTTTGTTAATTAATTATGATTGTCCTCTCCTCCCTAAGGAGAGAACAATCATTAATGGGAGTCCATTAATTACACCCACTCTGTATCAATGCCAGTAATAGATAGTCTCATTAAAGATATAGGCCATCAACTTTTTACACCATTAGTGCTGCACAATATTGCTACACTTGAACCACAGTCACATTTAGCAGCTATCTATCCAGCCAAGATCAATAGGCAGGGCCAGCTCCAGGCATAAGCAACATAAGTTATTGCTTAGGGCCCCAGGCCGTTAGGGGGCCCTAAACCCCATTTTTATATTTTGGAACTCAGTCGGGGTCTCAACTTACTGTTGAGAGTTAGAATAGTGGAATTCAGTAGGTACAAGTTTGAAATTTGGTTGTGCTTCAGCTATTATTTGTTTCTTGTTATGTTAGTCACTAACCATGTTTCCATCCACAGTTTATATGTGAGTAAAGTCATTCCGTATGAAAAAACAAAGACGACTGCTGTGATGGAATCATGAAGTTTCGGTACAATTGTATAATGCCAACAAATAATTTGTCCGTTCGACATGGCGGGATTTTTTTCTGTCCGTAGAATTCATTATGTGAGAAATTGCGGTGTAAATGACTTTATGCGCAAATATTGATATAATAACCATCATATCGAAGTAAACTTGGAGTCACACGATAATATGGTGTGTGGTCCTCCCACTACGACTCGGGAAACCATTCAGTTTATTAGGCTACAGATGAAAAAACTGATGGTAAACTTCACAGAATGGTGAAAGTGCTCGGTGATCTTGAAATGTGTATCTGCCCCATTGCAAAAACTATTTGAACTACATGGAATTTGCCATAAAATTACTGAATGTCTCTCCGCCCCATGGCATAATGTATAGAATTGCAGAAAATTAACTTTAAAACTAATTTATTCTCTCTGAATTTAAAATTAGGGGGCAACCAAATCTCATTTAGGGCCCCCAAAAGGCTAGCAATGGTCCTGTTGATAGATATTGCTAGAAGACATTTACAGTAGAAATGGATTGATTCATGTTGTCATTTGAAAGCTACTGCACACAATAAGCCTGATTAACAGACAAGTCGAAATCTACTGTATACTGTGACTGTTTTACTGCTGAGCTAATTAAAATGCTGTCAGTTCATGTTTATGAATGCATGCGTTCCAGAGTGCATGCGTTCCGGAGTGCGCCTGCGCCTTTCCCTAAAGCGCCAGACTGTAAAACAGGAGAGCACTGCTGATGTCATAGCAGCTTTCCAAGGACTTTACTCGGTGACTGCTCGTGCGGCCCAAGTGTATGCCAAGTCTTTATCAAGAGATGCAAATGATGCTACATTAGCAACGAGGATACTTTCTCAAAATCAGGTTAGGAGATTCTGTGTCTTTTTAAGAGAGTCTTGTGAGGTGCATGCCGACTGTGGTTGCAACCCGCACTCTTCATCCACGGTATACTTCGGAATGAAGCGAGGGGCAGTCGTGCGCGTATGATATTGGCACCCAGTTGTGACAGCAGTATTGGACATTTGACCATCTTACAGCAGGTTACAGCTATTATTTGATCGAGTATCGGGGGACCAATCATGTCTTCAAGAGAAAGACAAAAAGGAAATATGACGAAAGACAGCGTCAGCTTGCTGCCCTGCTTCTATTTCGTTGAGGTAGGTTGATTCTCTCTCTTTTTGGAGACTGGGCTGACTCGGAGAATAACAGGATAGTTACATTAATCATGACTATGAAAACATGAAACAAATAAATAGGTAAATCAGATGACTAATGATAATAGGCTATTGCAGTCATGGAATAAATGCCAGCAGTTCAATTTCAAATTATGTACATGATGTGTATGAATTACATATATTGATTGGTATTGATGTTTGGTTTCAATACACATGATCGAACACATGTTCTTGATGTTCTCTGGATGCAAGCACCAAACGATTCACTATGCATCAAACGATTCACTATGCACAAGATGATAAAACAGAAATATCACTCACAAGCATGCACATTTACTGTGTGCATGTGTGTTAGTGTGTGTGCATTTATACTTGTGTGTGTGTGTGTGTGTGTGTGTGTGTGTGTGTGTGTGTGTGTGTGTGTGTGTGTGTGTGTGGAAATCTGGACATCTGTGGTAGGCAGTAAGTAGCATATATGACTCTATCAGACACTGAACATTCAGGACTCAGAAGTCAGCTCAGCTCTATTTAACCGATTCATGTCTCCTATGAAGCGTGGCTGCCAAATACCATATATTACTGTAGATCTAGGATTTTTTAACACAGTCTTTCATCGCAGTTCAGCCAGTTCAGCATCCCTTCTCCACACCAATGGGACATGCACATTTCCTGTGATGTCTCTAGATATTTAAACTACACAACCTACATCACCATGTCAGTGGTAGCAAGTAACCCTTGTCCGAGCCAGAACGGCCCATAGTCCGTTTTAAGGGAGTAGTTATTTTGAGGAGTGTCCTGTATCTTAACCATGGCTTCACTTTTAAAGAACCTTGCTTATTGATTCTATTAAGATTCTGAGTTATAGTGGCCTTGTAGAGTTTGTCTTGCCTGAGGCTTGTGTCTCTAGTGGAACCAATTTGAGCACACAGTGTAGTGAAAACCCGTTTTAGATTAAACAGGGGAAAACTTTATGTTCAAAGGATGGATCAAAGACATGGAGTGTACTGTACTGCACTGTTATGCACTGTACTGCACTGTTATGCACTGTACTGCACTGTTCTGCACTGTACTGCACTGTTCTGCACTGTACTGCACTGTTATGCACTGTACTGCACTGTTCTGCACTGTACTGCACTGTTCTGCACTGTACTGCACTGTTATGCACTGTACTGCACTGTTATGTACTGTACTGCACTGTTCTGCACTGTACTGCACTGTTATGCACTGTACTGCACTGTTATGTACTGTACTGCACTGTTATGCACTGTACTGCACTGTTATGCACTGTACTGCACTGTTATGCACTGTACTGCACTGTTCTGCACTGTACTGCACTGTTCTGCATTGCACTGTTCTCTTTTGTACTGTACTGCACTGTACTGCACTGTTCTGCACTGTACTGTATTGCAATGTTCTGTTTTGTACTGCACTGTTATGTTTTGTACTGTATGTACTGTAGTACAAATCTGTCATATTTTGGAACCTGTTCTCTGACTAGAAAGCCAGTTTAGTTCTCCCCTTCGGTCTAGCAAAGGTCCAGCATCACCCCATACAGTGCAGAATGGAGCCAGTGGGGCTTATGCTGGGGAATACATAGCTCTTGAAATATAGAGCATAAGCAGAGCATTAGGCATACCTAGGCTCCATGTAGATGTTGCAATGCATACACAGAGTGAGTTGCAAATAAGTGTCATATTTGTTCATTCTCTTATTAATTTGTTCATCCGTTTGTTAATTCATCAATTCATAAGATCTTATTTTTTGTGAATGCCCCTCTCACCTTAAAGCACATGTGGAAAACCATCCCACTGCTCCTGACAGCTACCTTTACAGCACTGCTGGAGAAGGAGAAACCACATGGCTGCACCACAACACACATCTCAACTGCAGGCAATATTGACCACATCATGTCTTTGATCCACTGGCTGTTTCCAATGTCCACATGAACATACACACCATACCACTCAGTATGAAGTCAGCGATTGGATATACAGTATGAGTGCTATGCTTATTCGTTTTTTTGGAACAGAACACGTGTTTCCTATCAACTGGTTCCTATGGTTTGATTATTATTATTATAATGACAGTCTTATAGGGCTGTAATGACATGCGTATAGGGCTGTAAGACTTAAATGTGTGTGTGCAAGACACCCATGCTTGGTTTAATTACAGTCTTATAGGTATGTACGTACTGTATGTGTACAGTAAAACACTCGTCAAACCTCCATCATCCTCAGAAGGACACCTTCGCTGCCTTGTGAGATGATACCTTTAGTCAGTGCTGCAACACAGGGTTTGGAACAGTTCAGGGAACAGAACCAAAAACCGTAAAATAGCGAAATTCTTGAAGGAACAGAATCAGAAGCAGGAATGAGCGATCTATACTGTTCCGGGAACAGAACCGTTATTTTAAAAGCATGGGAACCAGTTAATAATGTTATTTTATTTTCCAGGATTTTTTTTCAGTCCTCAAAAAATGCAACAAAGCGCCTTTGAAAATCCCTCACTCAGTCACTCAGAAAATGATTCCTGTGTCAGCCTGCCAACTGAAAATATTTTTTCCAGCGTGTGTGTGCTGCGTCTCCCCCTCCAAAGCATAGGCTACTGTAGCCTACTGTAATTCTGTAATTCAGAAATTAGGGAGAGATTTTTCATTAGAGAAGAATGGGTACACTTTTTCAATGCTAGTTAAGGATACTATAGTTATCACATTGCACATTGGATTTATGAATTACAAAAAGCTAAAACGTGTTTTTAAATCTGGTGCAGTTCTGCACGTACAAGCTTTTTAGCTAGCTAGCTGTGGTCCGACGTTAAGCCAACTCTCTGAAGTTCAAAGACAAATTCCTCCATAGAAGCAACTCCTCCATAGGTATAATTCTGTGGGCCTAATTCAGTATAATGCATGTCATAACAATATACCCAGCACTTTAAGCCAAGCCTCCTCCTCCACCCTCTCTCGCTCTTTCCCCACCCACAAAATTTCAGTCGCATCTCGCTCCCTACACTTGTCTGTCCATCACGCATGTAAACAACTATAGCTTGCCCGGTCTAGAGCTGCTCTAGCCGCACTGATTGGTGAAGTAAATTAATGTCAAGCTAAATGTACAAAAAAATGAATTGATTTCAGAGGTTTAAAAGGAACAGAAAGGAACGATATAAATCAGTACTCTTTTTGGTTCGAACCGGTTCAGAACTATATTTTTCAGGTCGGAACAGTGGAACAATAAAATAAATGGTTCTGTTCAGAACGAAAACATTTTGGTTCCAACCCCTGCTGTTACATGCTATAAATAGCCCACACCGACCAACCAGTCCACTTTCCATTTCTAGCCATCCATTATTTAACTTCATCTGTCACTTCCCTGCCTTTCATTTCTGTAATCACTGGATCTGAGTTAAAGCAGAGTGAGATTAGAGGTACAGTCTTGTCTGGCAGTGGCAAGATAGGGGACAGAAATAGGACTGTTTGTGTTACCAGCATATTCATGTTCATTAGACTGCAGGTACCTGGAGTTTATAAATTGTAAATGTTGCAGTCTATTATGTATGTTTTTAGAAAGACTAATGTACATGAATACATCCCATGTGAGAGTTTTCAAGGGTACTCCTTTAGGCCTTACTACTAAAGGTGTACTACGTTGCTGGTTTAGATTAGGGAGAGGCTCCTAATTCAAGACCAGATCTTTTAGTGCTGAGGATCTGAGTCTGCAAATTCTCACAGTATCTCACAGGAATTTGGGACTTCAGTCATTTTTCTCATGCTAAAACTAGATTAGCCACATAGTGAAATGCAAACAGGTGATATTTGCAAGGTCATTAAGCAAAAAACAAACAACCAAAACATCAATAGCCACTACAATGTAAAAACATGATTTTGTCATGAGTTCAGTAGCATTAGCTTGATTTTGAGCATCCACGACTAACTGGTATCGTCATTAAAGCTCGCTAGCATGTCAGCAACGCTAGATAGCATATGCTTCTACACCAGGGACCCCCTTCCAGGCAAACCGGCAAACCGGCAACACAAAGTATGTTAGCAAAATAATTATGATTCACATCTTGTCTCATCATCAGGTGAATGATAATGGCAAGGTGAAGTAATCAACATTTTAAAATGAAAATATTTGTGAGATCGTTTTTCATTATTTTGACCTCCCCAGATTATAATTGGAAGAGGAAGTGTAGGCCTAAACGCTACATGATAGTCAGCTAGATCTAGTAAAATGGGAACCGATGCAAACCTGGGAACCAATGCAAAGATTCTGGCTAATGTAGCTAGCTAGATGATTAGCTAGATGATAACGCTTGTGAAATTGTAAATTGGTACGTTTATATTACACACTTTTCTTATAACTTACTTACAGTTGATGTCGGAAGGGTACATACACCTTAGACAAATACATGTAAACTCAATTCCTGACATTTAATCCTAGTAAAAATTCCCTGTCTTAGGTCAGTTAGGATCACCACTTGATTTGAAAAATGTAAAATGTCAGAATAATAGTAGAGAGAATTATTTATTTAAGCTTTTATTTATTTCATCACATTCCCAGTGGGTCAGAAGTTTACATACACTCAATTAGTATTTGGTAGCATTGCCTTTAAATTGTTTAACTTGGGTCAAACGTTTTGGGTACCCTTCCACAAGCTTCCCACAATAAGTTGGGTGAATTTTGGCCCATTCCTCCTGACAGAGCTGGTGTAACTGAGTCAGGTTTGTAGGCCTCCTTGCTTTCACACGCTTTTTCAGTTCTGCCTAAAAATGTACTATAGGATTGAGGTCAGGGCTTTGTGATGGCCAATCCAATACCTTGACTTTGTTGTCCTTAAGCCATTTTGCCACAACTTTGTAAGTATGCTTGGGGTCATTGTCCATTTGGATGACTCATTTGCAACCAAGCTTTAACTTCCTGACTGATGTCTTAAGATGTTGCTTCAGTATATCCACATAATTTTCCTCCCTCATGAAACCATCTATTTTGTGAAGTGCACCAGTCCCTCCTGCAGCAAAGCACCCCCACAACATGATGCTGCCACCCCCGTGCTTAACGGTTGGGATTGTGTTCTTCGGCTTGCAAGCCTCCAGACCGTAGTCTGGCTTTTTTATGCTGGTTTTGGAGCAGTGGCTTCTTCCTTGCTGAGCTGCCTTTCAAGTTATGTCGATATAGGACTCGTTTTACTGTGGATATAGATACTTTTGTACCCGTTTCCTCCAGCATCTTCACACGGTCCTTTTCTGTTGTTCTGGGATTAATTTGCACTTTTTGCACCAAAGTACGTTCATCTCAAGGACACAGAACGCGTCTCCTTCCTGAGCGGTATGACGGCTGTGTGGTCCCATGGTGTTTGTACTTGCGTACTATTGTTTGTACAGATGAACGTGGCACCTTCAGGCGTTTGGAAATTGCTCCCAAGGATGAACCAGACTTGTGGAGGTTTACAATTTTTTTCTGAGGTCTTGGCTGATTTATTTTTATTTTCCCATGATGTCAAGCAAAGAGGCACTGAGTTTGAAGGTAGGCCTTGAAATACATCCACAGGTACATCTCTAATTGACTAAAATTATATCAATTAGCCTATCAGAAGCTTCTAAAGCCATGACATCATTTTCTGGAATTTTCCAAGCTGTTTAAAGGCATAGTCAACTTAGTGTATGTACATTTCTGACCTACGGGAATTGTGATACAATGAATGATAAGTGAAATAATCTGTCTGTAAACAATTGTTGTGTTCACATGCACAAAGTAAATGTCCTAACCGACTTGCCAAAAATATATTTTGTTAACAAGAAATTTGTGGAGTGATGAAAAACTAGTTCTAATGACTCCAACCTAAGTGTATGTAAACTTCCAACTTCAACTGTATGTCCTCTGTGTAAATTGCCCTATGGGCCCTGGTCAAAAGTAGTGCACATTATAGGGAATACAGTGCCTTCCCGGATGCACCTTAGTACAGTAATATCAACCTGGCAATGGATAGAGATGAATTGAAGTGAGCTTCCACCTCCTGACAGATTCTGCGTAGTTTATCTTCTAGAGAGAAAGGTGGCACAGTACCACTGACCTATATTTATCCTAGCTGAACATGGCAGTGTGTGTGTCTGTGTGTGTGTGCATGTGTGCGTGTGTGTGCATATGTGCATGAATGTGTGTTTGGCCAGGGTTGACTATGCTGAGGTCATCATACCTCCAGTTCCCTTAGTCAAACTCATGTTTTCAAATTAAAATGGTTGAAATATTTCCTTCCCTATCAATGTTTTGTAATGGGCTAACAAGCTCAGTCATTACATATCCCTAACATAAATATTTAAAGATAGCTGGTCGAGTGAAAAATGCTGGCTGGACAGATTTTGAGGTATGGAATGCACTGCAGATGTGATATACACTGCCTTCGGAAAGTATTCAGACCCCTTGACTTTTTTCCACATTTTGTTACGATACAGCCTTATTCTAAACTGGATTAAATAAAACCATTTCTTCAGCAATCTACACACAATACCCCATAAGGACAAAGTGAAAACAGGTTTTTAGAAATTTTGGCAAATGTATAAAAAACAATAAACATAAATACCTTATTTACATAAGTATTCAGACCCTTTGCTATGAGACTCAAAATAGAGCTCAGGTGCATCCTGTTTCCATTGATCATCCTTGAGATGGTCTGCAACTTGATTGGAGTCCACCTGTGGTAAATTCAATTGATTGGACATGATTTGGAAAGGCACACACCGGTTTGTATAAGGTCCTACAGTTGACCAATAAACCAAGCCATGGGGTCGAAGGAATTGTCCGTAGCGCTCTGAGACATTTATGCAGCATTGAATGTCCCCAAGAACACAGTGGCCTCCATCATTCCTAAATGGAAGAAGTTTGGAACCTCCAAGACTCTTCCTAGAGCTGGCCGCCCGGCCAAACTGAGCTATTGGGGGAGAAGGGCCTTGCTCAGGGAGGTGACCAAGAACCCGATGGTCTCGCTGATAGAGCTCTAGAGTTCCTCTGTGGAGATGGGAGAACCTTTCAAAAGGACAACCATCTCTGTACCACTCCAACAATTAGGCGTTTATGGTAGAGTTGCCAGACGGAAGCCACTTCTCAGTAAAAGTCACATGACAGCCCCCTTGGAGTTTGCTAAAAGGCACCTAAAGACTCTCCGACCATGAGAAACAAGATTATCTGATCTGATGAAACCAAGATAGAACTTTTTTGCCTGAATGCCAAACGCCATGTCTAGAGGAAACCTGGCATCATCCCTACGGTAAAGCATGGTGGTGGCAGAATCATGCTGAGGGGACGTTTTTCAGCGACATGGACTGGGAGACTAGTCAGGATCGAGGGAAACAGAGAGATCCTTGATGAAAAAGTACAGAGAGATACTTGATGAAAACTTGCTCAAGAGCACTCAGGACCTCAGACTGGGGTGAAGGTTCACCTTCCAACAGGACAACGACCCTAATCACACAGCCAAGACAACGCAGGAGTGGCTTCAGGACAAGTCTCTGAATGTCCTTGAGTGGCGTAGCCAAAGCCCGATCGAGCATCTCTGGAGAGACCTGAAAATAGCTGTGCAGCAACGTTCCCATCCAACCTGACAGAGCTTGAGAGGATCTACAGAGAAGAATGGGAGAAACTCCCCAAATACAGGTGTGCCAAGCTTGTCATACACAAGAAGAGTCGAGCCTGTAATCGCTGCCAACGGTGCTTCAGCAAAGTACCGAGTAATGGGTCTGAATATTTACGTAAAAGTGTATTTCATTTTTTTATTTGTATAATAAATTAGCAAAAATCATTATTATAGTGTACTGTGTGTAGATTGATGAGGGGGAAAAAACACAATTAAAGCAAACGTCAAGGGGTCTGAATACCTTCCAAAGGAATTGTATAAGAGGGCATCAATAGATAGATAGATAGATAGATAGATAGATAGATAGATAGATAGATAGATAGATAGATAGATAGATAGATAGATAGATAGATAGATAGATAGATAGATAGATAGATAGATAGATAGATAGATTGGAGTCACTTTAACACTGGCATCAATAAGATGTCCTTCTGTTCCTCTAGCAGTGGAGTACTCTGTCACAGCCTCCTAGCTGGCTGTTTCAGAGCTGAATGTGGAATTACTGCATCAGGATGGATTCCCAAGGCCAAACACAGACCACATGCTGTACAGCACTGCATCCCAGAGAGCTACCAATTTTACATTTAATTACACATGTATCTGGCTTCACGTGTAACTTATTTACTGGACTGTAAGTCGTACAGACTTTCAATGGTACACATTGACATGTTCAGTAAGCTACAAAACATTGGCATTTGCATGCTAAAATTACATCTGTTTTTTCAGTCATTCATGTCTCACTCTGTATATTAATTGTGTTGGATCCCCAGTGTTTACCCAACATTACACTGCAGTACTACCAACTAGGTATATCAACCTAGCCTGTTCCAAGACCATCCTGACTGCTGCGTTCTCGATAGCAAAGAATGTAAGCTTGCGAGATCAGGATGGTTTGTACGAGGCTAATATCAATATCAAAATCTCTGTGGGTACACTATTAAATCCCAATTGGATTTATCATCATCATTTATTTGGCTTTATCAGGTGACCCCCTTTTCCTAATGAGATTTTCTCCTAGTGTGTGGCAAAGCTCTTTCCTTTCTGCTTTAGGAGATGGTGTGGAAGGTAATATCCTGTAAAAAAAAAAAAAAAAGTGACTTTCCTCTTTGGGAACCCATGCTCCCTGAGCACTTAAGACATAATTACTTGGATGAAGACAAGGGACAGAACTGAACTGTGACAGGTCGATGTGAAATCAGTTCAGTGATGATTCCTATCTTAGCCTGCAAGACTACATCACATAGAAGAGCTAGCTCTTTTAATGCATGTTCTACTGGTGCCAATTTTGCTCCAGTAGTTCCTAGAACCAACTAGTGTCTGAAATCCCAGACGATTGGAACATTGTGGGAGGTAACCCATCTGTCTAATACTAGAGACTAAGAACCAACCACTAAGAGTTCATTAGAGGAACCTGTTTAATTCCCTGCTTTTGTATGTCTTTGACTCGTGGCAGCAATCAATGAGTTGTATTTCCAAATGATGTATTAGCTTTCTAATTAGGATTCGTTAACATGAATGTAGTGTTTTTTTGCACTTTCATTGTGTTGAAAGGTGGTGGACAGACCATAGTTATGATTTGAAAACTTCCCCTTCATCAGGTCACTGAAACTGAGGTATTGAATACATTGTCTCCAGTGGAGTCAGAGTAATGAGTGAATCGAACCACGCAATGATTCTGACATATCATGTTTTGTTGTTTTGTCTCTCTGTTTATCTGTTTGTTTGTTTGTTTGTTTGTTTACCCGTGGGCAGCTCCCCATCCTGGTGTCGTCGGTGGTGAGTCTGTACTTTCTGGAGCTGACAGACGTGTTCAAGCCGGTCCGCTCGGGGTACAGCTGCCACGACCGCAGCCTCAGCCTGCCCTACATAGAGTCCACTCATGAGATTATCCCCCTGCTCATGCTGCTCAGCCTGGCCTTTGCTGGACCCGCCATCACGGTCAGTAACACACACACACAAACGCAGGCAGGCACGCATGCATGTGCACAAACACACACACACAGGCATGCTCGCCCGCCAACACGCGCACACACACATGCACACATTCGCTCATGCGCACACACAGGCACACATGCCAGTGACATTATCTATGTCATCCTGACTTGTCACACTCTGCATTTTATTTGAGGGCTGCCTGTAGGCCTACTTGGTTATTCTTCCAACAGAAATAGGCAGGCCATGTTTTTAGATATGGTGTTATGTCTGAAGATCCTAGCGTAAGATTGGCCGCTTAGGAGGAAGAGAGTTTAGGTCAGTATGATAATACTAAGTTGACCCAAAGCTGGAGGTCTTTACATGCTAAGATGAAGGGTACAGTGATCTGACATTCAAATTCATTTGGTGTCACTGTTGATGCCTCTTCCCCACTAACCAAAAGACTGAGATTACCGTCTGCTAAGGGTTTTGAAGATGTTGTCCGAAGTATGACTAATGATGTGTTTGAGAAGTTTGATTTGTCGAAACAAAACTCTAACTCTCATGAAAATATTTTCTCTATCCACCAGAAAACCTTGTTTACTACCAGAATCCTCCTGTATTGATCTGAGGCACTTATAAAAAGAAAAGGCACTTATCACAAATAGCATCTTCAACTACACTATACAGCGCAATCGGATAGTATTCAGACCCCTCGACTTTTAGAAAATGTTGTTACATTTCAGCCTTATTCTAAAATGGGTTAAATCCTTTTTTCCCTCATCAATCTACACACAATACCCCATAATGACAAAGCAAAAAAAATATACTGAAATGTTACATTTACATAAGTATTCAGACCCTTTACTCAGTACTTTGTTGTCGCACCTTTGGCAGCGATTACAGCCTCGATTATTTTTATGTATGGCGCTACAAGCTTGACACACCTGTATTTGGGGAGTTTCTACCATTCCTCTCTATAGATCCTCTCAAGCTCTGTCAGGTTGGATGGGGAGTGTTGCTGCACAGCTATTTTCAGGTCTCTCCAGAGATGTTCGATCGGGTTCATGTCCGGGCTCTGGCTGGGCCACTCAAGGACATTCAGAGACTTGTCCCAATGACACTCCTGCGTTATCTTGCCTGTGTGCTTAAGGTTGTTGTCCTGTTGGAAGGTGAACCTTCTCTCCAGTCTGAGGTCCTGAGTGCTCTAGGGCAGGTTTTCATCAAGGATCGCTCTATACTTTGCTCCGTTCATCTTTCCTTCGATCCTGACTAGTCTCCCAGTCCCTGCCGCTGAAAAACATCCCCACAGCATGATGCTGCCACCACCATGCTTTGAGGTAGGGATGATGCCAGGTTTCCTCCAGATGTGACGCTTGGCATTCAGGCCAAATAGTTCAATCTTGGTTTCATCAGACCAGAGAATCTTGTTTCTCATGATCTGAGAGTCTTTAGGTGCCTTTTGGTAAACTCCAAGCAGGCTGTCATGTGCCTTTTACTGAGGAGTGGCTTCCGTCTGGCAACTCTACCATAAAGGCCTAATTGGTAGAGTGCTGCAGAGATGGTTGTCCATCTGGAAGGTTCTCCCATCCCCACAGAGGAACTCTAGAGCTCTATTAGAGAGACCATCGGGTTCTTGGTCACATCCCTGAGCAAGGCCCTTCTCCCCCAATTGCTCAGTTTGGCCGGGCGGACACCTCTAGGAAGATGGAGGCAACTGTGAATTGTGGACCGTCATTGCTGCAGACATTTTTGGTACCCTTTCACCAATCTGTGCCTCAACACAATCCTGTCTCGGAGCTCAACGGACAATTCCTTCAATCTCATGGCTTTTGCTCTGACATGCACTGTGGGTCTTTCCAACTAATGCCCAATCAATTGAACTTACCACAGGTGGACTCCAATCAATTTGTATATACATCACAAGGACGATCAATTGAAACAGGATGCACCTGAGCTGATTATCAAGTCTTATAGCAATTGGTCTGATTTCTTATGTAAATAAGGAATTTCTGTTTTTGATCAATTCTAAAAACCTTTTTTTGGTTTGTCAGTATGAGGTATTCTGTGTAGATTGCTGAGATGTTTTATTTCTTTAATCCATTTTAGAATAAGGCTGTAACAACAAATTGAGGAAAAAGTCAAGGGGTCTGAATACTTTATGAAGGCACTGTAATTACAAAACTACCTTAAAATGTGTGGATTCGGCTATTTCAGCCACACCCGTTGCTGACAGGTGTATAAAACCGAGCACACAGCCATGCAATCTCCATAGACAAAAACATTGGCAGTAGAATGTCCCATACTTACTGAAGAGCTCAGTGACTTGCAACGTGGCACCGTCATAGGATGCCACCTTTCCAAAAAGTCAGTTCGTCAAATTTCTGCCCTGCTAGAGCTGTCCCCTATTATTGTGAAGTGGTAACTTCTAGAAACAACAACAGCTTAGCCCCGAAGTGGTAGGCCACACAAGCTCACAGAATGGGACAACCGAGTGCTGAAGCGCGTAGCTCGTAAAAATCATCTGTCCTCGGTTGCAACACTCACTACTGAGTTCCAAACTACTTCTAGAAGCAATGTCAGCACAAGAACTGTGTGCTTGTCCCGTCTGGAGCTTAATGAAATTATTTTCCATGGCCAAGCAGCCACACACAAGTCTAAGATCACCATGCACAATGCCAAGCATTGGCTGGAATGATGTAAAGCTCACCCCCATTGGACTCTGGAGCACTGGAAACGTGTTCTCTGGAGTGATGAATCACGCTTCACCATCTGACAGTCCGACGGACGAATCTGGGTTTGGCAGATGCCAGGAGAACGCTACCTGCCCGAATGCATAGTGCCAACTGTAAATTTTGGTTAAGGAGGAATAATAGTCTCGGGCTGTTTTTCATGGTTCAGGCTTAGGCCTCTTCTTTTTAATTAATAAAACATTTTTTACCCATTTTTCTCCCCAATTTCGTGATATTCAATTGGTAGTTACAGTCTTGTCCCATCGCTGCAACTCCCGTACGGACTCGGGAGAGGCGAAGGTCAAGTGCCGTGCATCCTCCGAAACACGACCCGCCAAGCCGCACTGCTTCTTGACACAATGCTCGCTTAACCCGGAAGCCAGCGGCACCAATGTGTCGGAGGAAACACCGTACACCTGGCGATCGTGTCAGCGAGCATTTTGACAAGGACAACAGGAGCCGCTAGAGCGTGATGGGACAAGGACAACCCGGCCGGCCAAAACCTCCCCTAACTCGGACGATGCTTAGCCAGTTGTGCACCGCCTCATGGGTCTCCCGGTCGCGGCCGGCTGCCACACAGCCTGGGATCGAACCAGCAGTGAAGGGAATTCTTAACGCTACAGCATACAATGACGTTCTATATGATTCTGTGGTTCCAACTTTGTGGCAACAGTTTGGGGAAGGCCCTTTCCTATATCAGCATAGCAATGCCCACGTGCACAAAGCAAGGTCCGTATATAAATGGTTTGTTGAGATCAGTGTGGAAGATCTTGACTGGCCTGCACAGAGTCCCGACCTCAAACCCCTCGAACACCTTTGGGATGTATTGGAGCACCGACTGCGAGCCAGGCCTAGCCCAACATCAGTGCTAGACCTCACTAATACTCACTAATAGTCTTGTGGCTGAATGAAAGTAAGTTCTTGCAGCAATGTTCCAACATCTAGTGGAAAGCCATCCCAGAAGAGCGGAGGCTGTCACAGCAGCAAAGGAGGACCAACTCCATATTAATGCCCATGATTTTGGACTGAGATTTTTGATGAGCAGGTGTCCACATACATTTGGTAATGTGTTGTATCTGGCATCAGTGGAATTCTACTGACTTTAGTTGTCTGATGACGCATTACTTTCACAGAGATCTCCTAGCAACGCTCGGTACTGTATAGCAAGCAGATCTTGGGTTTCCAGTCCTCTGTCAGACTCTCTCTCAGGTGAATACAATGTGGCTGACTGTTCTCACAGGTGCGTACACTGTGGCTGCTACTGTCAGCCACCCCAGAGTAGTCTCTGTAGCTAGCAATTTCTTCAAGACTTATACTGACTCAGTCAATGTGTTTTTGTCACTGGCTATGGAGTTATCGCTATCTAAAGGTCCCCAGGTGAACTGTCAGTTTGAAACTACAGTTTGGGGTCCTCTTTTTTTGTTCTGTGGTTTAAGTGGGTGTTATGAATGAGTGGGTCTTGCAGTGTTTCGTTGTGTTTTCAAGCAGGCTGCTCATGCAGAAACGCATTGATTAGTTCACACCCGACTTCCTGGGAGTCCTGGAGGCATGTTGCTGTGTTTGAAAAATGACAAGAAGACTAAACTGTTCTGAAGTGTGAACCATTCTCTCTTCTTCTTTAAAACGTCCCCTCACAATGGTGTTGACTAAGGTGCTTTTCGAAGCATCTTCTCAGACTGACTGTAAGGTGTCTACCCACTCTGCCCAGAGTAGGTGAAAAGGCACTTTGGTGATGACATTTCACTTCCTTATGTTATACTTTTTTTTTTTTTTTTACCAAGACAAAAAATAATTGTTTCATGTTCTGAATCGTTCAGTGGGGTCTTTCTTTTACAGATCATAAACACATTAACATTATATCCAAAGAGTCGGATTTCTTAACCTAATACATCCAATAATAAGCACCGATGTATGTTGACAGAGCGGGGCAGCTTTCTCACCAAAACGTTTGAGTTTTTTTTACATTTTGTGGTTGTCGTCTTCCAAGTTGTGGGTCGCAAATAGCAAAATCAGCATGACACAAGTTGAATTAAATGTAAAAGGCTTTGAAAAGAAAAAGAAATTGTGGTATGCTCAGTGCTCCCTTGACATTTCACAGAGATTCGCTTGTTTTTGTGAGATGTCTTTTAAAAAAGAACAGGAACTTCACCTTAATATGAATAGCGTATACTAAAATATGAAAATACTATATGTCATGTCTCAAAATCAATATCTATCTTACCTCCATATTGTTTTATGTCCTCCGGATTTGAGAAGAAAGATGACAGGTTCAATGGTAAGCCGGTCAGGTAACATTAATTATTTTCCAGATTTTTTTCTCTGGCCTCCATTGATTTAGTCACCCTAAATTTGACCATCCCACAATGGTAAAAACTCCAATAAATTCGGAACGGATTATGATAAAGACATGAGGTTTGGACCATTGGTTTTATTAGCGGATTATCTACACAATTAACATGATTTTATTATTTTACCCATTGGTCAAAATATGCGTGTTTGACAGTGACTGCATGTCAGAGCACATACTTAACTACTGTACCCCTCACCCTTTTCTGAAAGGTAAAGATTACTCAATTTCTGCTGTCCATGTTTACTACTGGTCTGGTGCTTTCGGACATGTACATACAGCACCAAATACAATTCCAGTTCTTTGGCAGCACTGATAAAATCAGTTACATTTAGTGAGATGTACTAGCTGATAATAAATACTGATTGGGATTATTAAAAAACAAGCATCACGCCACTGAGACAGAAATATATCTCAGAGCATATGGGAGTGTACAGTATGTTTAATGTTCTGAATGCTAACACTGTAAATCCGTCTATATTCCGTCTGCAATCCACTCAGATGCAGTTCCCAAACATCAGCTAACGCTGTGAAATATTTGTACATATAGGTATAGTCCTAACCTAGCGTGCCACAATTGCAACATGTGAAAACAACAATTAACCTGTCTACTGTAAGTACGATAATGCTACAACATTCTATTAGTTCAGATCACCAAGCCATTTTCACCATCTCTATCGGAGCACTGTGTATTGGTTTGTTATAGAGCACATGTATCATTAGAAAGGAAGTACCTGCAGGTAGTGCAGGGTCCTGTGGTTTGGCCAGTTGTCATAGCTCAGTGTTCTGTTGCTCTCTCTCTCTCTCTCTCTCGCACTCACACACGCGCGGATGCACACGCCCACCTGCCCACGCGCGCGCGCGCGCGCACACACACACACACACACACACACACACACACACACACACACACACACACACACACACACACACACACACACACACACACACGCACACACACGCACACACACAGAGAGATACACTCACACTCACACTCTCAACCTGTCAGATGGGCAGAGTGTGCTGCCATGGTGATAGCTGCATGATACCTGGCCCCTCATTCACGTCACAGTGTGACAACAGACCCGACGCCAAAGGCTTAGTTAGACCATACTCCAGTACCCACAACACCCTGGGGTTTAGCCCTTACTTCTCACAACACCCTGCCTGTGCCAGGCCAGGACAGGGTGTGGATCACTGCTGACATCAAACACACAACCCCACTGAGATTTAAACTCCTCATGCATTCACACTGACAAACAGAAGAGGGGTTATTACAGACTAGTAATGACTGTATCAGAGCTGTGGGAGAGGATGTATCATTGGGATTCATGCTTTATTCAAGTTGTCATGGTGTGGGTAGTCTCTTGTGGTAGCTGGCTGGCCCACAATATTTGGTTCTCAGTTCTGAGATTATGGATCGGGTAACAGAGAAAGATTCTGATTGATTGACAGGTGTGGTGATATGTGTGTGTGTTTATTGTTTCAGCTCCTCTGAACAGAGCAGAGGGGATTGGATTGTGTTTGAAGGTCAGTGTGGAGGGGTTTATTCAGACACAGACGACAGCCTGTTGTCCTGTGGTCCTGTTTGTCAAAGTTCCAGACACAAGGGAGAGACTTACTGTACACCTAGGGGGCTGAAGATATTCATGTTCTATATTGGAAGTAGGGTTGGGGGTCATACCGTTTCTGTACCATGTCAGGGTATATGGTATTACCGAATGTCCACACAAGGGGCGCTGTTTAATTTTTTTTTAAAGGAATGTCTCTGCTGTAAACGAGAAGCTTTATCTTGACATCTACCCACTTAGCTAGCAAGTTAGCAAACCAAATGCATAGCTGGAGCTCCGAGCTGGATATAATTTATTTGACACATCTTAGATTTCTTATAGTTATACTTACCTTATCAGCAGTGGTGTAGCGCTCACCTCCTTAGCCTACGCGAGGGCTAATTATTATTATAATATATTTTTTTTACGGTATTGAAAATCATACCGTTGGTATTTCAAAATACCCCGGTAAACGGTATGTCGCTCCAAGCCTAGTTGGAAGGTATTGTGGTATCGGTCAGTCAGCTGTTTGTGGGTTATAAAATCATGATTACCACAGCTGGTTAGTGCTGAGAGTTGTACATTGGAATGGTAGGCCATAGTACTCCATACTGCAGGGAAAGTGTGCCTTGGCCTTTCCCTAACCTTTCGTCTGGGGCTATGCCAAAGACAGAGAGCTTTACTTTATCCCGAAAACAGAGCGCTGAGAGGAAAGGCAGTCATTTGAAACAGAGGTAGACAGAGTTCATGGGAAAGGTGATCTCTTAATCCTACTGTGTGTGTGTGTGTGTGTGTGTGTGTGTGTGTGTGTGTGTGTGTGTGTGTGTGTGTGTGTGTGTGTGTGTGTGTGTGTGTGTGTGTGTGTGTGTGTGTGTGTGTGTGTGTGTGTGTGTGTGTGTGCTATAAGTGTATGTGTCCACAGTGATGACCATGTCTCTGTCCACAGATAATGATCGGAGAGGGGATCCTGTACTGCTGTCTGTCCAGAAAGAGGAAGGGTGTCGGGGCAGAGGCAGACATCAATGCAGCAGGCTGTAGCTTTAACTCCTTCATCCGCAGAGCTGTCAGATTTATTGGTAAGTTTCATTTGGTTTACCTGATGAGACTGTCTCAGCCCCTTAAGTATGTATTTTTATGAATAATGAAAAAAAGACATGACAAGGCCCAAGTATAAAAATAAATCTATGCTAACTGGGTGTGTGTGCATGTGTGTGTGCATGTATGTGTGTGTGTGCATGTGTCGTGCGTGCATGTGTGTGTCTCTGCCAACCAGGTGTCCATGTGTTTGGCCTGTGTGCCACAGCTCTCATCACGGACATCCTCCAGCTAGCGACGGGCTACCATGCGCCTTACTTTCTGACTGTGTGTAAACCCAACTACACCACGCTCAACACAACCTGCGACGAGAACACCTACATCCTGCAGGATATCTGCTCCGGGTCTGAAATCGCAGCCATCAACCAGGGCAGGTTTGTCACATTCACCTTTCACCGTTGACCTCTAAAGAGCTCTCAATGTGTTTCTGCTCCACCAACCTGATGCTAAGGGGTCAGGATTATGACTAGGGTTAGGGTTGATCATCCAGGATGAGGACATGAAGCTAGGGTTAGGGTTGAGCTGGGGTGTTGACATGAAGTTTGTGTTATGGCTAAGGTTAGTGTTGACCCAGGGTGTGGACATTATGCTTAGGTTAGAGATAGGGTTGAGGCTAGAGTTAGTGTTGAACCGGGCTATAGACATTAAGCATGAGTGGGTTACTTGGTAGAGTGGCTCACTTGGTAGAGTATGGTGCTTGTAATGCCATGGTTGTGGGTTTGATCACCATGTATGTACTAACTACTTTAAGCTGCTCTCGATAAGAGCGTTGACAGATATGTTAGGGTTAGTTAAAAGTTTTTGCATTTTTCTGACGATATTATGATCCTAGAGTTAAAGTATTCAAATATCTATACTGTCAATCAAAGCACATTTTGTCTGCAAGTTGTATTGATGTGTGAGTTAATCTAATACCTCCAATTACTCAGTAGCAGCAGACTTGAGGCATTAGCACAGTTCAATGGGTTATTTTTCCGGGGATTACGCAGAGTTTGAGTTGTTCAGTTCTGTTTGGATGTATAAACACAAGGACCCAGACAAGACAAGCGGCAGCAAAGCTATTTTGGTTTCTAATTGTGGTTATCATGGCTGTAGAGTAAAGAGAACCTTTTGATGTTCTCGCTAATGAGGTTGGGAAAGGGACTCTTTTGCACATCAGCAAATAGCTTGTATGGAGTTTTCATCTGGAGTGAGTGGTGTGAGTGGTTAAGGCAAAGCACATGGTGAGATTTGAATTAAAAGTATTATTAGGATCCCCATTGGCTGACGCCGTAATGTCAGCTAATCTTCCTGGGGTCCAACACAGAACTAAAAAGACATTACAAACAATTACAATTTACATTAAGACGTTACAAACTTTTAACAAGTAGACGTTACAGACAATTAAAATACCTGACCGGTAATACATTGAACATTCAGGAGATGATTTGATTTGATTTGATTTGATTTGATGCTGTCTGGCATTAGTATCTGTGCAGTCATATGGTTGATCGCATTGGATGTTCTTTTATTGCTTTCTTGAAGGTGGATTTACTTTTTGCCTGAGAAATTGGTAAATAATTATATTCAGTGATGGCTCTGTATGTGAGCAGCTAACCGATCGCTGCAGCTGTACATAGTCCATCTGTAAATAGCCCACCCAATCTACCTACATCATCCCCATATTGTTTTAATTTACTTTCTGCACACCAGTATCTCTACTTGCACATCATCATCTGCTCATTTATCACTCCAGTGTTAATCTGCTAAATCTGCTAAATTGTAATTACTTCGGTACTATGGCCTATTTATTGCCTACCTCCTCGCGCCATTTGCACACACTGTATATAGACTTTCTTTTTTTCTATTGTGCTGGTAAGCTTGTTTATTCCATGTGTAACTCTGTGTTGTGTTTGTGTCGCACTGATTTGCTTTATCATGGCCAGGTTGCAGCTGTATATGAGAACTTGTTCTCAACTAGCTTACCTGGTTAAATAAAGGTGAAATAAAAAAAATAAAAAATGTAACTGTTTGTCCTCGGGGGTATCAGATCACCTGAACTTCCTGTCTGGTTTGGTGGTTATGTTTGTTGCTAGTATTTATTTATTTTATTTTTATTTCACCTTTCTTTAACCAGGTAGGCTAGTTGAGAACAAGTTCTCATTTGCAACTGCGACCTGGCCAAGATAAAGCATAGCAATTCGACACATACAACAACACAGAGTTACACATGGAATACACTAATTGGTCTGAAAAAGACTGTGGTTTGTTGAAGATGTTACATTCCTAATGAAAATCAGAAGACTGTATAGTAATTTGCTTTCAATTTGACGGCATGAAAGATTCTGATGCATTCAGTTGACATTCATACAGTTGGAGATTTTTTGTAGCTTTTTTTTGCTGCAGATGACCATATGACAGGGCAGTAATCTAGGTGTGATAGAATCAAAGATTGATTGGATACAAGTAGAGACTCGGAGCTACAAAATCGTATATCACTGCAGGAACAATAGGGAAAGTAATTCTGCTTTGAAAGTTGAAAATGGCCCTTGAATGTTTTGGTACACCTACTGGAGAGCACTTCTTTGTCTACACCTATTCAGCATCATTCACACCCTCTTAAGCCCCACCCATCTCTTTAAGGATTCACATGAAAGGCCATGTCCTAAACAGAGTGAAAAAGTAGTGTTGTAAGCAACCAAAGATTTCAATACTAAAAGTGGTGAAATTATTAAGAGGATCTTTACCCAGAGACACTTGTCTAAATTGATGGGCCATGTGAAATAAATTATATATCCACCCTCAAGCCACATCTAGCTAAAGTAAGTGGATGTGTCACACTTGTGTACTAGACATGTACACATGTTCATGAAATACAATAGATGGCCGTAATCACCCCCAGACGCACCTGGCTAACTTGTTGGATCATGTAATCATCTGGCAAAGTGGAGTCTTTTGTTTAGACATGTAGCTAGCTAGTTTAACAATTTACCATATTCCCAACCCATAGCTACAATACAAACGTATTGTCATAGCTAGCAAACATGCATGAAATGCTGGAGTGTGAATCTGCAGGTAGCTAAAGCTAACCAACTAGGTTCGGTGTTAGCTAGCTAGCTAACAGTAGGCTATAACTAGCAATACAAATTACTTTCTGAGATATAAATTATATTACTACACAGATCATACACATAACATTAACGAGCGAGCCATCAAGGTAATGCTCGCTAGCTAGCTAACAGTACACTTTAACTCGCAATGAAAATGACAACTTTTTCTCACTGATCTTTGTCAGTAGTGTCTGCTAAATTATGGGCAGCAATGTTTTTGAGAGTAGTAGCAACACTTTTGCAGTTCTCCAGGGTTAAAGTTATGTCTTTTAAAAAAGCTGCAGTAGTAAGGATTATCTACACATACTGAGCAGCTCATGTTATAGACAGAAGCGCGCTACATGGCAGACCAATCCGAACTCATCTCTCGGCAAGTCCAGCCCATCCATTATCTCAGCCAGGTTCCTGTCTTTTTCTGTGGCTAAACCAGCTAGGCTTGTAATGTAAATGTTTTATTTATATTTACAGATGGAATACAAGTTTGTTATTATGGCACATGAAAGTTCACATGTTCCATTTCTGCCCCAAAACACATTTTGATTAAAAAAATTGAAAACAATGTTCAAATGCCTCTCCTGTAAAGTAGTGACGTGTGACATAAGCCTAACTTCTTGAAAGGGGTCACATATGTTCAGACCAGGATAGAGCTGTGTCCAATGTGACACCAAGTAATTTGGTATTTTTTACTTCTTCTACAGGGAACACATCCATTTACAAGTGTAATTGAAGGTCATGAGGCAAGCATATATCTTTGACCAAATACAATGCATTTTCTTTAAGAAATGTATTCATGTTAACCCACTCAAACACAATTCTTAGTTCTTTGCTCAGTACTGTTAGCTCATTATACAGTGTGTTCATGCAGCGCTATACATTATAGAGTCATCAGCATACATAACCACTCTTGCTTTACTCATTACTGAGGGTAAATCATTAGTCAAGATAGAGTAGAGGAGTGGGCCTAGGCAGGTGTCTTGAGGAACACCACAGTGTCAACCATTACTGTCCAAAAATAAATTCAAGAAAAGTTTTTGCATTTTCCTGGATAGATAGCTTTCCAACCAGAGTGGCAGACGTAGAACCATAACATTTGAGATACTATTATTCAAAAGGGATGTGTTGTGTTCAATTGTTTCTCGCTACGGTCTCCCCTGAATTGAATTATCGATGTTTATCTAAAAAGTAATCCCATTCTCATGTAGAGCTGTTGACAGACAGTGCCATTACCCATGGAAGATTAATCTGTGTATCTGTGTCTAATATTGTCTTGCCCCTCTTAGTCATTCTAAGACTAATGTATAGCCTTTATGGTCTTATTCATCCTGTGAACAGACAGATGAAACGGACCATTAAATTCAGCCTGCACCATTAAAAGCTCAAAACTGACAGTAGCCCAGGGCATAAACAGTCTCTGTTCCTCTCTGTGACATCCTAGCCCACTGTCTAACAGTCTAACTCTAATGAACTATATAAAGACCCCTAGAAGAGATTGGTACAACAGTTCAATGTTTTTCTCCTCTTTAGTATTCATCTGAAGATCTGAAGATGGCGCCGATAGACATGGCAGCTCTGCTTCTAGCTCCTAAGCAATTTTGCAGTATTTAAATAAAAACATTTTTGTTATTTCTTATATTATTAGCCTAGAACGTTTTACGTGTTATTACATACAGCCAGAAATAACTTTTGGATATCAAAGCAGCGGAAGCTCCGACCAGAAATAAGACTTTCCTGAATTGGATCCTTTGTTCTTACCCCCCAAGGCAATTGAACTTATCGAATACAAACAGTGCAGATATGCCCTCCGTAAGGCAATCAAACAGGCTAAACGTCAGTACAGAGACAAAGTGGAGTCGCAACTCAACAGCTCAGACACAAGACGTATGTGGCAGGGACTCCAAACAATCCCGAATTACAAAGGGGAAAACAGCCACTTCGCGGACATCGACGTCTTGTTCCCAAACAAGCTAAACACCTTCTTCACCCGTTTTGAGGATAACACAGTGCCAACAACGCAGGCCGCTCCCGAGGACTGTGGGCTTTCATTCTCTATGGCCGATGTGAGTAAGACATTTAATTAATCATGTTAACCCTCGAAAGGCTGCTGGCCCAGACGGCATCCCTAGCCGCGTCCTCACAGCATGTGCAGACCAGCTGTTTACGGACATAATCAATCTCTCCCTATTCCAGTCTGCTGTCCCCACTTGCTTCAAGATATCCACCATTGATGCTGTACCCAAGAAAGTAAAGGCAACTGAACTAAATGACTATCGGTCCGTAGCACTCACTTCTGTCATCATGAAGTGCTTTGAGAGGCTAGTTAAGGATCATATCACCTCCACCTTACCTGACACCCTCGACCCACTTCAATTTGCATACTGCCCCAATAGATCCACAGACGATGCAATCGCCATCGCACTGCACACTGCCCAATCCCTTCTGGACAAGAGGAATAGCTATGTAAGAATGCTGTTTATTGACTACATGTCCTCCTTCAACAGCATAGTACCCTCCAAGCTCATCAATAAACTCGGGGCCCTGGGTCTGAACACCTCCCTGCGCAACTGGTTCCTGGACATCCTGATGGGCTGCCCCCCATGTCGTGAATGTAGGAAACAACACAAGGGTCCCCACAAGGGTGCCAGGTCAGCCCCCTCCTGTAGTCTCTGTTCGCCTATGACTGTGTGGCCACGCACGCCTCCAACTCAATCATCAAGTTTGCAGACGACACAACAGTAGTTGGCCTGATTACCAACAATGCCCCAAAAAGAACCTCTCCCTCAACGTCAACAAAATGAAGGAACTTATCATGGACTTCAGGAGACAGCAAAGGCCCCCATTGATGGGGACTCAGTGGAGAAGGTAAAAAGCTTAAAGTTCCTTGGCGAAAGCATCACTGACAATTTGAAATGATCCACCAACACAGACAGGGTGGTGAAGAAGGTGCAAAAGCTGAAGCTGAAGAAATTTGGCTCGGCCTGTAAAACCCTCACAAACTTATACAGATGCACAATTGAGAGCATCCTGTCGGGCTGTATTACCGCCTAGTATGGCAACTGCACTGCCCGCAACCGCAGGGCTTTCTAGATGGTGGTGTGGTCTGCCCAATGCATCACTGGGGGCACACTGCCTACCCTCCAGGACATCTACAGCACCCGATGTCACAGGAAGGCCAAGAAGATCATCAAGGACCTCAGCTACCCGAGCCACAGCCTGTTCACCCCGCTATCATTCAGAAGATGAGGTCAGTACAGGTGGATCAAAGCTTGGACCAAGCGACTGAAAAACAGCTTCTATCTCAAGGCCATCAGACTGTTAAATAGCCATCATTAACCGGCCTCCACCCACTACCCTGCCCTGAACTTAGTCACTATCAATAGCTGGCTACCACCCGATCACTCAAACTTGCACCTTAAAGGATGCTACCCTATGTACATAGACATATACCGTATATACTGTATTCTAGTTAATGCCATCCTATTCAGCTATTGCTGTACATATACTATTCTATCCTAAGTATTCTACAGATCAGTGGAGGTTGCTGATGGGAGGAAGGCTCATAATAATGTCTGTAACGGAGCCAATGGAATGGCATCAAACACATGGAAACACACACACACACACACACACTGTATATATGTATATATATTCTCCGGACTCTGAATATTTATGTATTTCTTAATTGAATTATTTCTAATTTAGATTTGTGTGTATTGTTGTGAATGGTTAGATATTACTGCACTGTTGGAGCTAGGAATACAAGCATTTCGCTTCACCCGCAATAACATCTGCTAAATATGTGTAGGCGACCAATAAAATGTTATTTTATTTGATACCCCTGGAGTTATTCCACATTTTGTTCTGTTACAGTCTGAATTAAAAATGGATTAAAAATATTTCTTTTTCTCACCCATCTACACAAAATACCTCATAATGAGGTTCAGAGATTAGGTAGTCATTGCTAAAAAAAAAATGACCTTATTTAGGCCATAACAAAAGGGTTGAATACTTATTGACTCAAGACATCTCATATTTTGATTTGTAATTCATTTGTAAAAATGTCTTAAGAAAAAATGTCATAATTCCACTTTGACATGATGAGTTATTGTGTGTAGGCCAGTGACAATGAATCTCAATTTAATACATTTTCAATTTAGTCTGTAACACAACAAAATGTGGAAAAAGTCCAGGGGTGTGAATACTTTCTGAAGGTACTGTATACAATGGATTAACCTGTGCTTTTCAATGAGTTCCACCAGTCAAAAAGTGTTTGTTTTTTATGTTGAAAGAAGCTCATGTGCACCTCTGAAAGTATATGTTTTGTAGTTATGTTAGTGGATTGTGTTTTCCAAATGGTTAACGGAGTGTGCAAGGCTGTCATCAAGGCAAACGTTTTTGGTTACTACATGATTCCATGTGTGTTATTTCATAGTTTTGATGTGTTCACTATTATTCTACAATGAAAAATAAAGGAAAACCCTTGAATGAGTAGGTTTGTCCAAACCTTTGACTGGTACTGTATATGATGTACTGCAGCATTTAGGAATGTTTCAGCTCAATAGAATTCTCTCACCTACTGTACAAACATGCCATAAGATATAATATGTTTTTGAGATTGTAAATAAAGAAAGTACAATCGCGCTCTCCCAGATGTTCGGTTGGTGTGTAAAAAACGGGAATTCAGATAACTGATGAAGTCTGATGAGTCCGCGCTCAAAGTTATGTCACATAAATCGTCATTCCTTTTCCATTCATTTTTAAAAATGTTACTGCATCAGGATAGCATACACAGACTTTTCGATGTAACAGCCTTCTTCAGCGTGTAGGTAAAAAAAAAAAATCAATCATGAACAACATTTGTAGAGAACACAGATTGTACCTACCTATTTTGTGAGTTTGTTTTGATGGTCGTGGCATAAAACTGTGTCCTCCACTGATTTGTACAGTCCATGTTGGCTCAAACACTAAACCATCTGTTTCTGTCCATCCTCTCCTCTTCCCCTCTTTCCTTGTTCCTTTCCAGAAAGTCTTTTCCGTCTCAACATGCCACACTGGCTTCCTTTGCCGCCGTCTACATCTCTGTGAGTAACCATCTTCACTCACACAAGCACTCTACAGCAGTGGTTCTCAACACTTGTATTGCCTCAGGACCACCAAATTTAACCAGGTTGTCTCAGTCCTTGATCCAATATTCATATCGCAATTTTTTTTAGTTGTTGTCCAAATACAATCTGGAAAACTATGTTTAATGCTACATTGATAGTCAATGTACCAATTATATGACAAGGGAACAACAGTCCCACTTTTTCATTGTCAATAATTACATTTTCCATAAATATGGTATTTCTGTCTTTTTATTTTGAATACATTTGCAAAAATGTCTAAAAATCTGTTTTTGCTCTGCCATTATGAGGTATTGTGGGTAGATTGATGAGGGAAAAACACTTTTTAATCAATTTTAGAATAAGGCTGTAACTTAACAAAATGTAGAAAAAGTCAAGGGGTCTGAATACTTTCCGACTGGACTGTTATATATATTTGAGAGGGGTGGTTTGGGGTCGTCAGTCACGTTCTGACCTTAGTTCTTCTGTTATGTCTTTGTTTTAGGTTGGTCAGGGCGTGAGTTGGGGTGGGTTGTCTATGTTCGTTTTTCTATGTTGTGTTTTGTGTTTGGCCTGGTATGGTTCTCAATCAGAGGCAGGTGTCGTTAGTTGTCTCTGATTGAGAATCATACTTAGGTAGCCTTTTCCCACCTGTGTTTCTTGGGAGATTATTTTCTGTCTTAGTGTATGTCACCAGGCAGTACTGTTTCGTTTCGTGTCATTCACTTTGTTATTTTTGTTTTAGTGTTATGTGTTTAATAAATTCCTCATGAACACGTACAACGCTGCGCATTGGTCCTCCGATCCTTCATACTCCTCAGATGAGGATGACGAACGTTACATCGTTGTGAAGAACCTACATATGATTTAGGCTTCCAGACATTTTCCATACATTCACAAAGCATATTTCTCTCAAATTGTTTGCACAAATTTGCTTACATCCCTGTTAGTGAGCATTTCTCCTTTGCCAAGATAATAAATCCATCTGACAGGTGCCACATATCAAGGACCTGAATGAACAGCATGATGATCACACAGATGCACCTTGTATTGGGGACAATAAAAGGCCACTCTAAAATATGCAGTTTTGTCACACAACACAATGCCACAGATGTCTCAAGTTTTGAGGGATTATGCAATTAGCATGCTGACTGCAGGAATGTCCACTAAAATTGTTGCCAGAGAATTTAATGTTCATTTCTCTACCATAAACCACATCCAACATCGTTTTTGAGAATTTTGCAGTACGTCCAACCTGCCTCACAACCGCAGACCACATGTAGCCACGCCAGCCCAGGACCTCCACATTCTTCACTTGCAGGATTGTCTAAGTTCAGTCACCCGGACAGCTGATGGGTTTGCACAACCAAAGAATTTCTGCACAAACTGTCAGGAACCGTCTCAGGGAAGCTCATCTGCGTGCTCATTGTCCTCACCAGGGTCTTGACCTGACTGCAGTTCAGCGTCGTAACCGACTTCAGTGTGCAAATGTTCACCTTCGATGGCCACTGGCACACTGGAGAAGTGTGCTCTTCATGGATGAATCCCGGTTTCAACTGTACCGGGCCGATGGCAGACGGCATGTATATGGCATTGTGTGGGCGAGCAATTGTCTTACGTCAACGTTGGGAACAGAGTGCCCCATGTTGGGGGTGAGGATATGGTATGGGCAGGCATAAGCTACGGACACCAAACACAATAGCATTTTACCGATGGCCATTTGAATGCACAGAGATACCGTGACCAGATCCTGAGGCCCAATGTCATGCCATTTATCCTCTGCCATCACCTCATGTTTCAACATGATAATGCAATTCTTGGATGCTGAAAATGTCCCAGTTCTCCCATGGCCTGCATACTCATCAGATATGTCACCCATTGAGCATGTTTGAGACCAACAGATGCATATCTGTATTTCCGGTCATGTTAAATCCATATATTGGGGCCTAATTTATTTATTTCAATTGACTGATTTCCTTAAATTAACTGTTAACTCAGTAAAATCTTTCATATTCTTGCATGTTGCGTTTATATTTTTGTTTGGTGTATCTTGATTAGATAAGTATTCAACTCCCTGAGTCAATACATGTTAGAATCACCTTTGGCAGCAATTACAGCTTTGTCTTTCTGGGTAAGTCTCTAAAAACTTTGCTCACCTGGATTGTTCATTATTTCTTCAATCTCTGTCAAGTTCGTTGTTGATCATTGCAAGACAGCCATTTTAAAGTCATGCCATACATTTTCAAGCCCGATTTAACTTGACTGTATCTAGGCCACTCAAAAAAAATCATAGTCATCTTGGTAAGCAACAAAATCTTGGTAACCAGTGAATATTTGGTAATTGTCCTGCTGAAAGGTGAATTTATCTCCCAGTGTCTGCTGGAGAGCAGACTGAACCAAGATTTCCTCTCGGAGTTTACCTGTGCTTAGCTCTATTCTGTTTATTTTTTATCTTAAAAAACTCCCTAGTCCTTACAGATGACAAGCATACGCATAAAATGATGCAGCCAACCCCATGCTTGAAAATATGAAGAGTGGTACTCAGTGATGTGTTTGATTTGTCCCAAACATAACACTTTGTTTTCAGGACAAAATATAAAAAATGTTGCCACATTTTTTGCAGTATTACTTTATTTTGTGCAAGCTTCCTTAATTTATGTTAGTATTGTGGAGTTACTACAATGTTGTTAATCCATCCTCAGTTATCTCCTATGACAGCCATTAAACTCTGTAACTGTTTTAAAATCACCATTGGCCTCATGGTGAAATCCCTGAGCGGTTTCCTTTCTCTCCAGCAACTGAGTTAGGAAGGGTGCCTGTATCTTTTTAGTGACAGGTTGTATTGATACACCATCCAAAGTGTAATTAATAACTGCACAATGCGCAAAGGGATTCTTTTTTTAATCCATCTACCAATAGGTGCCCTTCTTTGCGAACCATTGGAAACCTCACTGGTCTTTGCTGTTGAATCTGTGCCTAAAATTCACTACTCGACATACATATAATTGTACCTGTGGTGTAGAGATGGGGTAGTCATTGTTTAAAAAAATAATGTTAAACACTATTATTACACACAGAGTGAGTCCATGCAACTTATTATGTGACGTGTTAAGCACATTCTTACTCCTGGACTTATTTAGGCCATAACAAAAGGGTTGAATACTTAATGACTCAAGACATTTCAGCTTTTGATTTTTTAAATGTGAACGACCGGCTCGATTTGGTCTTATGTAGCAAAATTTGAAAATGTGTTTTTTACTTTGGATAAAAGTAGAGACTCAGAGCTAGAAAATAGTATATCATACACTACAGTTGAGGAACAATGGGAAAGTAATTCTGCTTTGAAAGTTGATAAACTTGTAAAATCACTTTTGAGAAAATGGCCCTTAAATGTTTCAGTACACATGCTGGAGAGCTCTTCTTTGTGTACACCCATTCAGCATCGTTCACACCCTCTTAAGCTTTAGCCTCACCCATCTCTTTAAGGATTCCCATGTGGGACCATGTACAAAACAACCAAAGATGTCAAGACTAAAGGCTGGTTTATACTACGGGTGTGTTTGTAAATTTAATCTGGAGTGCTTTCTGGGTGTTTGTAAACTCAGAGCGTTGTCAGATTGTCCATTCATAAATTCAGAGCGTTTCACTCTCGGAGCGTTCAGAGCACACACTGGACGCTCTGCCTGAGGAGCAGAGTTGATTTGAGCGTTCTGACCTAACAACAGCTGTCAGGCACCCAAGCTAACTGGCTAATGTTGGCTAACTTGCTAGCTACTTTCCAGACACACATGAGAGAACAGGTCACTCTGGCACACTCAGACGAGAGTGCTCTGAAATTGGAGTAGATAGCCAGAGCGAATTTACCAGCTACGTCTATTGACGGTTGTCCCAGTGACATCATTAAGATTCTATTGAAATGGTTACATGCATAGTGGAGTCTTTTGTTTAGAAATGTAGTTAGCTACAGTGCCTTGCGAAAGTATTCGGCCCCCTTGAACTTTGCGACCTTTTGCCACATTTCAGGCTTCAAACATAAAGATATAAAACTGTATTTTTTTGTGAAGAATCAACACAATCATGAAGTGGAACGACATTTATTGGATATTTCAAACTTTTTTAACAAATCAAAAACAGAAAAATTGGGCTTGCAAAATTATTCAGCCCCTTTACTTTCAGTGCAGCAAACTCTCTCCAGAAGTTCAGTGAGGATCTCTGAATGATCCAATGTTGACCTAAATGACTAATGATGATAAATACAATCCACCTGTGTGTAATCAAGTCTCCGTATAAATGCACCTGCACTGTGATAGTCTCAGAGGTCCGTTAAAAGAGCAGAGAGCATCATGAAGAACAAGGAACACACCAGGCAGGTCCGAGATACTGCTGTGAAGAAGTTTAAAGCCGGATTTGGATACAAAAAGATTTCCCAAGCTTTAACATCCCAAAGAGCACTGTGCAAGCGATAATATTGAAATGGAAGGAGTATCAGACCACTGCAAATCTACCAAGACCTGGCCGTCCCTCTAAACTTTCAGCTCATACAAGGAGAAGACTGATCAGAGATGCAGCCAAGAGGCCCATGATCACTCTGGATGAACTGCAGAGATCTACAGCTGAGGTGGGAGACTCTGTCCATAGGACAACAATCAGTCGTATATTGCACAAATCTGGCCTTTATGGAAGAGTGGCAAAAAGAAAGCCATTTCTTAAAGATATCCATAAAAAGTGTCGTTTAAAGTTTGCCACAAGCCACCTGGGAGACACACCAAACATGTGGAAGAAGGTGCTCTGGTCAGATGAAACCAAAATTGAACTTTTTGGCAACAATGCAAAACGTTATGTTTGGCGTAAAAGCAACACAGCTCATCACCCTGAACACACCTTCCCCACTGTCAAACACGGTGGTGGCAGCATTATGGTTTGGGCCTGCTTTTCTTCAGCAGGGACAGGGAAGATGGTTAAAATTGATGGGAAGATGGATGGAGCCAAATACAGGACCATTCTGGAAGAAAACCTGATGGAGTCTGCAAAAGACCTGAGACTGGGACGGAGATTTGTCTTCCAACAAGACAATGATCCAAAACATAAAGCAAAATCTACAATGGAATGGTTCAAAAATAAACAGGTGTTAGAATGGCCAAGTCAAAGTCCAGACCTGAATACAATCGAGAATCTGTGGAAAGAACTGAAAACTGCTGTTCACAAATGCTCTCCATCCAACCTCACTGAGCTCGAGCTGTTTTGCAAGGAGGAATGGGAAAAAATGTCAGTCTCTCGATGTGCAAAACTGATAGAGACATACCCCAAGCGACTTACAGCTGTAATCGCAGCAAAAGGTGGCGCTACAAAGTATTAACTTAAGGGGGCTGAATAATTTTGCACTGCCAATTTTTCAGTTTTTGATTAGTTAAAAAAGTTTGAAATATCCAATAAATGTCGTTCCACTTCATGATTGTGTCCCACTTGTTGTTGATTATTCACAAAAAAATACAGTTTTATATCTTTATGTTTGAAGCGTGAAATGTGGCCAAAGGTCGCAAAGTTCAAGGGGGCCGAATACTTTCGCAAGGCACTGTAGTTAAACAATGAACCATAATCCGAACTCATAACGTTACTTCTCTGCATTAATCTGCGGGTAGCTAACAAACCAGATTCAATGTTAGCTAGCAAATATTAGACTGTAACTAGCAATACAAATGGTTCTGAGATACGAATAATATTACTACACTGAAAAACTAGCTAGCTAGACTCTCTTACCCATATACGTGGAGGAACGCTAAACCCTCTGTCACGAATGGAATGGTTGCCCTTAGTTTGGAGATGTAATCCGGTCCTCCAGCGTGTGGAGAGGAACACTTATGCAGTTCTACTACATGATATCTTTCAAAAAGCCGCATTAGAAAGGATTCCCTACACATTCTGACCAGCTCATGTTATAGACAGAAGCATGCTACATGGCAGACCAATCCGAACTCATCTCTAGGCATGTCCAGCCCCCTCATTATCTCAGCCAATCATGGCTAACGGGAAGGTTCCCTCTTTTTCCGTTAGTTTAACAATTGTTTTCATATTTACAGATGGCATAGTTTGATATTAAGGCACATGAAAGTTCACATGTTCCAGAAGGCATTTCTGAAAAGAAAAAAAACGCTTTATGGTAAATAAATAAATTTGACATTAAAATGGCTCTCCTGTGAAGTATTGACGTGTGACATATGCCTAGTTTCCTGAAACGAATCACAATGAATTTGTAAACATTTCTAAAAACATAATTCCACTTTGACGTTATGGGATATTGTTTAAAAATAAATGACACAAAATCTCAATTTAATATATTTTAAATTCAGGCTGTAACACAACAAAATGTGGAAAAAGTCGTGGTGTGAATACTTTCTAAAGGCACTCTAGGTCCGCTATGTAGTCTATATAGTATTTTAGTTTTCACATACAGCACATCCAATACATCACACTGTCAGACCAAATAACTATAAAAGTCTCCAGTAATCCTCAAGGTTAGACTAACATTTTTTTCCCCTTGCACCACTATAGTAGATGAGTCTGTAAACGCTGACAGACACTAAAGAACTCAAAGCCTCAGGTGCCTGAGGGTAGATGATGCATGCCGCTAGGCTGCATTAGCCACGACTCACAGGAGAGACAGTAGCATACCTGGGTTCAAATAGTATTTGTTGTATTTCAACAACTTTAGCTACACTTGATCAAGCTTACCTGGTGCATCAAACGCTGAAAATATTTGAAAATAAATACTATTTGAACCCAGGTCTGAACAGTATCGAGCGCTGGCTGTGTCCACAGTAGGGCCTGGCAGTAATAAATCTGCTGTAATAAAGTCGCTCTGAGGGGGAGGATGCTGGATGCTGACTCACAGCTCTGGAACACGACCATACTATACAAATCTACACTGTGTGTCCCAAATGGCACCATATTCCCTACATAGTGCACTACTTTTGATCAGAGCTCTATGGGCCATGGTCAAACGTAGTGCACAATTATAGGGAATAGGATCCCATTTGGGACACACACAGTTCCTTCTTATAGGGGGTGAGGACATTGCAGCAACATCTAGAGCTAAATTCATGTATTTGTATGGAGCTGTGTTGTTTAATGTGCTTAGTTGAAATGTTTGAATGGAAAGACATGGCAATGTTATTCATTCATGTAGGCTTAGTTATGGTTTGGAATCTTGCAGACAATGTGGATTGTTTCCATAAGGATTACAGCCACAAGCTAATGTTGATTGTTAATTGTTGATGATGATGATGATGACGACCTCAACGACGACAACGATGATGCTGGTGATGATGATAATGACATGAACGACGATAATGATAATGATGCTATTGATGATGACAATGCCTTTGTGTCCTTGGTCTGTCTGTAGATGTACTTCAACAGCACACTTACTGAGTCTTCTAAACTACTGAAGCCTCTGCTGGTCTTCTCCTTCGTCATCTGTGCCATCATTTGTGGGCTGACCCGGATCATCCAGTACAAGAACCATGCTATTGATGTCTACCTGGGCTTTCTGCTGGGCGGGGGAATAGCTGTCTACTTAGTATGTTCTGCTGATACTTTCTTAGAGATACTACTTATTATTTGTGTTTTTTGGTAGAAAGACTGTTACAGATAACGCTTTCCTGATGAATAATCATCATTTGATGTACAGTTGCTACAGTACTTGTTTGTTTAAAAGGATTTGCACTAAAGAGATTGTGTGTTATGAGAGATAATATTGTAAAGCTCCGTCTCTCCTCTACCTCCAGGGTCTTTACGCAGTGGGGAACTTCCGGCCCAGTGAGGATAGCTGCAGCTGCCCTCCTCCCCAGCCCCGCGGTCCCTGTCCTTTACCCCACATCAGCCAGGAGGCCATGCGCCATTTACAGGTGAAGAGCTGCAGCGCCAATATGGATGGGCTCTCTACCTCCCACTCCGAGGGCATCCTCCACCATAACCCCCACCACCGAGATCCCTCCTCTGGCTCCCTCACCAACCTGAAGAGGTCCAGCGCTGAAGTGGAGGTCATCACCTCGCCCCGCAGCCCCATGGGAAAGGAGAGCATGGTGACTTTGTTCTTGTTATTTAATGCAGATATTCAACATACTTTACTTTACTCTATTGGTCTTTCAGTATTTTTAAAGGTTCCTAAAAAGAGTTATTAAAAACATTTAAAAAATGATTTTGAATAAATAAGGTTAGAAATTGCTGTCCTCAGGTGACGTTCAGCCACACCCTCCCCCGTGTCCACACGCCAGCGATGGATGATGGCACACGCCGCAACGCCACCATCCACCACAGTCACCATGCCTCCATGGACTCCTCCCGCTCCAAACAGCTCCTCTCTCAGTGGAAGAGCAAGAATCAAGAGAGCCGAAAGCTGCAGGTTAAACAATTTATACAATTTACAATTGTTGCAGTCTACTAATGATATGCTTTTATAATGCTTGTTTCTTCTCATGTTTAAACACATTGAAATGCATATTTCTGAAATTAAAAAAGCTATAAAAGTAAATAAATATGTTTTTGTCTTCTTCTTCTTTTTCTTCTTCTTATTAGGTGATGGAGGGTGAGGCGGCGGCCCAGTCACCCCACCACCGGGGGAGCATGGACTCCATGAGGTACAGCTCTGAGCCCTCAGCCGTGGGGATCAACGGGGTCGATCTGCCAACGCAGTATGTGAAGCTAGCTACCGGGGCCAGCACCACACTACCCAGAGACTGCAGCGGCATAACAGGAGGGGCCAGAGTCTCTATGCAGTCCCGACCTGGTTCCTCACAGCTGGTCCATATCCCAGAGGAGACCCATGAGAACTTCAACAACCCCTCGCCCAAGATGGGTGCGGGAGATGTAGGCGGCGGTGATATATGCAATAGTGGAGCTCATGTAAACTGGGTGAAGGCTGCTGAGAAGGCAACTGCCCCGTGTAGGACTATGAATGGCAGCCAGCAGCCGCGGATCATGCAGGTGATTGCCATGTCCAAACAGCAGGGTCTGCTCCAGACTCACTCCAAGAGCATGGATGAGGGCTGCATGGATGGCTACACCGGAGGGTCCCTCCGCTACAGAACCCTGAATGAACCAAATCCCATGGGCACGACTTGCAGCACGTTGGGCAGCTCCGTCGGCAGCATCTCAGGCAGCACTGGAGCCATCGTGAGGGTGGACGCCCATCCCGAGAACAACAACAACCGCCCCATGGTTCACGCCCCTTCGACGGATATTAGCAGTGGGGGTTCCTGGAAGACCTGGAGGTCCCAGGACCAGTGTGGGGCTGGTGGTATCGGTGGATGCAGCCAGGGCCAGTCATTCGAGCTGAATGACCTGAATAGAGATTCAGAGAGCTGCGAGTCCCTGTCCATGAGGGACGGCTCCATTGGCTCCATAGACAGGAGGAGACATGCAAATCCCACTGCTGCCACCAATACACAGAACGCAGGGGGAGGGGAGCACTCCCTCCAACAGCAGCAGGGGATCACCACCATCAGAGTGACCCCAGTAGAGGGGGGTGAGGTCCCCTCAGAGCCCCACTCTGTGGCCTCCAGCCGGGACTCCACACTCCGGAGGAAAGGGAAAGGGAACATCATCCTGATCCCAGAGCGAGGGAACAGCCCGGATAACACCAGGAACGTTTTCTACAAGGGGACTTCATCAACACCCGGTTTGTAGAGGAAGAGCATTGTCACTTGGCTGTGTCCCAAATGGAACTCTATTCCCGATATAGTACCTGCTTTTGACCAGGCTCTGGGCTCTAGGGCTCTGGTCAAAAGTTGTACACTATATAGGAAAGAGGATGCCATTTGGGAAACTGCCCTTGTTCACTTGGATGTTCACAGAATTTTCAAGAAAAGAACAGTCAGTGGGAGGGATTGTTGCACTCTTGGGGATGTTTGACTTCTTCCACTGCATCTGTGATAAGAGGCAATCCATCGCCAAATGTTGTATCCAGATACATTTTATTAGTCACGAAGCAGGCTTTATTCAGCATGATATTTGTAATTGTTCCCACAAAAGCACAACCTTTTTGGTCTTGTAGAGCGGTTTACTATGTTCTTATGTACTCTAATAGAAACATAATAGCACTGGAATTGTGTCCAATTTGAAATATTTTCAAAAGTGGGTTATCAAAGTTTTTGTTTTCCTTTTTTCCCACAAAGTTCAATACTACCCCCTGTGTAATGCTTTAGTGGGATATTGCAAAGTTGTGTACCATAACGGTGGAAATGATAATCCTTTAATTGTCTGCATCGTAAATCGTTTTGAACTGTGTGCTAAACCACCCACACTATTTAGATCAGGGGTGTCAGGGGTGATTTTGCCCCAGGGGCCGCATTCGGTCTTCAAAAATGTGTTATATTTCCACGCCATCAAAATTTGCAAGGCATACTGTAATCCTCTATCAATTTTGGAATTTTCCATGCTCCCTGACTGTCTGGCTTTCATTTTGGGGATTATTAGCAGGCAAGACACAGGCAAGAAACTGTATGAATGTAGGTCCTTTATCATTTCTACACAGTTTTGATTTAGTTTTAGTAATTTAGTAAAGTACATTGAGTTCTTACTCAAACCACCCGCAGGTCGGATTGGTGCCGTATGTTCGACATACGGCACCAATCCGGATGTAGATTTTTTGACACCCCGGATGTAGATGAAATACTGTGCATAGAGTACAAATAAATAAAGAGAACATTTGGAACTTGATATAGTTAGAGAACTACCTTTTGTATTATTTTCTGTATAGATGCCACATTCCCTAGAGAAAACTGTGTTAATGACCATAAGTGCTTAGCATTCCTACTGTAGCTAAATTAAATATGCTGTGAACTGCACAAAAACTGTGTTTCCTACACCTTTATATTCAATGACCAGGTTGTGTTTGTTCTATCACAATAATACTGTTTGGATTTTATTCTACCAACATACAGTACATTATTTTTCATGGTGTCTACATCCCAAATGGCCAACTCAGACTCAGGGGTAGACATAGTAAATTCAAATCTGTCTCCCTCCATTTGTTATGATACTTTACATTTTGTATCGTATGTATTCATTTGTGTATGTCCATCATCCATTTCGTACAATATGTTACAAATTTGCAATACGTATGATATGTTACGAATTCCAATTTGTTGTGGCTAACATTAGCTAGTTAGCTGGCTAGGTGGCTAACGTTAGCTAGGCTAGGAGTTAGGGGTTAATGTTAGGGTAAAGGTTAAGGTCAGGAGTTAGTGTTAGGTGGAAGGGTTAGCTAACATGCCAAATAGTTGCAAAGTAGCTCAAAAGTGTAAGTATTTGCAAAGTTGCTAATTAGTGAAAATGCTAAAATTGTCAATATGTGACTCAAACATGCAAACTTTCAGTTGCTAGGCGTTTGCCCTACATGCCGAGCCATCCACCCTAACCAACCTCTGTCCATTGGTTTTTGGCTTAAGGAACCTTGTATCTTATGTAACCATACCAAACGTAACATGTCGTACTAATTTGACTGTCACAGGTTTATGTTTACTACAGTATGTTACGTCTAGTCTTTGAGGCTAGGCTGAAATGGCACCCTATTCCTGATATAGTGCACTACTTTTGACCAGAGCCCATAGAGGTCTGGTCAAAAGTAGTGCACTATGTAGGGAATAGGGTGCTATTTGGGACTCAAAAATGTGTGTGTGTGTGTGTGTGTGTGTGTGTGTGTGTGTGTGTGTGTAAACTGTCATGCAGTTTTTTGGCCGGTTTCAAATGCTCTTTCTACTTTCTTTACACATCTTTCTTAGTAGCATTTGACTCGTAGGCTTTGGGTATCATGACTGAAACTGTCTCTGTAAAGCACTGTGCTTCTCTGTGATATAAGTTACACTGTAGCAGAGGACAGAGGTATTCTGTTCACTCTTTGTATATTTTACAGTTGAGTAGACACAGTAAAGGTAAAGTGGTGATACTTGTACATGTTATCTATTGATGACAAGAGTGTACTTTTACTCCAGGCTTTTTCTTCTGCTTTTGACTTCAGCTTTATCTTGGGTTACAATTCCATTTTATACTTCAGAGAATTTTCCATTGCAATGACCTTAATACTGTATTAATTATTAAACGGTGCATATCAGTAATATCTAATTGGGGTTTTATTCATAGTTACAATGAGAAGGATTTGACCTAATGTTATGAGACTGTGATCTATGAGGTATTTTTAGACTGCTTTTCTTTCCTTTTATTACTGTTGAATAATGAACTATTTGTGCCAAAGGCTATCTTTAACGGAACGTATTTATACATCAAGCCTATTCTACACGACTCATTTAAGCTCTGTATCCCTCTGCATGGTCATTTTGAGATGCTGTAGAACATAGAGTATTATTGTAAATAATGCCTTTATTCAATTGTTCGTATATATTAAAAAAAAAAAAAGAATAAGTTGATTGACAATCTTTTTAACGAAATATACAGTATATTATCATATCAGGTCCCTATTTTTCAGGTTGTTTTTTAATTTGATAGGTTGTAACTGAAAATGAGAACTGGTTCTCAATCAATATATGAAATTGTAGGCAATGTTTGGTATCTAAAAAGTGTGCTGTTATTATTACACTGTGGTCAAAGAGAAGATATTTAGATAAAGCTGGTGCAAATTGAGAATGAATGACTTCTGCATGCTTTCTGGGATGTCCTTGGCTGGTTTATCTCCACAAATCCTTCTGAACATTCAGTGCACATGTATCGGGGTAGATGGCAATAGTGTGTTGTCTCAATATTGGAATAAATGTTTGCTATAGAGAACCCAGCATTCCTGCTCCTCTGTTTTGAAGTGCAATATTGGTGCAGGTTACAACCCAAAGTACATCTTGTGAGTTGCATATCACTGATCTAGTGCTTCCCTGCAGTTAGGTTGTCTCATTGTAGAGCATGGAGCTTCTACTGCTAAACATGTCAGATTCTTTAGGTGGCAGCTCTTGATGACAAAACTCTGGCTTCTTCACTGCCTGGAGGAGTTAGTGGTGGTGATGTTTTATCCGAGCATTCAGTGTTATCAGAGACCTGCTTTGTGCCTCCTCCTGAAAGACTCAGGATTACCTAGGTCAGATAACAGACAGATCTCGCTTGTGTGCCAAGTGGCACACTATTCCCTAGATAGTGTGCCAGTTTTGACCAGAGCCGTATGAGCCCCGGCCAAAAGTAGTGTAGGGAATAGAGTGTCATTTGAGACATAGATCTCCTTTCCTTTCTGCTCCTGTATTGGATAGCGGGGGAGACAAACACCAAAGCCATTCATACCCACAAAGCGTTTTATTAAACTTCAGTAAACTAGCATTCATTTCCCATTTATTTGAAGGCAGATCGACAATGAAGAAAAATATTATCTTAGCTACTCTCACTCGCACTCACGGCACACTATCTCTCTGTCACATGCTCTTTATTTCTCTCTGTCCATCTCTTTCTCTCTCTCTCTCCTTATCTCTCTCTTTGTCTCTCATACACACAGGAATCTCACAGAGTGTATAGGAGAAGCAGGCCTGGTTAGCATTGCCGTGTGTAATTATCATTGTTGAGTCCAATGTAGGTCACTGAATTGACCTACATTAAAGGAGAACGCTCTCAGGGAAATCTTATCTTGGAGAAGGAAATGGAATGATCTCAAGAAGAAGAGAGGCTTAGTGGAAAAACCTGTATGGCTGCAATACAACCACGCACATGTGAACTGGGTTTGGACACACACACACACACAACCCTTACATGATCTTATGTGATCACATGTGAGTTTATGTGATGTTAAAGTGATTGCATGTGTCAAAATGTAAAGCCACGTGATAACATAAAACCACACATGCGAAAACATGACCTCATGTTCAATAGATGTGACATGGGGATGCAAAATTTCAACATGTGATACAATGCAATTACAGATGTGACAGTATTTGAACCCTTTTCACATGTGAAAGCGCAAATTCAATTTTCACGTGAACGTTTTCCACGTGAAAAACTGCAAACTCCAAGTGAATCTTCAATTCACATATGAGGTGAAAACATGTTATTCTCCTCACATGTGAAAAGGTGGTGTTAACATGTGAACTCTATGTTAAATACATGTGAACATACTGTATGGGTTTCAAGGTGATTGGTACGCTGCTCAGCTAAAATAGTGTGAAATGTAATCAACTTGGACTTGGTAATGGGGTATATATATAGCCACGTTATCATTACTCATTGTATATTTGTTATTATTTTTTCTATGATTTTTCTATTTTTCTCTCTGCATTGTGTGGAAAAACCCGTAAATAAGCGTTTCACTGTTAGTATACATTTGTTGTTTACGAAGCATGTGACAAATACAATTTGATTTAATTTAATTTACCTACTTAAGCAATTTGGGGGATTTCAGTATAGTTGTCTGATGTTGGAGGGACATATTATTTAGTTTTAATGATAAATATTATGATAATTATGATAAATATAATAGATTTTCGTGAGTGTATTTTTTAACAATGCTGATATTTAATTTACTTCAATCCAAAGTGTAGGAATACGGCTAAAATCAGTCATTACTGCAAACATGGTGGCATAGCAGGAAAATCTGAATGCTATGAACCAAGAGGTTGCTAGTTCAAATCCCAGGTGAAGCCATGTTGAATAATAGTTACTGTATAAATGGACATACACAATGTAATCAAATATGTAAGTTGAAAACACAGAGGCTTTTCTGGGGACATCTGAATGACAGATTTTTGTTTGCCAGGCATCATGTGTTAAATTTGAAAATTCACATGTGAAACTAAATATGAAATATTATCACATGTGAAGTGTTCCAAAACCACATGATTTCACATGAAAATCATTTTGTTTTTATGTAAGGGACACAAACCATATTATTTATGTAACCTTAATTTCTAACAATTCAAAATACTATTTTCCCTATCCCCCAACCCCAATCCTTATCCTAACCCCAAAACCTAACCTTAACCCTAAACCTAACTCCTAACCCTAAAACTAACCCTAACCTTCAACCTAATTCTAACCCTAACACTATTCTACCGTAAGCCTGAACTGCCGAGAAGAACCACTTAACCTTGTTGTGACTTACAAAAATATTTTTGTTTGTTTACTGTTCTTGTGGGGATTTCTGGTCCCCACAAGTATAGTTAAACACATCCACATACATACACACTCACACAGACACAGACACACACACACACACACACACACACACACACACACACACACACACACACACACACACACACACACACACACACACACACACACACACACACACACACACACACACACACACATACACACACGGTTGTGAATGTGTTATCCAATGAGGATTGTGTCACTAGTTGATTATGTATAAACAGCCTGCCATGCAATGCCCTCTATACCTTGGGCATGCTGTCATGGTCATTCATGGTAAGTAGAAAGAGGATCCTTGTGTGTTGGGTTAGAATGAAACAGGAGCAGGGTTTCCTCTGAAAGACAACCCTAACCCTTGACCATGCTAGTGCTGCGTAGATGTGTTTGTGGTAGTTCTTTGGTCAGTAATCTAATGTACTGTATTTGTGCCATTTCACAGTCCGTTTTACAAAGACACAAAGCCTTGGAAATAAGCAATTCTTTTTCCTGGCTGTATAACTTTTAGATGTGTATTTGGTTCCTTCCATGCTCTGGTTAATGGTGTGATAGTACCCAGTATGGCAGCTTCTTACAAAGCGCCACACAGCCAAGTTCACCCGCCCACTCTCTGGACGCAATATAGGCCAGGAAGTAATGCACTCTTAAATAATTTGGCAAACCACGCATCTTTATGAATGAGATAGTTGATATTTAGAATGTGTACTTTTAAATTATGAATCGTAGCTCTTTGAATAATTTACTGTTCACTTGCCGTCAAGATAAGTCTCGTTTGGGACGCTGTTTGATGTCTTATTCAAATATGTATATTTCTGAGGAACTATTCAATCAAATATATTTGAACTACTTTGATAGAATTAAGTATTAGGACATTGCTTTTATCAGACTCAACTTGGACAGCAGGTTTTTGGCTCTGCTAAACCATCTTACAGACTTATGCAGACGTGCAGAATGTGCTTCACGCAACCTCTTCTGAAGGTACTAGGAATGATAGAATGTCTTTGGAGCCGAATGATTTGACAGACCTCCTGGTTTACTTCCATGACAACGCAACGCAAGTGCAACATTTGCCGAAGGGATTTACATCAACCTTTATCAAATGACCTTATTGAGCCATTAAATGGATGCATCTGATTACACTGTCGCCATCTCTGTATAATGTCATACTACTTTACAACTCGTCTTATTTTGGACTCAATATTTTACCACACAACTGCCTATGGCTGCTGTCAGCGGTTAAAGGTTAAAGCACAATTTGCATCCCAAGAACATCTCGAGTCTCTGCGCTAAATGGACCGGTCAACAGTGGAGGAGTCAAGGAAAATGGTGTGCCAATGATGGCGGAATGTAATTGGTTGTCCTATGCTCCACCAGTGAAGCCAATTTGTCATGCTCCAAGGGTACCAGGTCAGTCCCACAGTGCTGCAGTCACAGATGGCTTCTTCACAGTGTGTTGGACTGAAGGTCTCTCTCTGGAGTCCTAGGCACTGACTGTAGCCTAGCTTGCTTTACGTACACATCAGTGCAGGCTAATTTCACAAAAGCGCAAATGTTTTCAGAGAGGATATGCTCTACACGTAATTTATATCATCACACTTCTGGCCATTGTACTGAGAGGCTTTGTGGCACAGAAGCAGCAGTACAGAGGCATTTGAAGAGTCTTTGAGTGTGTCCAGTGAACTGTATGTTTGTTGCAATGATACTCTGTGGACTTAGCCTATTTAACTATTTCCCCCATCGCTGGAATTGTCTGCTTACATGCTCTGAATCTAAAACAGATTTCTCCAAGGCTAAACAGATGCAAAGGATGACGTAGAAGAGAAGCACAAGCACAGACATGCCACAATGTTTGGCCTTGAGGGACAGTGATTATATAATAGACATAGATAATCATGGAGGGTTCCTGCAGTCCCACTGGGGTGGCTAGGATCAGCCTGATTAGAATGGACAGAGAGCAAAGCACGGGGGCCCAGGTAGATTACCTACTGTTTTATTATAGTAGCTTTGTGTTTTCTGGTCAACATATATGCTTATGGGTGTTTGTTCTACAGATTCAAGTTTTCAGGCAAATTGTCAATGTTGTTTTTATAAGACACTGAAAAGCTTTATAAGCCAGAGCCTCTCTTTGATTCAAATAGGATAGTGGAAACACAAGTGTTCTAATCTAGAACACAATGAAAATCATTGTGTTCTTTTTTAATCATCACCATTATCTTCTCACAAAAACGTTTTAAAAGTCCAGTGATGCACTGTAACTATAGAAACCGGGTTGCTGCCACAACTGTGTGAAAAACTGTCTACAGAAGCTTTGAGGATTTCTGGGCTGGATCACAGATTATATTCATCTCCCTGACCAACTTTATGGATTTCTGGGCTGGATCGCAGATTATATTCAGCTCCCTGACCAACCTCATGGATCGCTGGGCTGGATCGCAGATTATATTCAGCTCACTGACCAACTTTATGGATCGCTGGGCTGGATCACAAATTATATTAATCTCCCTGACCAACTTTATGGATCGCTGGGCTGGATCGCAGGTTATAATCAGCTCCCTAACCAACCTTATGGATCGCTGGGCTGGATCACAGATTATATTCATCTCCCTGACCAACTTTATGGATCGCTGGGCTGGACTGCAGGTTATAATCATCTCCCTGACCAACTTTATGGATCGCTGGGCTGGATCGCAAATTATATTCAGCTCTCTGACCAATTGTATGGATCGCTGGGCTGGATCGCAGATTATATTCAGCTCCCTGACCAACCTTATGGATCTCTGGGCTGGATCGCAGATTATATTCAGCTCCCTGACCAACTTTATGGATCGCTGGGCTGGATCGCAGATTATATTCAGCTCCCTGACCAACTTTATGGATCGCTGGGCTGGATCGCAGGTTATATTCATCTCCCTGACCATCCTTATGGATCGCTGGGCTGGATTGCAGATTATATTAATCTCCCTGACCAACTTTATGGATCGCTGGGCTGGATTGCAGATTATATTCATCTCCCAGACACTTTATGGATCGCTGGGCTGGATTGCAGATTGTATTCATCTCCCTGACCAACTTTATGGATCGATGGGCTGGATTGCAGATTATATTCAGCTCCCTGACCAACTTTATGGATCGCTGGGCTGGATCGCAGGTTATATTCATCTCCCTGACCAACCTTGAGGATCGCTAGGCTGGATCGCAGATTATATTCAGCTCCCTGAACAACCTCGAGGATCGCTAGGCTGGACTGCAGATTATTCTCAGCTCCCTGACCAACTTTATGGATCGCTGGGCTTGATCGCAGATTATTTTCAGCTCCCTAACTGAATATACCTTTTTGGGGGCTGGATTACAGATTATATTCAGCTCCCTGACCTTGGGAAATGTGACAATGACACGGAATATTTGAAGAAATTATCTTCAGAGTTTTAATATAAAGCTGACCTCAATATTACAATTACAGCGTAGAAACTATTTTGAGTTAAGGCTTTTATTGTTAAGGCTTTTATTGTATCCCAATTCATATACAGTGCTTTCGGGAAGTATTCAGAGTGCTTCCCTTTTTCCACATTTTGATACATTACAACCTTATTCTAAAATGGATGAAATAAATTTTTCCTCATCAATTTACACACAATACCCCATAATGAGAAAGCAAACAGTTTTTTTTAAAATGTTGCACCTTCATTTAAAAAAACAACCCAGAAATTCAGACCATTTTCTATGAGGGTGGCAGGTTAGCCTAGCGGTTAGAGCGTAACCAAAAGGTTGCAAGATCGATTCCCCGAGCTGACAAAGTAAGAAATCTGTCGTTCTGCCCCTGAACAAGGCAGTTAACTCACTGTTCCTTGGCCGTCATTGTAAATAATAATGTTTTCTTATTAACTGACTTGCCTAGTTAAATAAGTTGATTTGGAAAGATATACACCTGTCTATATAAGGCCCCACAGTTGACAATACATGTCAGTGCAAAAAATAACCCATGAGGTCAAAGGAATTGTCCGTAGAGCTCTGAGACAGGACTGTGTCAAGGCATAGGGGAAGGGTACCAAAACATGTCTGCAGCATTGAAGGTCCCCAAGAACACAGTGGCCTCCACCATTCTGAAATAGAAGAAGTTTGGAACCACCAAGACTCTTCCTAGAGCTGGCCACCTGGCCAAACTGAGCCGTCGGAGGAGAAGGGACTTGGTCAGGGAGGTGACCAAGTAACCGATGGTCTATCTGACAGAGCTCCAGTGTCCCTCTGTGGAAATGAAAAAACCTTCCAGAAGGACAAGCATCTCTGCAGCACTCCATCAATCAGGCCTTTTATGGTAGAGTGGCCAGACAGAAGCCACTCCTCAGTAAAAGGCATATGACAGCCCCCTTGGAGTTTGCCAAAAGACACTGAAAGGACTCTCAGACCACAAAGATTCTCTGGTCTGATGAAACCAAGATTGAACTCTGGCCTGAATGCCAAGCGTCAAGCCTGGAGGAAACCTGTCACCATCCCTATGGGGAAGCATGGAGGTGGCAGCATCATGATGTGGGGATGTTTTTCAGTGACAGGGACTGGGAGCCAAGTCAGGATCGAGGCAAAGATGAACGGAGTAAAGTACAGAGTGATCCTTGATGAAAATCTGCTCCAGAGCACTCAGGACCTCAGACTGGGCCATAGGTTCACATTCCAACAGGACAAAGACCATAAGCACAGAGCCAAGACAATGCAGGAGTGGCTTTGGGACAAGTCTCTGAGTGGCCCAGCCAGAGCCAGGACTTGAACCCCATCGAGTATTTCTGGAGAGACCTGAAAATAGCTGTGCAGCAAAGCTCCCCATCCAACCTGACAGGGCTTGAGAGGATCTCCAGAGAAGAATGGGAGAAACTCCCAAATACAGGTGTGCCAAGCTTGTAGCGTCATACCCAAGAAGACTCAAGGCTGTCTTCACTGCCGAAGGTGCTTCAACAAAGTACAGAGTAAATGGTCTGAATAAGCAAACATTTATAAAAAACAGTTTTTGCTTTGTCATTATGGGGTATTGTGTGTAGAATAAGGCTGTAAAGTAAAAAAAAAGAAGGAAAAAGTCAAGGGGTCTGAATACTTTCCGAATGCACTGTAGTTTATACTGAATAGGCATCTAGCCTTGAGGATAGGCCTATTTAGAGCTGTCCTTATAATAGACATGACCCCAAAAATGTCATTTAGTTTTTATCCGTTATTCTACCAGATAAGTTGACTGAGAACACATTCTCATTTGCAGCAATGACCTGGGGAATAGTTACAGGGCAGAGGAGGGGGATGAATGAGCCAATTGTAAACTGGGGATTATTAGGTGATCGTGATGGTTTGATGGCCAGACTGGGAATTTAGCCAGGACACCGGAGTTAACACCCTTACTCTTACGATAAGTGCCATGGGATCTTTAATGACCGCAGAGAGTCAGGACACCCATTTAACGTCCCATCCGAAAGACGGCACCCTACACAGGGCAGTGTCCCCAATCACTGCCCTCGGGAATTGGGATATTTTTTAGACAAGAGGAAAGAGTGCCTCCTACTGGCCCTCCGACACCATTTCCAGCAGCATCTGGTCTCCCATCCAGGGACTGACCAGGACCAACCCTGCTTAGCTTCAGAAGCAAGCCAGCAGTGGTATGCAGGGTAGTTTAATGAACCAAAGCAACTGCAGAATTTCTTTCTTCCTCACTCCTCTGGGCGATACAGTAGCTAAACGTGTCTTACTTTTGTGACCAACACCTTCAAAGGCAAATAAACGCTGCTAGAGGATAAGCCCACTTAGAAGAGAAGAGAGGGAGCGATTGTGCTAATTGCAAACCGTCAGTCATGCTGGAGGTTATCTCATTCAGTTAACTACCCCCCAACACCCCCTCAGCTACTGTACTGAAGGCTGTACTGCATGTGTACATGCTGACAATCCACCATTTTTTAAATTTAACTAGGCAAGTCAGTTAAGAACAAATTATTATTTACAATGACGGCCAAGGAATAGTGAGTTAACTGCCTTGTTCAGGGGTAGAACGACAGATTTTTGCCTTGTCAACTCAGGGATTTAATCTAGCAACCTTTCATTTACTGCTCCAACACTCTAACCACTAGGCTACCTGCCACCATACAAACACATTCAAAACCATGCTCTTCTAGGGAACAACAGGACAATACAATAAAATAATCTAAACAGAATTAAAACTATAGAAGAATCATGTAATCACCTATTTAAATGATTTCTGTGGGTGAGAGCAAACTCTGTGATAAACCTGAAAACTATGGTAAATCATGAGCAATTTTTTTTTTTATATAACCCTGTTAGTTTATTTGGTATTAAATAGGCACTTACTATTATTATTTTTTAAACCGCTTGAGATAGGAAATCGTGTTTTTTTAAATTAATATTAACATGTGCAATTCATGACAGAATGCTAATATCAGGTGAAGTATATATATATTTTTTTACCAAGTTACCCTTCTCAAAAGGCACTGAATTGGTGGAATGACCCTCATGCCACACTCTCCTTGACTTAGCGTGAAAGCTAACGTGTGTGCTTTTAACACAAAGAAACTACAAAAACAACAGTGTCCAGAATTCTGATGCCACATCTCTGGCAGTCCAACCTGAGCTGAATTGTTCCAGAAGGATTCTTGTGTGCCCTGTTAAGCTTCAGAAAGCCCGTAAAGGTCGTGGACTTTTGTTAATGAAAACTGTGCCATGTTCATGTGGCTGAAAGAAATCCAAATCCGCTGTGGCTCCGCAAGTCAATCGGTTCCCTAAAAACTAGGTCAGCCAATGGGAGAGCAGTATGAGGATGAGTTTATTATGAATGAGTGGAATATACACACGTCACCCCAGGGACCACTAGTGCCTCAGGTTGTGTCTCAATCCCATTTCCACTGGCAACCAGCATTGCAACCAAAATAACCAGTTTCTCAACATGCACAATAGTGTACAAATGTCATAGTGTATTTTATATATTCAGCACCTGATGTCTGTATTCACATGTAAAGTACGGTTGCCCATTGCTTAACTCATGTAGTCTAATGACTAATCCCGATTTCTAGACTTGCATGAATATGTCATGAATAAGTGGGTTTGTTCAAGGTTAGGCTATGTGTGACGTCATGTTAGATTAGATCCCACACACATCACAGCCACCTAAAATAGTCTGTAACCACAGGCTTTATGGAGATGAAGATGTGCTTTTATCATGGGAAGGACCTCCAGGTCACCATAGGCCACAGTTGTTGATGCCACAGGACAAGTTTCCACATTATTCTAAATCCTGATAGCTTAAAACATCAGGGCCCGTATTCTTAAAGCATCTTAAAGTAGGTTTACTGATCTCGGATCAGGGCCATCTGTCCATGTGATTTTATTCTTCATGATCTAAAAGGTTAAACTGATCCTAAATCGGAAATTCTACTCATAAACGTAATATTATTGTGGATCCTCTGTCACCATAGCTAATATATGGAACGTTAGCATACCTGCTGTTGGCCCAAAAAATAGAACCGATCCCTCAGAAACAGATGCCTCGAGAACAAGGGCTACATCTCAAATGCCACCCTATTCCACATTTGGTGCACTACTTTTGACCAGGGCCCATAGTGATCTGGTTAAAAGTAGTGCACTATATATGAAATAGGGTACCATTTGGAACACAAATCAGGCCTTCAGAAACAGATGCCTCAGCTAACTTCTTTCCCCTAGGGACAGCCTCGCAGGAATGATGTCTAAGCATTTTGGAGAATCACACCCAGAATCAATGTTTATAGGTGGAAGGAGAGCGATGGAAGAGGTTTATATGGAGAGAGGGCCAAGAGGAGGACATATGCATATTTACTGTAGTGGTGGTTTGACCCCTCCCCACAATTGTGCTATGTGTTATCTAAGTTGACATATTACAATATTTGAGATCGGTTGTATCAAATAAATGTTTTATTGGATAGAGAAGAGGGGTAGATTGAACTGCATCTACAGAGAAATTTGATTGGCTGAATAGACCAGAGAGATTCCTTGTCGTTGAAGTCACAGTTGAGTGAACTTCCAGACCTGTCAGATCACATCATGGCTCTAGATGTTTCCACATTAGGGACCGGGGAAATCACAGTCAATGCCAATGAAACCACATCGGCAGGCAACAGAATAGACATGCAGGCACAGACACGCTATCTCACTTGAGTACTGCGGGTCTCATGCACACACAATCTCAGAGATGAGTTCTCACAAACAATTGCTAGTTACCTTACTCACACTGCGAGCACACACGCAGGAACATACAAGGACACACACACACCCGCACACACACACACACTGTACATACAGACAAACTATACTCACACACACTATATGGTGGAAGAGGTATGTTGTTCTATCCTCTATGACAGGTGATCCATGGTGACCTTTCCTGCCTGGTCTCACTTCATGTTTTACTCTGGCCATAACCAAGGAAGATCAGCCAGGACACACAACATCTCATCACTGCTGTGATGGTCACTCTAGTCATGCCGTGGAAGTGTCCTAAATGGCACCCTATTCCCTCTAAAGTGCATGACTTTTGCCCAGACCTGCATTATAGGGCTCTAGTCAAAAGTAGAACACTGTTCAGGAATAGGGTGTCATTTGGGACACAGTCACAATGACATTTATAACAGTCGATAGAGGTGTTTATGTTCTTCCTGTCAATAAATTAGCATGGAGTGACATTTAAATCAACTCAGAAGGAGAGAGAAAGAGAGAGAGAGAGACAGACAGACAGACAGACAGACAGACAGACAGACAGACAGAGCGAGAGAGAGAGAGAGAGAGAGACACTTTCAATAACTTTGTAGAACAGTCCTGCATGCCAAATAGAATCAAATGTTTTTAGGAAGTCGATAATGCAAGCATATATTTTGATGTCATTTTGGTAGACATGTTTATCTATCAGGGTGTGTAGGGTGTAAATATGATCAGTCGTGCAATGTTTTGGTATAAATCCAAGTTTAGAACTCTTACATTTATAATACTACGTAAAACCTTCCCCAGGTTACTGTTCACACAAATGCCTCTGTAATTGTTAGGGTCAAATTTGTCTCCGTTCTTAAAGATTGGGGTTATGAGTCCTTGATTCCAGATGTCTTGGAAATAACCTACACTCAGGATCAAATTAAACCGTTTTAAGGCCAATTTAAATGTTGCACTAGTGAGTTTGAGCATCTCATTTAGGATGCCATCAGGTCCACATGCTTTTTTAAATTTGAGAGCCTGAAGTTTCTTATAGAGCTCCTGGTCAGTAATTGGGGAGTCCAATGGATTTTGATTGTCCTTTATAGCTTTTTCTAATCCCTTCAACTTCTCATGAATTTGGCCTTGCTCTGCATTTGTGTCAATTTGAACGGTGTCATAGAGTGTTTTAAAATGGGTTGTCCATGTCACCATTTTGTATTGCTAATTCCTCGTTTCCATTTTTTTGTGGTTTTTCCAATTTTGCCAGAAGTTGTTTGTGTTTATGGACTCCTCAATTAGCATCAGCTGCTTGCTGTTGTACTGGGCTTTTTTGGTTCTGAGTGTACATTTATAGAGTTTTAAAGTCTCACAGTAATGAAGGTGCAATTCACCATTATTTGGGTCTCTGTGCTTTTGGTTGGATAGTGTTCTATGTTTTGAGTTGAGTATTTTTACTGCTAGATTGATGCCTTCTTCACTGTGAGTGAATGTGGTATCCAGAAAGTTATCTAAGAGTGTTTGGATATTTTGGTTCCAGGTTGCTTTCTGGTATTCTTCTGTGCTGTTTTGGGCCCATCTGTATGAAATTCTGATGTTGTATAGCTTACTGGGCTGTGAATGTGTGGTTGTTTCCATGTCTGTTCTTTTGAGGAACATTGTAATTTTGCTGTGATCAGACGGAGGTGTTAGTGTTAGTGAATGAGTTGAGAGAGAAAGGGTCAATGTCTGTGATCATATAGTCTACTGTGCTGTGACCAAGAGGTGAGCAGTAGGTGAATCTCCCCAAAGAGTCCCCCCGTAACCTCCATTGACAAAGTACAGACCCAGGCTTCTACAGAGCTGCAACAGATCCCTTCCGTTGTTGTTGATGGTGCTGTCACTGTTGTTTCTATGGGGGAGATTAAGGCAGTTAGAAATTTGTGTCCCCACAGATGAGCACATTTCCCTGGGCCTGGAAATGCACGTCTCTTCCTCAAGGGTGGGGAAGATCTCCTCTGAGTAATATGGGGATTCTGAGGGAGGGATATATATTGCACAAAGGAACACATATTTTTCTGTCAGTACAAGTTCTTTTTTCAGTTTTAACCAAATGTGATATTTACCAGTTTTGAGGGGATCAATTAGATTTTGTAGTTTGGATTTGTACCAAATGATCAGTCCTCCAGAGTCTCTGCCTCTATTGACAGAGTTGTGTTTCTGTGATGGCACAATTACTTCTCTGTAGCCTGTGGGACAGTGAGTGACAGTGTCAGCCTTACACCATGTCTCCTGCAGAATGATGACGTCAACATCTTTAAGATTTGTCGCGTCCTGACCTTAGTTCCTTTTTTTATGTCTCTATTTTAGGTTGGTCAGGGCGTGAGTTGGGGTGGGCATTCTATGTATTGTTCTATGTTTGTATTTCCATGTGTTTGGCCTGGTATGGTTCCCAATCAGAGGCAGCTGTCAATCGTTGTCTCTGATTGAGAACCATACTTGGGCAGCCTGTTTTCGCCCTTGAATTGTGGGTAAATGTTTTCTGTCTCTGTCTCTGTACCAGACAGTACTGTTTTGTTTGTTCCGTTTTGTTCTTTTTGTTCTAGTGTTCAGTGTAATTAACACGTACCACTGTGCACTGTGGACCTCTCCTTCTTCCACCAACGACAACCGTTACAAGATTTTTGTTGAACTCCAGTGCTAAACTCTTCAGTCCAAAGGTTGATGAGTTTAGGCAATGAATGTTCCACATGCCAGCTGATAGTGATTTCATGTTGCAAAAAGAAAGAATAGCAGTCAGAAATACAGTAATTACTATTAAGTTGTTAAGAGTGATATACAGTGCCTTGCGAAAGTATTCGGCCCCCTTGAACTTTGCGACCTTTTGCCACATTTCAGGCTTCAAACAAAGATATAAAACTGTATTTTTTTGTGAAGAATCAACAACAAGTGGGACACAATCATGAAGTGGAATGACATTTATTGGATATTTCAAACTTTTTTAACAAATCAAAGACTGAAAAATTGGGCGTGCAAAATTATTCAGCCCCCTTAAGTTAATACTTTGTAGCGCCACCTTTTGCTGCGATTACAGCTGTAAGTCGCTTGGGGTATGTCTCTTTCAGTTTTGCACATCGAGAGACTGAATTTTTTTCCCATTCCTCCTTGCAAAACAGCTCGAGCTCAGTGAGGTTGGATGGAGAGCATTTGTGAACAGCAGTTTTCAGTTCTTTCCACAGATTCTCGATTGGATTCAGGTGTGGACTTTGACATTGGCCATTCTAACAACTGGATATGTTTATTTTTGAACCATTCCATTGTAGATTTTGCTTTATGTTTTGAATCATTGTCTTGTTGGAAGACAAATCTCCCAGTCTCAGGTCTTTTGCAGACTCCATCAGGTTTTCTTCCAGAATGGTCCTGTATTTGGCTCCATCCATCTTCCCATCAATTTTAACCATCTTCCCTGTCCCTGCTGAAGAAAAGCAGGCCCAAACCATGATGCTGCCACCACCATGTTTGACAGTGGAGATGGTGTGTACAGGGTGATGAGCTATGTTGCTTTTATGCCAAACATAACGTTTGCATTGTTGCCAAAAAGTTCAATTTTGGTTTCATCTGACCAGAGCACCTTCTTCCACATGTTTGGTGTGTCTCCCAGGTGGCTTGTGGCAAACTTTAAACAACACTTTTTATGGATATCTTTAAGAAATGGCTTTCTTCTTGCCACTCTTCCATAAAGGCCAGATTTGTGCAATATACGACTGATTGTTGTCCTATGGACAGAGTCTCCCACCTCAGCTGTAGATCTCTGCAGTTCCAGAGTGATCATGGGCCTCTTGGCTGCATCTCTGATCAGTCTTCTCCTTGTATGAGCTGAAAGTTTAGAGGGACGGCCAGGTCTTGGTAGATTTGCAGTGGTCTGATACTCCTTCCATTTCAATATTATCGCTTGCACAGTGCTCCTTGGGATGTTTAAAGCTTGGGAAATCTTTTTGTATCCAAATCCGGCTTTAAACTTCTTCACAGCAGTATCTCGGACCTGCCTGGTGTGTTCCTTGTTCTTCATGATGCTCTCTGCGCTTTTAACGGACCTCTGAGACTATCACAGTGCAGGTGCATTTATACGGAGACTTGATTACACACAGGTGGATTGTATTTATCATCATTAGTCATTTAGGTCAACATTGGATCATTCAGAGATCCCCACTGAACTTCTGGAGAGAGTTTGCTGCACTGAAAGTAAAGGGGCTGAATAATTTTGCACGCCCAATTTTTCAGTTTTTGATTTGTTAAAAAAGTTTGAAATATCCAATAAATATCGTTCCACTTCATGATTGTGTCCCACCTGTTGTTGATTCTTCACAAAAAAATACAGTTTTATATCTTTATGTTTGAAGCCTGAAATGTGGCAAAAGTTCGCAAAGTTCAAGGGGGCCGAATACTTTCGCAAGGCACTGTAAACAGGATAACTGCTAACAATTTTTCTGTTATATATATTCCTATGCATTGAACATGTAAACGTTTAGTACAATATGTGTGTGTGTGTGTGTGTGTGTGTGTGTGTGTGTGTGTGTGTGTGTGTGTGTGCGACCGTGTGAATTGAGAGAGAGGAGTGATAGAGCGAGTAATGTTTATTGCTTATTTAAATTTAGTTTATTATCTATTTCACTTGCTTTGGCAATGTTAACATATGTTTCCCATGCCAATAAAGCCCCAAAATTGTAATTGAAATTGAGAAAAAGAGGAACAGACAGAGAGAGAGAGACAGAGAGACAGAAAAACGCCATAGGATATGCTAAGTGCAACATTCAGCTCTGCTTTACCTACCACGCAGTCATGAGTGAACAGGGAGTACTGGAGGGGGCTGAGCACGCACCCTTATAGGGCCCCAGTGTTGTGGATCAGCGAAGTGGAGGTGGTGTTTCCTACATTCACCACCTAGGGATGGCCCGTCAGGAAGTCCAGGACCCAGTTGCACAGGGCGGGGTTGAGACCCAGGGTCTTGAGCTTAATGATGAGCTTGGAGGGTACTATGGTGTTGAATGCTGAGCTGTAGTCAATGAACAGCATTCGAATATAGGTATTCCTCTTGTCCAGATGGGATAGGGCAGTGTGCAGTGCGATGGCGACGACATCGTCTGTGGTTCTATTGGGGCGGTAAGCAAATTGGAGTGGGTCTAGGGTGTCAGGTAGGGTGGAGGTGATATGATCCTTGACTAGTCTCTCAAAGCATTTCATGATGACAGAAGTGAGTGCTATGGTGTGATAGTCATTTAGTTCAGTTACCTTAGCTTTCTTGGGTACAGGAACAATGGTGGTCATCTTGAAGCATGTGGGGACAGCAGACTGGGATAGGGAGAGATTGAATATGTCCGTAAACACACCAGCCAGCTGGTCTGAGCATGCTCTGAGGACGCGGGCAGGGATGCCGTCTGGGCCGGCAGCCTTGTGAGGGTTAACACGCCTAAATGTCTCACTGCGGAGATGTCTAAATGTCAGCTGCGGAGAAGGAGAGCCCATAGTCCTTAGTAGTGGGTCGCATCGGAGGCACCGTTTTAACATCAAAGTGGACGAAGAAGGTGTTTAGCTTGTCCGGAAGCAAGATGTCAGTGTCCGTGACGTGGCTGGTTTTCCTTTTGTAGTCCGTGATTGCCTGTAGACCCTGTCACATATGTTTCATGTCTGAACCGTTGAATTGTGACTCCACTTTGTCTCTGTACTGACACTTTGCCTGTTTGATTGTCTTATGGAGGGAATAACTACACTGTTTGTACTCGGCCAAATTCCCAGTCACCTTGCCATGGTTAAATGAGGTGGTTCGCGCTTTCAGTTTTGCGCGAATGCTGCCATCTATCCACAGATCTCCAATACACTTCCTTATAAACTCAGTCACTGTATCAGTATATTCATCACTGTTATTCTCGGAGGCTACCCGGAACATATCCCAGTCCGCGTGATCAAAACAATCTTGAAGCGTGGATTCTGACTGGTCAGACCCCTGTTGAATAGTCCTTAGCACGGGTACTTCCCGTTTGAATTTCTGCCTACAGGAAGGGAGGAGCAAAATGGAGTCATGATCAGATTTGCCGAAGGGAAGGCGGGGGAGGGCCTTGTAGGAATCCCGAAAGTTGGAGTGGCAGTGGTCGAATGTTTTAGCAGCGTGAGTACTACAGTTAATATGTTGATTGAACTTTGGTAGCGTTTTCCTCAAATTTGTTTTGAATATGAACACTCACGCACGTGCAGACAAACTAACACACAAACAGACACACAGGTCCCTAATTAATTGTGTTGGCTGTAGCAGGGAGACTGTGCCAGAGCTCTCTATCTGACTCAGCACCAACAGGCCGGAGATGAGATGGCATGAGATGGGATTGGATGAGAGGACAGGACAGAAGGGGGGAGGAGAGGAGGGGATTCCAAATCTGACTGGACCTGTCACACTTCAGTGAGCCTGGCCCCATTACCTTCTCTCTTTCTCTCTCTCACCCCTGACTTTGTCTCTGTCTCTCCCTCCATCTCCCATTCCCTCTCTCCCTTTCCCCCTCTGCCTCTCTCTCTCCATTCCCTCTCTCCCTTTCTCTCTCTGCCTCTCTCTCTCCTATTTCCTCTCTTTCTCATATTATTCTACCTCATCCTTCCAGTTCTCTAAACACTTCTCCCACTCAGTCTCTCTCTCTCTCTCTCTCTCTCTCTCTCTCTCCTTTTCACAGTAGTATGTCACCTGACATTTATTCTGCACTAAACAAACCCACTCTGTTGCAGCAGTGTGCACCTGACATTTCTTTTGTAGAGCAAACCCTTCTCCAATTAGCACACAACACAACACAACAGCCCTTTTGTTTGTGTGAGATGGCTGAAACAAATGCATTTCTGCTGCCACTGACAATGCCTGTCAAGTCTCCTGACTACACCCATCTAGCAGACTGTTCAAGGTAGAATTGCTTTGACACGAGTTCAACCTCACTTGTTGTTCCAACACTCTCTGTCATTTGGGGTTTAGTCTGTGAGAGGTGCGTGAGACAAGAATGCAGAGGTGGGAGATAGATGGGGAGAGAGGAGAGAGGTGGGTGAGAGGAGAGGTGGCAGAGAGAAGAGATGAAAGGAGAGAGTTGGGAGAGATGAGAGGAGAGAGGTGGAAAATAGGAGAGGAGAGAGGTGGAAGAGAGGAGATGAGAGAGGTGGGAGAGAGGAGAGGATAGAGGACAGGAGAGAGGTGGAAGAGATATGAGAGAGGAGAGAAGTGGCAGAGAGGAGAGGAGAGATGAAGTCATCAGTATGTGAAAAACTGCAGCCTCCATACTGTAGCTCTCCTCTCCTCTCCTCTCCTCTCCTCTCCTCTCCTCTCCTCTCCTCTCCTCTCCTCTCCTCTCCTCTCCTCTCCTCTCCTCTCCTCTCCTCTCCTCTCCTCTCCTCATATCTCCTCTCCTCTACTCCCCTTCCCTCCCCTCTTCTCCGCTCCTCCCCTCTTCTCTCCTTTCCTCACTTACTGTAAACTGTTTACATCAGATCAGAGGCTCTGACTGTATCCTTTTGGATATACTGCCATCTGTTGGTTATATTGTATCAGTCCTGAAATGATGCACTGCTGATGTTTTAGCCAATTCCAGGAAACAAGCCCCATGTATTCTGACCGCAATACATTTCTTATCATTGGTTGGAACGGTTCTAGGAATATTCAAGTCCACGTGAAGTTGATTACGTTTTTGAGATTTCTATTTCAATTACTTTTATTGAGCCTATGTACATTAGCAGCTTTATGCTAACATTGATGATATCCACAATCAATGTTATGTCATTTTAAGTGCAAACAGAAGCCACGATTTGCGAGACTTTCGTTCAAAGTTAAGGAATGCAGACCACATACCAGGCCCAAAGAATCCTTTAGTGGGATTGCCAGATTGGGTAGGTTGCCAGGTAATTTCCCCCCTGTGGTCACTCATTCACTCACTGCCAGCGCACATCACAATTAGTCTGTAATGCAACTAGCGTTAGAATCCTGTCTCCATGCCTCTCCAAAGCCCCTCACCCCCCTCTCCCAGGCTGCTGAGGGGAGAACGGCTCATAATAATGGCTGGAACAGATGGAATGGAATGGCATCAAATCATGTTTATGATGTATTTAACACCATTCCACTGATTCCACTCCAGTCATTACCATGAGCCCATCCTCCCCAAATAAGATGCCCCCAACCTCCTGTGCCACACACACCCCTCCCTCCTCTCCCCAAAGCCCAGAGCAGACAGACACAGAGTTAAATAAAGCCCATGTGATTAAAGAGGGCTCAAAGAGAAGATTACATTTTTATTGAATGATATGATGATGATATAGATACATTACAATATCTAAGTCACCTAATAGTCTGATTTAGATTTAGATTTTCCACAAGTGTATTGCATTTCCAAGATGTAATAAAAGGTTTTCTTCTTCCCTTTTTTATGACAGGATTGTGAGTATAAATTAAGATTTAACTCTTATTATCAGAGAAGAACATATTATTTTACATGATAAATATTTGGCTTCGGCACACAATTTTTTTTGAGTAGATAAAGAAATCGAATGGCACCCTATTCCGTACAGAGTGCACTACTTTTGACCAGATTCCCATACTAAAATAGTGCACTTTAAAGGTAATAGGGTACTATTTGGGACACAGACGCAGCGTGGCACCACAGAAACCCATCAGACAAATCTAGGAAAGAATGTCCGACAGAGGAAAAGGAGAAAGGCAACCCTCCCCTTTTATTCACACTCTCCCATTGTATGGTGGTTTACCTCGGGTGCCATGGCAACAGCATGGTACCTTTTAGCATAGCACCTGTGATGACTTGATCCAGCTTTAGTATTGGTCAACATAAATACTGAAATAGCCATTTTAACGCCTTATAAAGCAGGATAAAGTATTTCACCTCTCCTGGGTATATTGCTCTGATTAATAGGCTATTCCCTGTGATCCAAACGCAGTACAGGATCCTCTAATGCATCACCCACAGAGAGTGCGGTCTGTCTGTCCGGCTGTCCATCAACCGTCCGCCCGTCAACTGTTCGTTCATCCGTCCGTCCGTCCTTCTGTCCGTTTGTCTGTCTGTCCATTTGACAATCTGTCCATCCATCAACTGTCCTTCTGTCCGTTTGTCAGTCCGTCCGCCCGTCTGTCTATCCGTCTTTCGGTCCGTCTGTCGGAGAGATGGGGCTCCATTCACATTTCTCTCATATCACTATTGATGAACAGTAGGCTAGATAATAATGGCATCCCCAAACAATACCCCAGGACTAGAATGTGGAATGCCTCTGTACTCGAAAAAAGAGATGGATGGCCTGATTCTGTCACAGTATTCCATTGCTGACCTCAGAGGGATGACAAGCGTCTCAGACAGCATATCAAGTACAATACATTGTTGTACATATTGTACATATCTTGTCAATACATTGCTGTTCAATAGTCCTTCAAACTCTTCCACACACATGCACGCATGCATGTGCACAATGATAATATCTTCATCCTTTCCACTGCAGTCCCCTACAGTGGGCTGTGGACGACTACACTAGAGAGATACTGGGGGCTGTACTGCATTCTTCTTTAAGTAGGTCAGGTGAGCTCACTCATAACTCCACAGCCAGGGTATAATGAGCATGGCGGTGCAGGAACGCCTGACCAGTCAAACACATCACTGACTGGCCAACACCATTTTGTGCAGGGCAATACATTGTGTCAGCCAGGTAAGTAACCCTTTTCCAAGCCAGAACAGCCCGTAGGGCAGGAGACTAACTCCTGCTTCTGTAGTGTGACGCAGCTTGATATACAAGTACTCTCCTTGGACAGGACACTAGTCAACCAGGTAAGTGTGACAATGAAGATAATGTGAAAATGTTATATTTTTTATGTATTGAGTTATTGCCTCTTATTGAATATGCAGAAGAACCTTTTTGTATAAGCCTGCAAGGAGACTCAAGCATTGACTCTAGCAGAGGCAGATCCCCCGATAGCACATACGATGTGAGCGCAGCGGTCAGTCTGCTTGACCAGACTAATGTCACTCTGGATCCAGGACTATAATTGACCAGACTATTGTGACTCTGGATCCAGGACTATAATTGACCGGGCTATTGTGACTCTGGATCCAGGACTATAATTGACCAGACTAATGCGACTCTGGATCCAGGACTATAATTGACCAGACTAATGTGACTCTGGATCCAGGACTATAATTGACTAGACTATTGTGACTCTGAATCCAGGACTATAATTGACCAGACTATTATGACTCTGGATCCAGGACTATAATTGACCAGACTAATGTGACTCTGGATCCAGGACTATAATTGACTAGACTATTGTGACTCTGAATCCAGGACTATAATTGACCAGACTATTATGACTCTGGATCCAGGACTATAATTGACCGGACTATTGTGACTCTGGATCCAGGACTATAATTGACCGGACTATTGTGACTCTGGATCCAGGACTATAATTGACCAGACTAATGTGACTCTGGATCCAGGACTATAATTGACCAGACTATTGTGACTCTGAATCCAGGACTATAATTGACCAGACTATTATGACTCTGGATCCAGGACTATAATTGACCAGACTATTATGACTCTGGATCCAGGACTATAATTGACTGGACTATTGTGACTCTGGATCCAGGACTATAATTGACCGGACTATTGTGACTCTGGATCCAGGACTATAATTGACCAGACTAATGCGACTCTGGATCCAGGACTATAATTGACCAGACTATTGTGACTCTGGATCCAGGACTATAATTGACCAGACTAATGTGACTCTGGATCCAGGACTATAATTGACCAGACTATTGTGACTCTGAATCCAGGACTATAATTGACCAGACTATTATGACTCTGGATCCAGGACTATAATTGACCAGACTATTATGACTCTGGATCCAGGACTATAATTGACTGGACTATTGTGACTCTGGATCCAGGACTATAATTGACCGGACTATTGTGACTCTGGATCCAGGACTATAATTGACCAGACTAATGCGACTCTGGATCCAGGACTATAATTGACCAGACTAATGTGACTCTGGATCCAGGACTATAATTGACCAGACTATTGTGACTCTGAATCCAGGACTATAATTGACCAGACTATTATGACTCTGGATCCAGGACTATAATTGACCGGACTATTGTGACTCTGGATCCAGGACTATAATTGACCAGACTAATGCGACTCTGGATCCAGGACTATAATTGACCAGACTAATGTGACTCTGGATCCAGGACTATAATTGACCAGACTATTGTGACTCTGAATCCAGGACTATAATTGACCAGGCTATTGTGACACTGGATCCAGGACTATAATTGACCAGACTATTGTGACTCTGAATCCAGGACTATAATTGACTGGACTATTGTGACTCTGAATCAAGGACTATAATTGACCGGACTATTATGACTGGATCCAGGACTATAATTGACCAGACTATTGTGGCTCTGGATCCAGGACTATAATTGACCAGACTATTGTGACTCTGGATCCATGACTATTGACAACAGCCCATAGTGGGCACTGTTGATCTGTCTATTCCCCTAGGTCTCGCTCTCTGTGACACCAGGGTGCTTTGATGTGTCTTTGTCTCTGAGATGCTGGAAAACAAACCAGCAGTAGGGGCTGGAGAGCTCTGGAGTGCACTCGCCCATCCCCCATTCCTCTCTCTCGCACATCAACTGAGGAAGTACTATTCTGCTGTAAGTGTGTGGAGTTGGGGGTGTATGTGGGCGAGCATGACTGGGAAGGGTTGTGTGAGTGACTGAGTGCTTTCGTGTTTAAGGGATGGGAAAGAAAGAGGTTGAGCTTTTAAAATACGGTAATAGACCAGAAACTGTAATACAGAAGAACCGGTGTGAATTCATATCTGTTAATATTCAGCCACCGGTTTTTATCCACACTCTAACACATCATTGATAGTAAAAGAGAGGGATGAAGAGGTGAAGGAGAGAAAGAAAATGAAAGAAAATGAGAGAGTGATAGATCTACATGACTCAGGCTGGATCCCAGAGTAGCCCTCTACATGATCGTCACCAGACTCTTCATCAACCATCTCAACGACCACCTTCCTCTGATCAAGCCATGAATCTTCTCTCTCCATCTTTGGAGGATGCATGCACTCAAAGACTTGACCTCTATTGGTTGACCTTTACTATAGCTAGGATACTCGTGAGGATGTATTGGTTGTTTGTTTTCTGCTTTTGAATATAGGAATTGTATAACGTATTATTATTAATTAAATCTGGTTCCCTGGCTGTCTCGCCACTGAGACTTGACTGTATGTGATGTGGTTGATTGTAAAAGAGAGGGACGCAGAGAGGAAGGAGGAAAAGAGAAGGATAGAGTGACATTAGTTCCCCTGGCTCTCTCTCCAGTGTGACTTGGCTGTGTGTGGTGTGGTTGTCAGTGTTCAGCTGTCCTGCTCTCCTCCCATGTGAGATGTCTTTCTCCCGAGGGAGCGGCAGACAACAGAACAGATGACCAGTGTGCTCTCCTTCCGCCCATCTCTCTCTCTACGTAGGTCTCACTCAATTCCTAGCATTTGTTCTCCTTGATCATTTTGTCTGTCCGTCTTTCCGCTTATTGCCGTCTCTGTTGATCTCCCTCCCTCTCTCTTTTTGTCCGCCATGAAAGTGTCTAAGAATCTTATGTGTTTTCCATTTTACTAGCCACATGCACCTGCGCATTGACCGGCCAAAGGGCTTGGCAGCAAACTCATTATTCTCTTTATAGCAAGAAGGTATTAGCAGAGACTGAATGCACTACATGACAGTTATTTATATCAGCTGATGCTTACTCGCTATCAATGTCATTGAAGGCAGGCAAAATGCTATCTCATTGAGAAGCTGTCCAAACCACAGCAAGGCAAAAGGATGATGTGGGTAAGGCCTCTCACAGGTGGAAGGCAAACCACCCCGTAACAAAACACTGGCAATATATTAGAACACAGCTGCGTGACATTTCTACATTTCATTCCCTAACAAGACTTTTCCATTTGTGTTTTGTTTTCCATCTTCAAACAGGAAACAATGTCAGTTCCTCCTTCGAACACAAATGATTGGTTGAGTTGTATCCAGGGTGAATTCAATTATTTCATGGCTCCCCACGACAGACTGTGTGTGGGAGACCCAAATGTGCTGCTGGTGATCCGTCCAGGGAAAAGACAGAGCTCTAGTCAGACCCCGACCACAGATTGTGCATGTATTTCCATTCATTAGAGAGTGAAAGGGGAATATGTCGTGTTGACGAGGGTGGCGTGTTCGGAGGCAAATGTAGTGGTGGAATGTCCCACACTTTCCCCCTTTCTGGTTGTCTGTCTGCCTGTCTGCTTCCTTCTCTGCCTGCCGGTCTCCATCTGCCTGCCTGTCTCTCTCCCTGTTGTTACACTTACTACCTGTCTCTCTGCCTTCCTGAATGTCTGCCCTTTCTCCCTATCTTGCCGTCTCTTTGGCTGTCTCTCCTCCTGCCTGCCTCTCTTCCTGCCTGCCTTTCTCTCTCCCTGACTGCCTGTCTGCCCTCAGCAATGTGTCCTCTCCCTCATCTGTGTGTGTGTGGGTGGTGGTGACCAGCCTGCAACCTGTTAGTGCATTCTGTCCCTCTTAGCTAAGGCCCTCAGGCATGTGAGGCTCTGGTGAGAGCTAGATCAGCAACGACCTCCTCCTAGAGTGTGACATCATCAGAGGGTATGCGGACGCTGTCATCCATCCTTAGTCAACAACTTGTCATAAACCCACACACTGACTTGTTGAAACTTTTGTGTTCAATTTGTGCAGATTTTGTATTGGAAACAAACTACACTTCTGGGTCTCTCGCCTTAGGACACGAAATGCTTACTGTTACATAATAATATATTGCTTACTTATTGTAACACACCATCAAGAGTAAATCCAATAAGCATTTCTCCATGTCAAAATAAGTGGATGATTTACTAGGATAATTTCTTCTCTGTAGTGTTAGCTTGTGGGAGGAGCTAGCTATGTGCAGGACCTATCTTTAGATTAGAGCTAGAAAAGTGAGTTGGAGACGGTTCAGCTGGTTGCCATGGATACGTTTTATATCTGCCTGAGGCTCCCAGAGCTGTAGTTAGTGTGAACGATGTGTGGATGTGGTGTTGAGTATTGCACTCTGTGAACAAGAGTTTATATGTAAAATTGCTCAACTGGTATAACAAGATTATTGGTGAAGGCAGATCAGTTAGCAGTGAACAGTTTGTGTTAACACTGACTGTAGGTGTAGTTGTGGGCAGCGTGTCCAACATTTACTGGCCGATTCAAAAATATTTGACCCTTACAGAAAACCCACATAATTTCACGTGGAAAATCACATGATTTCATGGTGAAATTACCAGATGTTTTGCACATGTAAAATTGTATTTCACATGCAAAATTTCACGTGAAATCATGTGAAACCATGTGGTTTTCGAACACTTCACATGATGATATTTTATATGAAGTTTCACATGTGGATTTTCACTTGTGATCACATAACCTTTCACATCAGCCCCACCTACATATACAGATTGCCTCAACTAGCCTGTACCCCTGTACACTGACTCGGTACAGATTTCATTTGATTTGACATGTGAAATCATGTGAAACCATGTGGTTTTGGAACACTTCAAATGTGATGATATCAAGAGTATATTTTTCACATGAGATTTCACAGGTGATGCCCTGCAAACAAAAATCAGTCATTAGGATGTCCTTGAAACATAACACAGTTTTCAATTTACATATTTGGTTACATTGAGTATGTTCATTTTTACAGTATTCATTATTCAATATGTGAATAGGTTAAAATGGGATGTGAACTCTCAACCTCTTGGTTGACAGCATTCCAATCTTCCTGCTACACCACCATTTCTGTGTCAATAACTGATTTCACATGCCTTCCTACACTTTGGACTTCAAAGTAATTCTCGGATAAAACATGAATATATTCTCCACCATTTGACAATTATACAGAAAACCCTCAAATTGCTGAAATAAGTCAATTAAATCAATGATGAGAGAATAGTCAGATTAGTCAGATTAACTGATAACTAAAATAGCAGTGCAGATGTCACTCTTTTGCTAAGTGCAGAGATGTATTATAGGTAATGAATGTGGAGAGAACTTCTGAGAATGCTATTGACTTTGTGATGCAGCAGGAAGATCAGTTTATCCCAAATCCAGAGGTTGTGAGGTGAAATCCCACGGGGAGTTATATTGTACATGTTCAGCACTAAGGTATCATGTCAAATTGGTTAAAGATTTTTACACTTTTAAAAAAAGCTAAACAGCATATCACTTACCTTAAAATATTGTGGGGAATATTGTATAATGGTGCCGGAGGGGATGGCTGCCGTTTTATGTGTGCCTGTGTTATTGTGCTATTTTGTTTGTTTTTTCGCATTGTCTGTAACTTATTTTGAACTTATTTTGTACATAATGTTAATGCTACCGTCTCTTAATACCGAAATTAACTTCTGGACATCAGAACAGCGATTACTCACCTCAAACTGGATTAAGATTTTTTTCTTTAATGAGTCCACTGTAAAGGATATATTGCTTTCTCAAGGAACCGGCCCAATCCCCGTAATTTGCGTGAAGAAAAGACGGAGAAAGACGAGGGGCGTGGGTGTGTGTCTAATATTATTATTAATAATGTCTAATATTAAAGAAGTCTTGAGGTATTGCTCGCCTGAGGTAGAGTACCTTATGAAAGGCTGTAGACCACACTATCTACCAAGAGAGTACATAATATACTCATCTATATTATTCATAGCCGTCTATTTACCACCACAAAACAATGTTGGCAGTAAGACCGCACTCAACTAGCTGTAGAAGACCATAAGCAAACAAGAAAATGCTCATCCAGAAGTGGCGCTCCTAGTGGCCGGGGACTTTAATGCAGGCAAACTTAAATCTGTTTTACCTCATTTCTAGATGCAACCAGAGGAAAAAACAACTCTAGACCATCTTTACTCCACACACAGAGACACATATAAAGCTCTCCCTCGACCTCCATTTGGCAAATCTGGTCATAATTATATCCTCATGATTCCTGCTGACAAGCAAAAACTAAAGCAGGAAGTAGTGTGACTCGCTTAATACTGAAGTGTTCAGATGACGCGGATACTACGATACAGGACTGTTTTGCTAGCACAGACTGGAATATGTTCCCGGGATTCATTCAATGGCATTGAGGAGCATACCACCTCAGTCATTGGCTTCATCAATAAGTGTGTCAACAACGTAGTCCCTACTGTGACAATACGTACATATCCCAACCAGAAGCCATGGATTACAGGCAACATCCGCATCAAACTAAAGGATAGAGCTGCTGCTTTCAAGAAGCAGGAGACTAATCTGTAAGCTGACAAGAAATCCTGCTACACCCCCCTCAGACGAACCATCAAACAGGCAAAGTGTCAAAACAGGATTAAGACTGAATCGTACTACACCGGCTCTGACACTCGTCAAATGTAGCAGGGCTTGAAAACTATTACGGACTACAGAGGGGAACCCAGCTGCAAGCTACCCAGTGACGCGAGCATACCAGATTAACTAAATGCCTTTTATGCTCACTTTGAGGAAGCAACACTGAAGCATGGATGAGAGCACCAGCTGTTCAGGATGACTGTGTGATAATGCTCTCGGTAGCCGATGTGAGCAAGACCTTTAAACAGGTCAACATTCACAAGGCTGCGGGGCCAGACGGCTTGCCAGGATGTGTGCTCTGAGCATGCGCGGGCCAACTGGCAAGTGTCTTCACTGACATTTTCAAACTCTCCCTGACCGAGTCTGTAATACCCACATGTTTCAAGCAGACCACCATAGTCCCTGTGTCCAAGGAAGAGAAGGTAACCTGGCTAAATGTTTACCTCCCCATTGCACTCACGTCAGTAGCCAGGAAGTGCTTTGAAAGGCTGGTCATGTCTCACATCAATAGCATCATCCCGGATACCGTAGACCCACTCCAATTTGCATACCGCCCCAACAGATCCACTGCCCTTTTCCACCTGGTCAAAAGGAACACCTATGTGAGAATGCTGTTAATTGACTACAGCTCAGCGTTCAACACAATAGTGCCCACAAAGCTAATGACTATGCTAAGGACCCTGTGACTAAACACCTCCATCTGAAACTGGATCCTGGACTTCTTTACGGGCCGCCCCCAGGTGGTAAGGGGAGTCAACAACACGTCTGCCACGCTGATCCTCAACACTGGGGACTCTCAGGGGTGTGTGCTTAGTTCCCTCCTGTACACCATGTTCACCTTACGACTGCATGGCCATCATTAAGTTTGCTGACGACACAACAGTGTTAGGCCTGATCACCCACAGCAATGAGACAGCCTATAGGGAGGACGTCAGAGACCTGGCAGTGTGGTGCCAGGACAACAACTTCTCCCTCAATGTGAGCAAGACAAAGGAGCTGATCATGGACTACCGGAAAAGGTGGGCCGAACAGGCCCACATTAACATCGACGGGGCTGTAGTGGAGCGGGTTGAGTATTTCAACTTCCTTTGTGTCCACATCACCAACGAACTATCATGGTCCAAACACACCAAGTCAGTCGTGAAGAGGGCACGAAAACACATTTTCCCCCTCAGGAGACTGAAAAGATTTGGCATGGGTCCCCAGATCCTCAAAAGGTTCTACAGTGGTACCATTGAGAGCATCCTGACCGGTTACATCACCGCCTGGTATGGCAACTGCTCGGCATCTGACCATAAGGCGCGACAGAGGGTAGTATGTACGGCCCAGTACATCACCGGGGCCAAGCTTCCTGCCATCCGGGACCTATATACTAGGCGGAGTCAGAGAAAAGCCCAAAATATTGTCAAAGACTCCAGTCACCCAAGTCATAGACTGTTTTCTCTGTCTAGGACCAACAGGCTCCCATACTCCCAAGCCATAAGACTGCTGAACAATTAATTAAATGGCCACCCGTACTATTTACATTGACCCCCCCCCCTCCATTCGTTTTTTACACTGCTGCTACTCGCTGTTTATTATCTATGCATAGTCACTTCACCTCCACCTCTATGTACAAATGAACTTGAATAACCTGTACCCCTGCACATTGACTCGGTACCGGTACCCCCTGTATGTAGCCTCTTCATTGTTATTTTATTGTGTTACTTTTATTTAGTAAATATTTTCTTAACTCTCTTGAACTGCACTGTTGGTTAAGGGCTTGTAAGCATTTCACGGTAAGGTCCTACACCTGTTGTATTCGGCGCATGTGACAAATAAAGTTTGATTTGAAAACCCCCATTCCATTTCATTACTCCCCTTACCAAAAACTTGTGAAAGTTTTCACATGTTGAGCTGACATGTTTACATTTGAAACCAAAAGAGAAACATGTGAGGTTAATTGTTCACATGTGAAACCATTAAACACCACCTTTTCACATGTGAGGAGAATAACATGTTTTCATTGTAGTTTCACATGTAGAAAACTTCACATGTGAAAATAACATTTTCACTTTCACATGTGAAAAACTTTTACGTGAAAATGTACCTCTCACATATGAAATTGCATTTTCACAACTGAAGAACATTCACATTTGAAAATGGAAGTTTTCAAATGTTGTCACGTGTCATCTCATGGTATCCCATGTTGAAATGTTGCATCCCCATCTTGTCACATTTATTTCACATGAGATCATGTTTTCACATGCTCAAATGTTTTCACGTATAGCTTCATGTTAACACGTTGCATTCACATGTCACATGTTATCACATTAACTTCACATAAGATCATGTGATCACGTGATATTTATTTGTTTTTCCTTCAGGAGAATTTTTTTTTTTTTTAAATATTTTGCTGTCATTGCTGTAACCGAGTTGAGCTGGTTACACTGACCCCTCTCTCACTTTTATTACAGTTTGTATGTTCTGTTACACTACCATGAGTCTGGTATTTATGTCATTGTAGGAGTGTTACTGATGGAACACCATGTTGTATTGATCCCCCTACTACACTAATGGTAGTCTGGTCAGTGGCCACACTCAGACAGGACTCCTAACAACACAGCAGAGCAGAGTCTTTTGTAGCTCATTTTGTAGTGGAGTAATTTACTAATTGTGTGTCAGCACTGATGTCTGTGGATGTCCATCAGAGGCAGGAACAGCTGATCACTCTAACATAGGGACAGAGGGGTGAGGGACAGACTCACACTGACTGAGGGAAGAGGTTTAACATGTACCATTTATCATTGTGTTGCAGTAGTGTTTTTGAAATTGTATACAGTGTCTGTCTGTCTGTCTGTGTGTCTGTGTGTGTGTGCGCGTGTGTGCGCGTGCATGCGTGTACATGTGTGTATGGAATTGAGCCATTGTTTTGGCTTTGGTATGCTGGCAGGCACATGTTTGAGCAGCTCCACTGTGGCAGGCTCATATGCAGCTGAGGGGGCTGAGAGAGAGAGAGAGAGAGAGAGAGAGAGAGAGAGAGAGAGATAGAGAAGAATGAGTGAGTGAGTGAGAGAATGAGAGGAGTGAGAGAAAGAGAGAGAAAGAGAGAGAGACAGAGAGCTAGCGCGAGCAGCGGCATTCCACTAGTCAGAGCTAACCCTATCTCAACCCCCAGCCTACCTGCTATCTTCTCACAGACACAGTGATGCAGGATTCCAACACGCTGTGCTGAGAGTGAGCTCCTTCTGCTTCAAACACACCACACAACACATCACACAACTCTCTTCTCAGCCAAACACAACCGGTGAGTTTCTACCTTTTCTGTGTTCGTTTTTCTGTGCTTATTGGGCTGTTCATTTCTGGCTTTTTGCTTGTTTCTAGTAGAAGTAGTAGCAGCATGTTTGCTGTGAGTGGACTTTTGGGATGGCTCATACTGTTAGCATCATAGGATTGTAACTGGTTGTATCCTGATTCTGTTCTTCAGTTTGGTTGAAATATAAAGACAACACAGCCTAACTGTTTCTCTGGTTCGTGAGGTGGCTAGCTAACTGCACTGTTGTTGTTCCTGGTATAAAAATATCATGCCAAGGGGTCTTTTGATTGAGTAATCTTTTAATCTGTGTAATCCTGGACATTTGTGCTCCGCTGTCCGATTCTCCCCATGGGGGGTCTGTCAGTCTAATTTAAGGGGTCTGGGCATTATTAAGCAAAAACACTTTCCTTTCTAGACACAATCTGAAAGCCCGAAGAGTCACCCTCTAACTAACTAACTGGACCAGATGTAACTAACATAGTTCCTCTCCACTTTAGTAGTTTAGTAGTTTCTCTATCCATTTACTACTGGATGGGAGTGTCTTTACGTTTTAGTTAATGCTTTGTGGATATTGTCCTTGACATGTACACAGACACAAATACACTAACACCCACGCAAATGTGGCAACCAAACACACAAATCACCTCCTTACTCTGTACACCCACATACTGAATCTCATCACCTTAGAGAGATTCTGTAGTTGAGTGAAGAAAATTACTTCATAGAAACACTATTACATGGATTTTGGTACTGTTCTCATAGCCCAAAGAGCTATGAGGCTGTCATTGTATATAAGAATGTTCTTAACTGACTTGCCTAGTCTACAGCCAGTGGTAAATGTGGTAAATGTATCTTCATACTAGTTAACACGACATGTTGAAGCTGTAATATGCAACTTTTTGGGCAACCCGACCAAATTCACATAGAAATGTGAGTTATAGATATGTCATTCTCGTTGAACGCAAGTCTAAGAAGCGGTAGATCTGTTCTATGTGTGCTATTTTTATGCTACCCATTCTTGAGTTCAGTTTTTGAGTCTTTTACTTTCGTTTTGGTACACCAGCTTCAAACAGCTGAAAATACAATATATTTGGCTTATGGAAAATATATTTCACAGCGGTTTAGATGGTACAATGATTCTCTACACAATGACTGCTGATTTGGTCACATCAACTGAAACTATTCTAATTTTAGCAAACAGAAAATGGCAGAGCGATTTCTGCATATTGCACCTTTAAGTACATTCTTAGAATGATGGTTCCAAAAGGGTTCTTCAGCTGTCCCTATAGGATAATCTTTTTTGGTTCCAGGTAAAACCCTTTTGGGTTCCATGTAGAACCATCTATGGAAAGGGTTCTACATGGAACCCACAGGGGTTCTACCTGGAACCAAAAACGGTTCCTCAAAGGGTTATCCTATGGTGACAACCGAAGAATCCTTTAAAATTCTAGATGACACCTTTTTTCTAAGAGTGTACAGTACGCTACTGTATATGGGTCAGTGTATCGCCAGTGGATCATATAAATATATCTACTGTATGTCCAGTTTCCATGCTAGAGGCAGATGCTAGAGGAGCTAGATTGGGAACCCTAACCCTTAATCCAGTGATCAGATTAGGGATGAGAGATTACAAGGTGTGTCTCTCTGGACTGTGACGGTGGCCCGTCTGAGATAGCTGGGGCTCAGGTTATTGTGGCTAGAACACATAATTAAATAGAACACGCCTATGTCTCTCCTAACATTTATTCCAATTGAATGTATTATTGACCAACATGGTTGACATGATCTGCACATTCTAGAGCTTTGCAGGTCTATGATATCAACCTCTCTAGTGGATTATAGGACCTCTATGAGTCAACTGGCCTCTCACCATGCAGACCCATCTCATTAGAGAATGTCAGTATGTAACTATGGTTATACATCATTATAGAGGCATATAACTATGATTATAGATTATTATAGCGGCAGATAACTTGACATATTCGAATGATCCCATGCTACACTGGACAAAGTGTATGCTCACAATTGGGGTAAAACTCTAATTTAAAGGAACTTATTGTTTAACATTTGACTAGCTGTGTGCTTTGGTTACAGGTTTTCAATGTGATCATATACTGCATAGCTATTGTACAAACAATTAACCATTGTGATATGATTTATAACAATATTTGGAAACTGAGTGGTACCACATTGCCAATATTACTGTATATTAGCCAATTGTAATACATCAGATGTCTCCCTCCCTGTGGTTGCAGTATCTGATTGGCTGAGTAGTGGCCAAGGGGTTAGAGGTTAAAGATCAGTGTGTACATGAGTGACATGTCGCTGGTGCTTTGTCTAGATCCTCTGTGCTCTTAGCAGCTACGTGACCTGCTGGAAACCTTCACCTTAAACAAGCCGCAACATACATATGCTGACATACACACACTCACACACACTGCGACTTGCTGGTAACAGTACAGCTGTGAGAGAGGTCTCTATTTTGAGCCTGGCTGGATCAGGGTAGAGAGGAGCACGCTATAGTGCCAACAGGTGGGGCGACGCTAACCGCCTCGACCTTCTGTAGCCTCCTTCTCTGTCCACGCTAGCTGTCTTGTCTCAGCTCCTGTAGGCTGCGGCTTCAGGTTATGAGGACAATACTGAAGCATGTGTGTGTTTGTGGGTCTCCCCAATTGGTAACGTGCGTGTGCACGTGTGTGTGTAGGTGGGTTGGATGAGTGTGTAGGTGGGAGATGGAGGGATGGGCCAGTGTGTGTATTTGCCAAAGGATGTCCATCTCCAGGTTGTGTGTGTGTATGCTGGAGACATGTCTCTATTTCAGCATACTGTATGTACAGTACAGTGTATGTGAGGTTACAGCTGTGACTAACACTGCACTCCTCTTCAGTCCCATATCGCCACCCACTCCTGCCTTCTCTCCATTTCCCAGTGTGTCTAATTCGCTGGTTATATAAATAAGATACATAGACATTGTGTATGGCAGGTTTTACATAAAGATCCTATAATTCAATAGAATTATTCAACATAATTGTGATTCTAGTTCATTCTATAGGCTTGCATTTCAACTGCTCCCATTACAGGCCTGAGTAGCATCGTCACATACAGATATAGCATTCTATAGAGCACATCTCTGACAGGTCACATGGTCAGGAAGAATTCAATGGCCTAATACCTATATGTGTCAACGCCTGATACCCACTTACACTGTGGGATATGTTTAGTCTGGACTGGTTTTCAGGACATCGATCTGAAAGCTAGTTAGGCTGTTACCGATCTGGTAGCCTAATGGTAACCTAATTACCAATCTAATATCCTACCCAGGCTAGGGCTGCAGATTAGCGGAAAGAACTACACCGTCACTGGATACTGGGGCCCAGAGTTGATCCTGGTCCGGTCACGTGGTCAGGGAAAACAAGTCATGATGGACTCAATCGAACACTGGTCCAGATATGAGTTGTATACTATAGAACAGGCAAATAGACCTGGGACACCAGGTGGATGCAATTAATGATCAGGCAGAACAGCGATACTCCAGACCTCCAAGCATGGATGAAATACCTGCTATAGAGAAGAAACTGTTCCTGATATATGTTGGAAGTTTTTAGGCTACAGAGGGGTCGGCGTCAGAACGTCTGTGTCTGATGTTGCTGCAATTAAGTGTGGAGCATGGCAATAATTACGTTGAGAATACACACACTTTCACACACGTGCATGTGCGCGGACCAAACACTCTCACACACACACACTCACACATACATGTAGGCACACTGGGCAGTACGTGCTGCATTGTTCATGTGTGTATGGAATGCATATGAAGTCTGCAGCCTTGTGGTATCATGGTGTATTATATTTCATAGACATAGTGACAAGGCCCAGATAAAGGTGGACACGGTGACATTTGAGTAATCCAGGTGAACTTCGCTGCCACACAAATAAACTTCCTTGGTCATTTGACATGAGACTCCTCACTTCACCTCATATTTTGGGGATTTCAATCCATATCTGGAATATGTAGATAAAATTCCCTATAATTGTAGATGCTGACATTCACAAAATGCTTCAAAATAGTGAATTTAACTCCTAGAGAAAATACATTTAAGCAATAGTGCATTGTAAAAAGGGTCAACTTAATAGCAATCTGTAATAAACACAAGGGGAGACAGAGCGCTGGTTTCAAGCGCAGGGCACAGCAGGTGGTTATTGCAAAGGACCACAGGAGGAGGCATGTAGCTGGGGCCAGGGGCAGGCAGAAGGTCATACACAGGGGGTCCAAAAGGGCAACAGTACCGGCAGGGAAAAGGCTAGTAAAATAGTCTGCGAGATCAGGTAGATAATTCACAGGAAAACCCAGCACTCTGAAAGACGTGTGTGTGATAATGACATACAGGTGTGTGAACAAGTGATTCGAATTCAGGTGATTGGGATCTGGAGAGTGAGCTGCATTCAGGGGATCTAGGTGTTTGAGGGTGTGAGTTGGAAGCAGACGTTACAGTACCCCCCCCCCCCCCCCCCCCCTCCACTCTTAACAGCCTAGGAAGCTGAGCAGGGGGCCTCCCCCAGGGGCGTGGAGCTGGGCGGTCAGGACAGTTACTTTGGAAAGCCAAGATCATGGCTGGGTCGAGGATGTCCTGGACGGGGACCCAGGACCGTTCTTCGGGTCCGTACCTCTCACCAATCCACCAGGTAGTGGATGTCACCCAGGCACTTGGAGTCAAGGAGGGCTCGGAAGGAATAAGCCGATGCACTGCCGGCGTCAAACGGAGGGGGTGCACCACAGGAGGATGGAGAGCGCTGTACCTCACAAGCTTGGGAAGGGACAGATGGAAGGATAAGGAGATCCGGTAATGGCGGGGCAACTGGAGACAGTAAGTGGCAGGATTGATGCGGTGTGTTATTTTGAAGGGACCAATGAACTGGGGACTGAACTTTTTACAGGGGTCACGAAGCCGGATGTCCCGGGTAGAGAGCCACACCCGTTGCCCAGGGTGGAAGAGTGGAGTAGGTCAGCGACACCGGTCAGTGAACCGCTTCGGGGAAAGGGAAGTGTGATGGAGGTGCCGATTTGCAGTCTCCCAAACCTGCTCACTCTGTCGAAACCACTCATCGATGGCAGGCACGGTTCTGGGCTCTGTCTCCCATGGGAACACGGGGGGTTGGTATCCGAGGACACTGAAAAGAAGTGAGATGGAGTGAGGAATGCACCAGGGAGTTCTGTGCGTATTCAGCCCAGGCTAGATAGCAACTCCACTAGTGTGGTTGGTGGGTGCAGTGTTGGCGAAGGTACTTCTCTATTTCCTGATTCAGGCTTTCAGTCTGCCCATTGGTTTGGGGATGGTATCCCGAGGATAGGCTGATGGGGACCCCCAGTCGGTCGCAGAAGGCTCGCCACACCCTGGAGACAAACTGGGGTCCCAGATCCGAAGCAATGTCTTCCGGGATCCCTTACAGACGAAATACCTGTTGGAACATGGACTATTTCCATTTCCATGGGATTAGGTAGATGCGGAAGGGGAATGAGTCGGCACATCTTCCATTACAACTAAAATAGTCATGAAGCCTGAAGAGTCTGGCAGATCTGTGAGGAAATCCATGGCAATGTGGGACCATGGTCGGTGTGGTGTAAGTAAAGGCTTGAGCTTACCGCTAGGTAGTTGGTGAGGGCTCTTTGCCCAAGCACAGACAGGACAGGAAAGAATGTCATCTCAGACGTCGGCTGTTAGGGACTCCGTGGATCGGGTGATTCCGGGATGGCCAGAGCGAGTTATGGCACCACTGCATTAGTTGGGGTCTGATGGATGCAGGTCTTGCCCGCAGGGGTGTCGGGAGGTGCTGGGTCATGGTGTAGGGCCTCTTGGACAGCTGCTTGGATTTCCCACTGTATGGGTCCCACGACACAAGCAGGATGGGCTCGGGAGCTGGGTTGAGGAAGGGGTGTCAAATAGACAGGATAAGGAATCAGCCTTCACATTTTTCTCGCAGGGCAGGTAGATGCTGGTGAAGTTGAATAGGGTGAAGAGTGCCCAGCGAGCCTGTCTGGGGTTGAGCTCTTAACACTTCACTTCTTTGTGTAAGAGTATTGATAGCCTAGCATAGCATTAAGCCTAGCATTCAGCAGGCAACATTTTCACAAAAACAAGAAAAGCATTCAAATAAAATCATTTACCTTTGAAGAACTTCGTATGTTTTCAATGACGAGACTCTTCGTTAGATAGCAAATATTATTTGTGTAGACGAAATAGCTCCATTTTGTTCATCACGTTTGGCTAAGAAAAAGACCGGAAAATGCAGTCACTTACAATGCCAAACTTTTTTCCAAATTAGCTCCATAATATCGACAGAAACATGCTTCATCAGAAGCAAACTGAAAAATACTGCAGCTGGAGATAATTGCGACGGAGGACACCAAGCGACCACCTGGTAGATGCAATCTCTTATGGTCAATCTTCCAATGATATGCCTACAAATACGTCACAATGCTGTCGACACCTTGGGGAAGCGACAGAAGGCCTAAGCTCATTCATGGCCCATTCACAGCCATATAAGGAGTCATTGGCATGAGGTGGTTTCAAAAAATGCGGCACTTCCTGATTGGATTTTTATCTGTTTTTTTTCTGTAACATCAGTTCTGTGGCACTCACAGACAATATCTTTGCAGTTTTGGAAACGTCAGAGTGTTTTCTTTCCAAAGCTGTCAATTATCTGCATAGTCGAGCATCTTTTCGTGACAAAATATCTTGTTTAAAACGGGAACGTTTTTCATCCAAAAAATAAAATAGCGCCCCCTATATCAAAGAAGTTAAGTACTCCAAATTGCGGTAGTCGGTTAGAACAAGGAATGGGTGACAAGCTCCCTCTAACCAGTGGTGCCACTCTTCAATAGCCAGCTTAATGGCGAGGAGCTCTCGGTTCCCAACATCATAGTTCCTCTCATCGGGTGACAGTTTCTTGGAAAAGAAGCCACGTGGGTGTAATTTGGGAGGTGTCCCGACCCGCTGAGAGAGAACCGCTCCCACGCTGACCTTGGATACATTCACCTCCAGAACAAAAGGAAGGGTAGGATTTGGCTGCCTAAGGGTGGGTGCAGAGGTGAAGAGGCATTTCAAGGTCTCAAATGCATTAAGGGTGGTATCAGTCCATTGGAGGGTACGGGTTTTTTGACTGGTGAGAACTGAGAGGAGCGGTTGTGCTGCTGCAGTTTCGGATGAACTGGCGGTAGTAGTTGGAGAATCCTAGGAAACATTGTAGTTCCTTTACGGTGGTAGGTTTGGGCCAGTTAAGCACGGCCGTGACTATGCCTTTGTCCATGTTGACCCCTCCTGGTGTCAGCACAAACCCTAGGAAGGTTACCGTAGTAACATGAAAGGCGCTCTTCTCAGCCTTGCCTTAAAGATGGTGGTCCTGTAGCCGTTGGAGGACCTGTTGCACATGGACATGTCTTCGCAAGGGAGTGAGTGAGATCAAGATATCAATGTACACGATGAAGAACTGGTTGATCATGTCCTGGAAAACTTCATTCATGAAGACTGGAAGACTGCGGGAGCATTGGTGAGACCGTAGGGCATAACCAGGTATTCACGGTGACCCCTAGCGGTGATGAACGCCGTCTTCCACTCATACCCACTTTGGATACGGAGCAGGTTGTAAGCACTACGTAGGTCCAGTTTGGAGTACATGGTAGCCTGTCCTACTTGTTAGTGCAGCCGGAATCAGAGGAAGAGGGAAGCGATTCTTGATGGTAAAGCCATTGAGGGGTTGGTAATCTAAGCAGGGATGGAGACTACCATGCTTTTTTTTTACAAAAAAAGAAACTGGATGCAGCCGGAGACGTGGATGGACGGATGAATTTTCTGGCGAGAGCCTCTCCTATATAGGTGTCTATAGCCTCATTCTCTGGGATGGACAAGGGGTAGGTCCGACCCATAGGGGGCGATGCCCCAGGAAGGAGGTTGATCGCGCTGTCCTCCGGGTGATGGACGCCTTTTTCTTGCTGAAGACACTCAGGAACTGGGCATATACAGGTGGGATGTGGGTTGGAATGGCAGACCCCGATCCTTCTATAGAGGTGACTTGACAGGGTAGACTGAAGCAGTTCTTAAAACAAGCGGGGGACCATGACAGGAGTTCCCCTTGCTACCAGGAGATGGCAGGGTCGTGAAGGCTAAGCCAGGGGTGACCAAGGATGAGGGGTTCTCTAGGTGAAGACAACACCATTAACTTAATGACCTCTGAGTGAAGGAGGCCAATCTGAAGGGTGGTACTTTCGGTCATGCGATTCACAAGATCAGTTTCCGAGAGGTTGTCCATCCAGCGCATTAATCCTAAAGGGAGGATTAACAGGGATTAGCTTGACCCTTAACTGTTGTGCCAATTGTTCATCAATTCAATTTCCACTAATCCCTCCACAAACTGAGTGACCCCATTAGCAGAAAGAAGAGCCGGGATCCCAAACTGCCTTCAGGTAATGTTCAAACACGTAGAGATGCTTACCCGGGCAGAAGTGGAGCAGTCGTGGTCACCCCTTCGTGGAGGACAAATTGGACAGCTATTGAGTAGGTGGTTACTCTTGCCACAATAGAGGCACAGGTTTTTACTTAACCTCCGGCGTCTCTAGGCAGGCGTGAGAGGGGCACGGCCGAGTTGCATGGGTTCGGGGCTATTGGACCGTGGTGGATGAGAAAAAGGCGTGGAAGACTCGCAGGCCATGGGCAACTGTATAGGTCTGCGGTCCACCAGTAGGTTTGCCAATGGATATGGACATCCGGATGTATTGGTTTAGATCCATTAAATCTCACCTGCAGGCCAGTTCAGTCTATAACTCCCAATTAAGACCCCTCCGGTAGACTGTAAAGAGAGCTGGTTCACTATATCAACTGCGGGCAGCCATGGTATGGAACTCAAGGGCATACTCAGTGGTGGAGCGACGGCCCTGTCGCAGCTCACTTAACATGCCTCCGGTATGACGACCTGAAACTGAATGGTCGAACACCTCCTTGAAGACGGCGTGGAAACGTGATTCAGAGGACAGATCAGAACTTTGAGCGGCCCACAGGGCTGTGACCCAATCCAGAGCTTTGCCTGTGAGTAGGGAGATGACGAAGTCCACCCTGTCTTTGTCAGAGGTGAAGTCAGCAGGGTGACGGTCTATGTACAGGTTTTTCTGCATGAGAAATCCTTGATATTTCCCTGGGGAGGTGTTGTATTTATTAGGCATGGATATGGGGGTAGATGAACGAGAGGAAGCTGTGGCACCTGAAATGGGTGAAACAGGAATGGACTGGCGAAGGATGTTGCAGAGTTCATCGATTCGTTCCTCCTGTCGGGCCAGACGCAGCTGCAGCTCCATCTTACTTTTTTGGTGAGGTATTCTGTAATGAACACGAGGGGAGACAGAGAGCTGGTTTCAAACACAGGGCGTAGAAGGTTATACATAGGGGATCCAAAAGGGCAAAGGTACCGGCAGGGAAAAGGCTAGTAACGTAGTCCGGGAGATCAGGCAATAGGTAGATCATTCACAGGAAAACCGGCGCTCTGAAAGACGTGTGTCACAAAACAAACAATAGCTCATGGGGTGCACAGAACTGAACTAAATAGTGTGTGATAATGACATACAGGTGTGTGAACAGGTGATTAGAATTCAGGTGGATGGGATCTGGAGCATGAGCTGCGTTCAGGGAATCTAGGTGTTTGAGAGTGTGAGCTGGAAAGTGAGATGCGTTCAGTGAATCTATGCGTTTGAGGGTGTGAATTGGAAGCAGACGTTACACAATAAGACACTTTTGGATGTTGGATACTGCAGACTGACAGACAGACAGACAGACAGACAGACAGACAGACAGACAGACAGACAGACAGACAGACAGACAGACAGACAGACAGACAGACAGACAGACAGACAGATAGACAGATAGATAGATAGATAGATAGATAGATAGATAGATAGATAGATAGATAGATAGATAGATAGATAGATAGATAGATAGATAGATAGATAGATAGATAGATAGATAGATAGATAGATAGATAGATAGATAGATAGATAGATAGATAGATAGATAGATAGATAGATAGATAGATTGCCTTCAGAAAGTATTCAGACCCCTTGACTTTTTCCACATATTGTTAAATTACAGCCTTATTCTAAATAAATAAATAAAAGCAATCTACACACAATAACCCATAATGACAAAGTGAAAAACAAAAATACCTTATTTACATAAGTATTGAGACCCTTGCTATGAGACACAAAATTGAGCTCAGGTGCATCCTGTTTAAATTGATCATCCTTGAGATGGCAGTGCATGTTAGAGCAAAAGCCAAGCCATGGGGTTGTCCGTAGAGCTCCGAGACAGGATTGTGTCGAGGAACAGATCTGAAGAAGTGTACCAAAACATTTCTGCAGAATTAAAGGTCTCCAAGGACACAGTGGCCTCCATCATTCTTAAATAGAAGAAGTTTGGAACCACCAAGACATCCTAGAGCTGGCTGCCCGGCCAAACTGAGCAATCAGGGGAGAAGGGCCTTTTCAGAGAGGTGACCAATAACCCGATGGTCACTCTGACAGAGCTCCAGAGTTCCTCTGTGGAGATGGGAGAACCTTCCAGAAGGACAACCATCTCTGCAGCACTCCACCAATCAGGCCTTTATGGTAGAGTGGCCGGACGGAAGCCTCTGTTAAAGGAACATTACATCCAAAAGGCACCTAAAGACTCTCAGACCATCAGAAACAAGATTCTCTGGTCTGATGAAACCAAGATTGAACACTTTGTTCTGATTGCCAAGCTTCACATCTGATGAAAACCTGGCACCATCCCTATGGTGAAGCATGGTGGTGGCAGCATCATGCTGTGGGGATGTTTTTCAGCAGCAGGGACTAGGAGACTAGTCAGGATCGAAGCAAAGATGAACGGAGCAAAGTACAGAGAGATCCTTGATGAAAACCTGCTCCAGAGCACTCAGGACCTCTGACTGGGGCAAAGGTTCACCTTCCAACAGAACAAAGACAATATGCACACAGCAAAGACAATGCAGGAGTGGCTTTGGGACAAGTCTCTGAATGTCCTTGAGTGGCCCAGCCAGAGCCCAGATTTGAACCCGATCGAACATCTCTAGAGAGACCTGAAAATAACTGTGCAGCAATGCTCCCAATCTAACCTGTCAGAGCTTGAGAGGATCTGCAGAGAAGAATGGGAGAAACTCCCCAAATACAGGTGTGCCAAGCTTGTAGCGTCATACTCAAGAAGACTCGAGGCTGTAATCGCTGCCAAAGGTGCTTCAGCAAAGTACTGAGTAAAGGGTCTGAATACTTATGTAAATGTGATATTTTAGTTTTTACTTTCTATAAATTAGCCACATTTTTTAAAGTGGTTTTGTCAGTATGGGGTATTGTGTGTAGACTGAAGAGGATTTTTTTTTCCTTATCCATTTAGGATAAGGCTGTAACGTTAAAAAAATAATTACAAAATGCGCTGTAGATAGATAGATAGATAGATAGATAGATAGATCTAGGAATGGTTTTAAATGAATGGAGCCCTGCCATAGACATGTGGGAGAGGAAATCTGTCCTTCAGCCTGTGAGAATATCTGGCCAGATACTTGGCCATCTAGCCATCTGTCTTCAGACAGAGATAGAAATTAAGCCAAGGCCTCCACACACCTTATAAATCACACATCATATTTTCCCGGTTTCAACACAACTCTCAGCACCCGTCATTCCTATCATAAGTTTCTGTGGTTTCAGAGGGAGCTTGCTACTAATGTGCCTTTTGAATACTGGGACACTATTTTCAGTTCCTCTGTATACATGAGACTAAACCAGTTCAGTTCAGCTCTAATTTCTGCACAGTTTATTATGACCGTCATATTGAACATTGTCTATTGTTACCAAATGATGCAACAGTAGGTATAATACAACAATAACTATATGTGCTCTCCTTTTCTTATACAGTAGTAATGGCTGGAAATAAAATAGCTATGTTTGGCCTGTGAGAAAGTCACTCAGTGTTGATTCTATTTAAATCTCTTCAAGGACACTAAACGATTGTTTTAACATCCCTTCCCTTTGGGGGGGGGATGTCAATTAATGTATTTCTAGTATATTTTATTATTCTGTCATTGTTTGTTTGGAACTCAATGTCATTGGAGGCTGCTGCCCTGCCTTTCCATGGGGCATATTGTCAGGCAGCCATGCTATCTGATCCTGGCTGGGTCCATAGCTCAGGGATGTTATTTGAATGCCCCCTAACCTTGGAGTCCTGCCCTGACCTGCTTGCGGAAAGATATATCCTCCCTCCTGATGTGTTTATTTGAAGAGGGGACAGTGAGCTGACTCCGCACAATTAGTAACAGATCAACCTTAAATCACATGTGATAAACCCAGAGCTGAGCTGACTCACAATAGACAGCATGCAGGTAGAGCTCACAGCTCACTTTATCTTGAGGGGGATACTTTAGCAATAAGGTAGGAGGGGCTGTAGTACATGACGCAAAGAGATGTGCCTGGAAACAGCTGATCCATATTACACTTTTGCAGTTATCTCTTTAAACACCCTATGGGCCCGTTTCCCAGACACAGATTAAGCCTAGTCCTTAGGACTAAACCCAGAGGTGCCGTATTGCTTTTATAAAACGGTTACCAAATATGACTCAAGTTTTTCCTGGTCAGGTGACATGGTGAACTCTGGGATCTTGCTATAGTTGATCATACAATGATGTCACGTCTCGGCACAACATACTTACTTTACAAGTTATTATCATCAATCCAACTTCAATTCAGATTGAAGTGTCACATGGACTAAAGCTATATTTTCCCCCTTTCGTTTACTACATAACAGCACATCAGCCTTGGGGTCAAGTCAAAATCCTCATAGGTCATAGTACAACCTGTCAGTTCTGTCAGTTCCTGTCAGTTCCTCTCTCTGTTTGCATGGTGGGTGCCATGTCCTCTTTATCTGCAGTTATTTACCGTGATCACATCACGGTGCATGTAAAAAATCTAGTAACGCTATGTCAGATTCCATACACAGCCCAGAGAGGCAAGTGTGTCTGCCTAACTGCCTGCCCCATCCCTTTATAAACCAACCCCTCGCCTGGATAACTCTGCCATGTGACGTGTCACAGAGACATGCCTGTTATCCCAGTTGGCCTTGGTTTGGGCTTAGCCCTCGAACCCTTCCTGGTGACACACACCCTCCTTCACAGGCTGCCTCACACATACTCCCTCCCTCCCTTCCTCCCCAGACCCAGGCCCAAGCAGATACACTCCTGTCACATGCTTCCAGGCCAACTCTGTCCTGTTCTCTCCAGCCTGCTGTCACCATCACATCACTGCCTCCTGTCTCTGTCACAGACCCTGCCAGGCCAAGCCTACTAACTCTCTCTGTCTTTCTCTTTGTTTATGCCCCCCCCCTCTCTCTTAACAATACATACACACAGACACATGCACACAAATGCGCTCTCACAAATTATATTTCTCTCACACTCTCATATACACTTCCGGGTAACTCTCTCGCTCCTCTCTGTGTTTCAGGGTCAGTATGGAGGAGGCCGACCTGTTGAAGGAGCGGCTCCAGGCCATAACGGTAAAGCTACAAAACAATACATCTTTATTGTTCCATTACACAGAGACAACAGACATTTGATCCTTTTTTTGCTGTCGCAGTACCCAAATTATTCTATTCATGTGAAAGAAAGAGCGGTGTTTCTGAAAGCTACACATTTAAATAGGTCAGAGGCATTTATGAAGCTATTTGTGTTGTGATGATTCTGCAAATGAGAATGGACGGCAACGGTATCTAGTAGCTGTGAAAGAGAGCTAGGAAATCATCAGGATATCTTGTTTTAGAAATGAAGGTCAAACACTTTAGTGTCAGGAAGTGAGAGTGAGCTCATCACTTCAGTTCAGTATGTAGCCTAAGAGATCTATAGACCTGATCTCTTTCCTCGTCTGATTTTCCTGTCTAGCTGTCTTCACGCTTCCCTGATTTCAGTAAACTTGCTTCGCTCTAGCTGTGCATCCACAGAGCTAGCTGTCAGTAGACTAGACTTCATCTGGGATATCCATTCTCCCTGGGGCTTAGTAATACAAGGATCAAACATGGGACTATTAATAGACAACAATATGTCTGACCACCACACTTTACATGACAGATATGTCTATGTAGTTATAACTTTTCCACAAAAATGAAGACAGACAGGCATTATTTCTCTTTGGGAATGCTAGCAACCATTAGAAAATAAGCATTACATCTTCTGATCTAATGTATGAAGTATTGTGTGGTTCTACACACACACCAAAATGGTGGGTTAAAAACAACCCAATTTGGGTTTTTTGGTAACACAGCGTTGGATGAATATTGGACAGAACACACAGTGAATTATTTTGACTGAGCTAGTTGGAATTCCTGAATAACCCAATATGTTGGGTTTTGGGGATTAAGTAAACATTGGTTAATTTAAGCATCAGTTGGGTATTTTTTTGTTTCATGCTTGGTTCACATAGCAGCTGGGTCTATTTTAATGTAATCCTTAGGTTATTTTCAGGAGACCTGGCTTATTTGGGGTGTTGTTATGGCTGTGTAAGGGAGGCGAAGTCAGGTGCAGGAGAGCAGAGTAGAGTAAACAGGCGCACTTTTACTCCGTTCAACAATAGGCACAAAAAATTACGCAAGTGCCCAAAAACACGGAACATAATCTATAAAAGTATTGCGCGTGAACATACACCGTTAACAATGAACAATTACACACAAAGACATGATGTGGAACAGAGGACTAAATACCTCCAGTCTTCTGATCTCAATAAACCAGCACCAATAACCCAGCATCAACAACCCAACCCTGCTCTTTTTAAAGAATAGATCGCAACGAAGTGACCCAAAGCCTGAACCCAGCAGTTGGGTCAACCTAATAATCCAACCATACAGGGTAGGCCTATACGCATAGGGCATTTCCTAGACAGAGCCATTGAAATAGTGTTTAAGTCCAGGACTAGGCTTAATCTGTGTCTTGGAAACCAACCCAAAGGGTATTTATAGAGAGAAACTGCTAAACTGTTATATTGAGCAGATGGACACTGTGGACAGGTTGTATCTGACTTGCTATGATGTCACAGGCACCTCTCTGCTTGATTGGACACAGTGGGGAGCTGGGGCATTCCCATTGGTTGGAATAGCCATGAATAGCTGTAGATTAATTTAAATCTATGAAACGACAAAAACAGGTGGAATCTCTCCATTGACAAAGCCACGCTTGAATGTCTTCACAGGAGAAAAGAAGAGTCCAGGACGACATCGCAAAAAAAAGGAGACAAATTGAGGAGGAAAAATTAAAACTCCAATGTTTGAAGGTACGTTTTAGTACAAACTATAATTTACAGTGCACTCGGAAAGTATTCAGACCCCTTGACTTTTTCCACATTTTGTTAAGTTACAGCCTTATTTTAAATTTTCCACATCAATCTACACACAATACCCCATAATGACAAAGTGAAAACAGGTTTTTAGAAATTTGGGCAAATGTATTAAAAACAATAAACATAAATACCTTATTTACATAAGTATTCAGACCCTTTGCTATGAGACTCACAATTGAGCTCAGGTGCATCCTGTTTCCATTGATAATCATTGAGATATTTCTAGAAACTGGATTGGAGTCCACCTGTGGTAAATTCAATTGATTGGGCATGATTTGGAAAGGCACACACCTGTCTATATAAGGTTCCACAGTTGACAGTGCATGTCAGAGCAAAAACCAAGCCATGAGGTCAAAGGAATTGTCTGTAGAGCTCCAAGACAGGATTGTGTCGAGGCACAGATCTGGAGAAGGGTCCCAAAAATGTTTTGCAGCATTGAAGGTCCCCAAGAACGTAATGGCCTCCATCATTCTTTAATGGAAAAAGTTTGGAACCACCAAGACTCTTCCTAGAGGTAGCTGCCCAGCCAAACTGAACAATCAGGGGAGGAGGGCCTTTTCAGGGAGGTGACCAAGAACCTGATGGTCACTCTGACAGAGCTCCAGAGTTCCTCTGTGGAGATGGGAGAACCTTCCAGAAGGACAACCATCTCTGCAGCACTCCACCAATCAGTCCTTTATGGTAGAGTAGCCAGACAGAAGCCACTCCTCAGTAAAAGGCATATGACAGCCCGCTTAGAGTTTGCCAACAGACACCCAAATGACTCTCAGACCATGAAGATTCTCTGGCCTGAATGAACTCTTTGGCCTGAATGCCAAGTGCCACGTCTGGAGGAATCCTGGCACCATCCCTACGGTGAAGCATGGTGGTGGCAGCATCATGCTGTGGGCATGTTTTTCAGCGGCCTGGACTGGCCGACTAGTCAGGATCGATCGAAAGATGAAAGGAGCAAAGTACAGAGAGAAATTTGATGAAAACCTGCTCCAGAGCACTCAGGACCTCAGACTGGGGTGAAGGTTCATCTTCCAACAGGACAATGACCCTAAGCACACAGGCATTTCTGGAGAGACCTGAAAAAACCTGTGGAGCAACATTCCCCATCCAACCTGACAGAGCTTGAGAGTATTTGCAGAGAGGAATGGGAGAAACTCCCCAAATACAAGTGTGCCAAACTTGTAGCGTCATACCCAAGAGGCTGCAATCACTGCCAAAGGCGCTTCAACAAAGTACTCAGTAAAGGGTCTGAATACTTACGTAAAAATGATATTTAATTAATTTTTTATACATTTGCAAAAATGTCTAAAAACCTGTTTTTGCATTGTCATTATGGGGTATTTTGTTTAGATTGATGAGATCTTAAAAAAAATCAATTTTAGAATAAGGCTGTAATGTAATGTGGAAAAGGACAAGGGTTCTGAACACTTTCCGAATGCACTGTACATTGTTAAAAATCTAGTGCATGTGCATTTTATCTGAAGTCAAAAAGAATGGAATGGAATTTAAATATCTACGCAGTCATTGGGGACACACACAACAGTTGTTGAGTTACAACACTATAGTTCATGGTGTAACATAGTCTATTGATGGTTTCCCCAAATAGAAAAAAGCCCTTCGAGAGCAATGGCTGATGGATGGGCTAAGCCCTCAGAGTGAGGAGGACCAGGAGGCCACCAAACTACAGGCCCAGGGCGACCAGGAGCAAACCCTATTACTGCAGAGTAACATTGACAGGTACATCTTAGAATGGGATGTGTGTGTGTGTGTGTGTGTGTGTGTGTGTGTGTGTGTGTGTGTGTGTGTGTGTGTGTGTGTGTGTGTGTGTGTGTGTGTGTGTGTGTGTGTGTGTGTGTGTGTGTGTGTGTGTGTTAGTGCTGTGATTAACCAAAATGTCGTACTTTTTTTCAGTTATTAAACAACTAATTGACTGACATCGGTTTAATTACTTGAGAGAAATTCCATAGAGAGAAATCATGTCAAGCACGTGAAACATCGCATCAAGAACGAACTCTGGCACGCTGTAGGGTGTTTTTAATAGGGAAATATTCAACCTATTAATACGTGGTAAAACCTCTTAGCGAGTTTTAACCAATAAGTTAGGTAACAATCTGATTCCTTAAAGTAGTGGAAGACTATAGCACACTCACAGGAAAAAAGGGTTCCAAAAGGGTTATTCGGCTGTCACCATAGGAGAACCCTTTTCGGTTCCAGGTAGAACCCTTTTTGGTTCCAGGTAGAACACTTTTTGGTTCCAGGTAGAAGTCTTTTGGGTTCCATGTAAAACCGTCTGGAACCAAAAGGGGTTATTCAAAGGGTTCTTCTATGGGGACAGCCAAAGAACCTTTATAGGTTCTAGATAGCACCTTTTTTTCGAAGAGTGTACAGGAGCCACGTGTACCATGTGTGTGCCTTCCAAAATGTTCTTTGGGTGATTGAACGTGGTACAAGTGAGACGTTGTATGATGTCTTTATATTCAAAAGCATGTCATCTAGATGTTGAGTTGATCAACCTACAGTGGGGCAAAAAAGTATTTAGTCAGCCACCAATTGTGCAAGTTCTCCCACTTAAAAAGATGAGAGAGGCCTGTAATGTTCATCATAGGTACACTTCAACTATGACAGACAAAATGAGGAAAGAAAATCCAGAAAATCACATTGTAGGATTTTTAATTTATTTATTTGCAAATTATGGTGGAAAATAAGTATTTGGTCACCTACAAACAAGCAAGATTTCTGGCTCTCACAGACCTGTAACTTCTTCTTTAAGAGGCTCCTCTGTCCTCCACTCGTTACCTGTATTAATGGCACCTGTTTGAACTTATCAGTATAAAAGACACCTGTCCACAACCTCAAACAGTCACACTCCAAACTCCACTATAGCCAAGACCAAAGAGCTGTCAAAGGACACAAGAAACAAAATTGTAGACCTGCGCCAGGCTGGGAAGACTGAATCTGCAATAGGTAAGCAGCTTGGTTTGAAGAAATCAACTGTGGGAGCAATTATTAGGAAATGGAAGACATACAAGACCACTGATAATCTCCCTCGATCTGGGGCTCCACGCAAGATCTCACCCCATGGGGTCAAAATGATCACAAGAACGGTGAGCAAAAATCCCAGAACCACACGGGGGGACCTAATGAATGACCTGCAGAGAGCTGGGACCAAAGTAACAAAGCCTACCATCAGTAACACAGTATGCCGCCAGGGACTCAAATCCTGCAGTGCCAGACGTGTCTCCCTGCTTAAGCCAGTACATGTCCAGGCCCGTCTGAAGTTTGCTAGAGAGCATTTGGATGATCCAGAAGAAGATTGGGAGAATGTCATATGGTCAGATGAAACCAAAATATAACTTTTTGGTAAAAACTCAACTCGTCGTGTTTGGAGGACAAAGAATGCTGAGTTGTATCCAAAGAACACCATACCTACTGTGAAGCACGGGGGTGGAAACATCATGCTTTGGGGCTGTTTTTCTGCAAAGGGACCAGGACGACTGATCCGTGTAAAGGAAAGAATGAGTGGGGCCATGTATCGTGATGCAAGGGCATTGAAGATGAAACGTGGCTGCGTCTTTCAGAATGAGAATGATCCTAAACCCACCACCCGGGCAACGAAGGAGTGGCTTCGTAAGAAGCATTTCAAGGTCCTGGAGTGGCCTAGCCAGTCTCCAGATCTCAACCCCATAGAAAATCTTTGGAGGGAGTTGAAAGTCCGTGTTGCCCAGCAACAGCCCCAAAACATCACTGCTTTAGAGGAGATCTGCATGGAGGAATGGGCCAAAATACCAGCAACAGTGTGTGAAAACCTCTCTTGTCTTTTTAAGAGGGAGTACTTGCACAATTGGTGGCTGACTAAATACTTTTTTGCCCCACTGTATATACCATGACATCTCATGATTTTGTCTGTTTAACCATAAACGGGTCATGCTTCTGGCAATCCCCAATAGCACATTGTGCATATAATCTGGGATAGGTCCCACTATTATGTCAAAATGTTCAAGCTCAGATAAAATACTGGGGCCTTAAATTCATTTTACAGCTATCCCAGACTACTTTGCTAAATCTATAAATAAATACTCCAAGACTGATTTCTGAGTTGACAGTTTTCCTCAAAAGGATATGCCTTCTTCCCTTTGCTATTACAGTACCTTTATGGAGACAAAAAGAGCAGCCAAATTCCCCATTAAACTGTTTAAAGTTTTGAAGAAGAGGTCTGGCAGCTGTGTAACTGACTAAAATTAAATAAAAGTTTTGTTAGTCATAATTTCACCTTCAGGATTTTTCCATTTGACACCTTGATCTTGCAAAGTAATACATTCAGCTACAAAATGTTTCAAGCACGTGTTCATGTGTGGCTTTTGGGGCCCAAACCATAAACTGCAGAGGAGGACGTGTTTGTTCTCAGATGTACAGGAAGCTCATTAACAGTACGAAGATGTGGTCAAATGCTAAAAAAGACGAGGATTTAAAAATTGGAACTCACAACTGAAGGAACAGATTATCGGGAGAATTTAGAGGCGACAGTTCCTTATACATCTTCCCATCATATATATATATATATATATACAGTGCCTTGCGAAAGTATTCGGCCCCCTTGAACTTTGCGACCTTTTGCCACATTTCAGGCTTCAAACATAAAGATATAAAACTGTATTTTTTTGTGAAGAATCAACAACAAGTGGGACACAATCATGAAGTGGAACGACATTTATTGGATATTGCAAACTTTTTTAACAAATCAAAAACTGAAAAATTGGGCGTGCAATATTATTCAGCCCCCTTAAGTTAATACTTTGTAGCGCCACCTTTTGCTGCGATTACAGCTGTAAGTCGCTTGGGGTATGTCTCTATCAGTTTTGCACATCGAGAGACTGACATTGTTTTCCCATTCCTACTTGCAAAACAGCTCGAGCTCAGTGAGGTTGGATGGAGAGCATTTGTGAACAGCAGTTTTCAGTTCTTTCCACAGATTCTCTATTGGATTCAGGTCTGGACTTTGACTTGGCCATTCTAACACCTGGATATGTTTATTTTTGAACCATTCCATTGTAGATTTTGCTTTATGTTTTGGATCATTGTCTTGTTGGAAGACAAATCTCCATCCCAGTCTCAGGTCTTTTGCAGACTCCATCAGGTTTTCTTCCAGAATGGTCCTGTATTTGGCTCCATCCATATTCCCATCAATTTTAACCATCTTCCCTGTCCCTGCTGAAGAAAAGCAGGCCCAAACCATGATGCTGCAACCACCATGTTTGACAGTGGGGATAGTGTGTTCAGGGTGATGAGCTGTGTTGCTTTTACGCCAAACATAACGTTTTGCAATGTTGCCCAAAAGTTCAATTTTGGTTTCATCTGACCAGAGCACCTTCTTCCACATGTTTGGTGTGTCTCCCAGGTGGCTTGTGGCAAACTTAAATGACACTTTTTATGGATATCTTTAAGAAATGGCTTTCTTCTTGCCACTCTTCCATAAAGGCCAGATTTGTGCAATATACGACTGATTGTTGTCCTATGGACAGAGTCTCCCACCTCAGCTGTAGATCTCTGCAGTTCATCCAGAGTGATCATGGGCCTCTTGGCTGCATCTCTGATCAGTCTTCTCCTTGTATGAGCTGAAAGTTTAGAGGGACGGCCAGGTCTTGGTAGATTTGCAGTGGTCTGATACTCCTTCCATTTCAATATTATCGCTTGCACAGTGCTCTTTGGGATGTTAAAGCTTGGGAAATCTTTTTGTATCCAAATCCGGCTTTAAACTTCTTCACAGCAGTATCTCGGACCTGCCTGGTGTGTTCCTTGTTCTTCATGATGCTCTCTGCGCTTTTAACGGACCTCTGAGACTATCACAGTGCAGGTGCATTTATACGGAGACTTGATTACACACAGGTGGATTGTATTTATCATCATTAGTCATTTAGGTCAACATTGGATCATTCAGAGATCCTCACTGAACTTCTGGAGAGAGTTTGCTGCACTGAAAGTAAAGGGGCTGAATAATTTTGCACGCCCAATTTTTCAGTTTTTAATTTGTTAAAAAAGTTTGAAATATCCAATAAATGTCGTTCCACTTCATGATTGTGTCCCACTTGTTGTTGATTCTTCACAAAAAAATACAGTTTTATATCTTTATGTTTGAAGCCTGAAATGTGGCAAAAGGTCGCAAAGTTCAGGGGGCCGAATACTTTCGCAAGGCACTGTATATATTATCTATAGAAGATTGGTTCTCTTTAACTATCAAATCTATGCTTTAGATCGTTTACAATCTCAGGTTCCTGCAACATATTCTTTATTTGCTCTTCCAAAGGCAAATATATATTTTTTAGATACGTCTTTGTCTTTCCGGTTTTTCGATTGCCCTCTCACAGCTCCTGCAATGCACCTTCACATCAGAATGTTCCACCAAGACAACAATTCTCACACGTAGTGAATTTCCATGTACTGTTTCATGTCATCAAAACACTTGTAAAATACATTTGAGACACTAATGGAATTACTCCCACCCACAAGATTCATGATGATGTCCTCTTGGCAATCAGTGGTCAAACTATACTTAAAATTTACAGACAGACGCAGAAGTTCATTTAGTTCTTAAGTCTGTTTGGGCTCCGTGTCTGTCTCAGCCATCTGGGACTAGATCATCTTCTGAGTTGTATTGAAGACCATCTGCCTCAGAACAAAGATCGGGATGAGGACGAAGGCCATCCACATGGGTCGGTCCAGCACAGCCCGATTGATGTCCACCCAAATTGTTTTGTCCAGTGCTGAGAGGCAGTACTTGAATTTAATTGAAATGTCTTGAACTGTCCACACAAACACTTTTGACCAGCAAGAGGATAAAACCTATCATGTGCTACAATATATTTAGTACCCTCTCTCTGATCATATAGTAACAGTGTTTAGAAAGTTCATGTTTGTTCTCTTGTGGATTCCTATAACAACAGTGTTCGGGCAGATGTTGTTTCAGGTACCTGTGAATTTCTACAGTAACAGTGTTAGTGCTGTTGAAAACATACGGTGGTGTGCCAGTCCAAATAAAACACACGCCCCTGTCCTAAATGACTACTGGTCTGTCGAATTGATTTCACATTATGAAAAATAACTCACTAGCTAACCTAAACTCAGTTGGTAGATTCTCTGTTCTCTCTTCCCTGTCTCTCCTAGGTATGTAGATTATGCATTTCTGTCATCATAACTATGTTACTGTTCATCCATTAAGGCATCCATGTAACACAGGGGGGGCATAACAATTACGTTCTCTGAAAAATGTTGTTTCATCTCCCATTCATATCATCGCATATTCTGTTTACTTTTTTATTTATTTTATTTGATTTATTTTACCTTTATTTAACCAGGTAGGCAAGTTGAGAACAAGTTCTCATTTACAATTGCGACCTGGCCAAGATAAAGCAAAGCAGTTCGACAGATACAACGACACAGAGTCACACATGGAGTAAAACAAACATACAGTCAATAATACAGTATAAACAAGTCTATATACAATGTGAGCAAATGAGGTGAGAAGGGAGGTAAAGGCAAAAAAGGCCATGGTGGCAAAGTAAATACAATATAGCAAGTAAAACACTGGAATGGTAGTTTTGCAATGGAAGAATGTACAAAGTAGAAATAAAAATAATGGGGTGCAAAGGAGCAAAATAAATAAATTAATTAAATACAGTTGGGAAAGATGTAGTTGTTTGGGCTAAATTATAGGTGGGCTATGTACAGGTGCAGTAATCTGCTCTGACAGTTGGTGCTTAAAGCTAGTGAGGGAGATAAGTGTTTCCAGTTTCAGAGATTTTTGTAGTTCGTTCCAGTCATTGGCAGCAGAGAACTGGAAGGAGAGGCGGCCAAAGAAAGAATTGGTTTTGGGGGTGACTAGAGAGATATACTTGCTGGAGCGTGTGCTACAGGTGGGAGATGCTATGGTGACCAGCGAGCTGAGATAAGCGGGGACTTTACCTAGCAGGGTCTTGTAGATGACATGGAGCCAGTGGGTTTGGCGACGAGTATGAAGCGAGGGCCAGCCAACGAGAGCGTACAGGTCGCAATGGTGGGTAGTATATGGGGCTTTGGTGACAAAACGGATTGCACTGTGATAGACTGCATCCAATTTGTTGAGTAGGGTATTGGAGGCTATTTTGTAAATGACATCGCCAAAGTCGAGGTTGATACTTGATGTGACTGATTTAAACTTACTTCTTTCATTGTGGTCATCTTCCTTCAATGTGATGTCAGAATAGTGTCCCCAAAGAGAGAGTCATTTAATATAATATTGAAATGAGCCATTATAATATCAGATATAGCTAACGTTACTTACAACCATAATTGTCACTAACAATAATGACTAATTCCACAAAATTTGTAGGCCACCATAACTTATCTGCCAAGCTGTAGCCTTAAATAGAAGCCTATTGCAATGAGATATTTACCACTTAAAATATAGATAGCTAAATATCTTGGTATTAAATCCTACCAGCATCTATAAGGGGACAAGGCGAGACTCAGATGCAGACACAGGAGGCAGCTGGTTTGAGTCTTGATATTTATTAAACAAGCCTAAAGGGATAGGCAAGAGAATGGTCGTAGACAGGCAAAATTGTCAAAACCAGTTCAGAGTCCAGGAGGTACAAAGTGGCAGGCAGGCTCAAGGTCAGACAGGCAGGTACAGAGTCCCGAAAACAGTCAAGGGTCAAAAACCGGGAGGACTAGGAGTACGGGAAACCGGGAGGACCAGGAGTACGGAAAACCACTGAAAAGCATACATGACAAACTGGCACAGAGAGACAGGAAACACAGGGATATATACACCAGGGATAATAAGTGACACCTGGAGGGTGTGGAGACAATCACAAGACAGGTGAAACAGATCAGGGTGTGACAAGAATCAACAGTTTAGTGTGGTTGAACAGCTTCCCGCACACAAAATGTACGCCATGGGAGAGGAATGTACACAACACAGCGACAAGAGGGATAGAGACAGTTTGTGAGGTAGCTTTTGATAGTTGTAGCAGTCTTGAAAATGCCTTATCTACTTTGAAGAACTAATAAAATAGTGATTTTGTCAGAAAGCTCTGCAGCATGGGCAACTGTGGCAACCCAACAATCATGGGCCAACCTTTTCGCTAGCCAAGAGGAACTTGGCTCGTTGGGGAGCACAGAGATAGCGTTAGATGGTTGTCTGGTAGTCTTGCTGCTACTGCCTCAGAAGAGATGAGATGTGAAGAAATGAAATAATAAAGTACTTATATGAAAAATAAATAATATACACAACAAAAATATTTGATTTAAGTAATGTGAATAAATGATGGTAAGTAAGTGCTAAGGAGTGATGGTAGTCACTACATCATGGGTAGTCACTACATCATGGGGTCCTTTTCATTTCTTTATTATGTGTTGGTAAGCGACAATGGAGTGTTTTCAATGTTTTGGCAATTGAATGTTCTAAATATTTGGCTTTGGAATTTCAATTTTAAAAAGCTACAAAAATAATTCCAAGGTCATATTTCAGAATGCATTTAATGTAAAAAATAATCATAATAATCGAAAACAGTGATTATTTTTTTTAAACCGAACCGAAACTGAACTGACCTCAAAAAGCACAAATCGCTTGGCGATAGTGCGCTTGTGCGTTCGTCCATGTTTGCTTGTGTGTGGCTGAGTGCAGTGCACACATTCACGCGTTAGTGAGTCAAGAGCATACGTTTCTAAGTCAAAGGGCAACACATGAGATTTTCAAACGCTTTCCCTTTCTAGCCTGAGCTACTATGAGTGGGAAACGATTGGAAGGATTATACAGAGATGGCGCTCCTTAACCCACTGCTTAACCCCTGTGAGAGGCTTTGTGTGTCAGCCAACGGTCGTACAGACAGTCTTCCCACCCCAACCATTGTTACGTAACAACCTGTCTACTGTTCTTATAGCCCTGCCTGCTTAAACCAACCCCCTTAGAGAGGATTACTCCCTCAGAGTCAATGCAGATATATTTAAGCAATAAGGCCCGAGGGGGTGTGGTATATGGCCAATATACCACGGCTAATATACCACGATGCAATGTAGAGTGCCTGCAACACAGCCCTTATCCGTGGTATATTGGCCATATTTCACAAAGCCCCGAGGTGCCTTATTGCTATTAGAAACGTGTTACCAATGTAATTAGAGCATAAAAAATACATGTTTGGTCATACCCATGGTATACTGTCTGATATACCATGGCTTTCAGCCAATCAGCATTCAGGGCTCGAACCACCCAGTCTATAATAAGTACTTTAAGAGAGTAATAGTACCATTATGCAATAACAATACTAACTTCTTGAGAGTATAGAGTGTTACTCTCTAGTGTTATAGTGTTAGTGTATATAGCTTTTAGTATAGCTCTCAGAGTATAGCTGTAAGTGATAATATGTTCTATCAGAGAGAGGCACTGTTATATTTTCTGATGGTAGAACATTAATAGAGAGACGAGTGAACTGGAGGGACCCGTCTGTTGTCTCTCCTGCCATGCTGCCAGCAGTGATGTGATGAGATGGGCTCTGTTCACTGGACAGTATCAGAGTTGTGTGATAAAGCTATGTCCTAAATGGCACTCTATTCCCACCCTTTGCGTCCCGGTCAAGAGTAGTGCACTATTCAAAAGTAGTGCACTATATAGGGAATAGGGTGGCATTTGGGCGCAGACAAAAGCGCCAAACCAATCTAGAGAGAAATCCTCCTCATCACCTGGACAAAACAACCTATCAAGGATCCGGATGAGGGTTCAGAAATAGACTTTGACCCCTGACCAAAACGACCACATTTAGAAAAACACATAAACATCCTATCAATTTTCACCTTAATGAGAGTATGATTGAATGTAAAATATTTAAATATTGGATGCAAGTAAAATAGTCATGTTTTTCTATTTGATATGAGCCAAATACGGTACATATTCAGTGTTGTTTTGATTGACATCCAATACTGACAGCAGCATACTGATAGACACAAATTCAATCAAGCAATCTATCTCCATCAAAGAACAAGCATAGTCATTGCATATGCTAATTTACATGCTAAGCTATAAGTGACCGACTACCAATGATTACGGTTGCAATGGATAAGGTCATTTCCATGCAAATGTCAATTTGTTTTTCCGATTTCCATATGAATACCACTGCTTGCTGAGTGATTACTGTCTGTTTGGGCTGATTGCGGCTGCTAAACTGCTCTATGTTTCTCAACCACTTTACAGAATGGAGACGGAAATAGAGGCTCTGGAAACACAGGAGCTGCAGATTTCAGCCAACGAGGAAGTGATTCTGAAGAGACTGAAGGAGGTGGAAAGGACTGCAGAGGACATCATCAAGGTATTGCTCGTCTAATACTAACATTAGACCATTACTTTGTGCTTATAATGTGGGACTTGTATTTATATCCATTATTCTGGTTCTTTGGGAGAACAACAAGGGTTCCTGGGTATTAAGCCTAATGCTTGAATCTTGAGTGTACTTGGATTATCATTCTCACCGTCAGCCTTACACTAACAGCAAATGGGGTGATGGATAATGTCTAATAATCTGTGTCTATGTTCTTTATATCTATGGGGCATGGCTTCATTCCAATGAAATGGAGGATATTAATTGAATATGCAGGTAGTGATTTGTGTTAAAGTTGTTGTTTTTACTGTGGTTACTGGTTACTGTGAAATGACTGTGTGGGTGTGTGGCGGTTAGCAAAGGTCTGCTTTCAGAGGAAAAGGTGATGCGAAATGGAAGGCAATTATATTGATGGAGGGCAGAAGGTGCCACTGTTCTAGTTGCATGTTTTCTGATTCCTTGGATATGGTGTCTAATCACTAAGTGGAAACAAACCTCGAGACGTTTGGAAATCATCACTAATTACTAACATCCTTCCTTTTTCACCTGGCTTGTTGTGATTTTCACATCATCCTTTCAGTCGCTTTTGATTGTGAACACCTGTATCTCCACACAGGAGTTAAATGCAGAGTACCAGGCAGGTAAATACATTTTCCTAACATTATATTCCTATATTTATTCCATGTTAACATCTTCTGGTGGACCTGTTGGCATATGTGAACTGACTGGGATGTTATCTTTACAGACCCGATACAATACATTTACGCACCGATTCCAAATATGCCAGATTTCCAGATGCAAAGGTCCATCACACCTACCAGTAGACCACTGAGGAAAATCCAAAATCCACAGGAAGGACTTGATGGCGAAGAACCAAAGCAGGGTATATAAACAATATACAGTATGCGATATCTGGCCTATGTTATGTTAGAGTGAATATTTGTGTACACACAATGAGTGGCCATCTGCACTCTTTTATAGTGCGTAATACAACATTGCGTCATGTCAAAGGCCCGTAGGTCTCAGCAAGCAGGATAATGGAATGAATAGAGACCTGTCGAAAACAGAAAAAGCTGGATGATATCTGGAATTATTCTTCATTATTCTGCACTTCACCTGTACATCACAGAGTATTTTTATGTGATATGGGCCTTTATATGATCGTTCTCTGTCGGTGACTCATTTGGATTCCTAGAACATGGACTCAGCTTGAATCAGGCCTTGACACCTGCTGTTCCAATTTCAAAGCCTGTAATTGAATGTTTTTAGCATGGCGGAAATTGGATAAAAATCTTTTTTCATTTGTCAAGGATCTATACTTTGATTATTGATTGAACACATAACTACATGAAAACAGTTTACAGACAGGAGTTATAACCTACTGTACATATTTGTGGTACATTCAAAATACATTCAGGATGTTATATGAATCATAAACATTGTGTTCTAGTTGTTGTCCATCCTATGTCCTCTCTCTCTCTCCGTAGCTATGTTCGCCATGGAGATCAGTGTAGAGAAGGACATAAGAACAGGAGAGAGCCAAGTCGTGTCCATGACCACCCTAACCTCTGAAGAGTTCCAACAGAAGGGTGTGAAGGTCTACGATGATGGGAAGAAGTCTGTCTATGCCCTACGCCCGGAGGGACAGGTGACCCAGAATGGGGTGGGGGTGGGCGAACTGAGTAACGTTGAGGTGGAGGCGCTCCTGCGCCAGGCTGGGGATGCAAAGGTCCCCACCGAGGTCCAGTACCACAGGCCTGTCTACGCTGCTCCTTACACCAGCAGGCCTTCAACCCCTGCATGGAAGCCTGAGCAGGGACACGTCAGCCCCAGTCCTGGTGAGCCCAATGGCCATCGGACGTCCATTACAACCCGCCATCCTCAAGCCAGCCCTTTTCAGATGCTTCCAGAAGCTCTGCCCAGAGATGGAGCCCAGAGCAGGGAAGAAGTAGCCAGCTCTGCCCCCTCTCACATTCCAAACATCCACGCCGACAAGCATCTAGTGCAGCCTCAATCACCCCCCCATCAAGATTTCAAAACTGGCCAGAGCCTCACCAATGGTAGCAGTGGAAAAGGCCCACACCCAGATAAAAGCAGACCAGCTATCATCGCAGTCCTGAGTTCAGGAGAAAGCCGCACTCCCATACCGCTGATAGAGAATACTGTGACAGATTGGGACAGGCAGTCACCAATCTACCCCAACTGTCGTCAGTCTCCATTCAACCCAAGCAGTCGACAGTCACCATTTTACACCAGTGACAGTGGTGAGTCCTCCTTCAACATCATGAACACCTTGCCACCTGATCTGGACTCTGAACCAGTGACAATGATCTTCATGGGCTACCAGAACGCAGCAGAGGAGGAAGATGAGGAGAATATCCAGGCCGAGCTGGTCGTCATCGGAAACGGCGATGATGATGAAGAAGATGACAACAACGTACCCTCATACCACCCCGAGGGATACCGAAGCAAAATCTTCCAACCCACAGCTATATGCAACAACAACACAGACTATACTGCAGATTCCACAAACTCTGAGAGTCTGCTACACCGACCCACGTTCACCCACAAACCTGGCAAGCGCAGTTCTGACCCAGACCAGCAGCCCCTGGCCATGGAAGTGCCCATGAGCGCAGGTATCAAGACGGACAAAAATAATTGCTGCTGTTTAGGGGGCTGGGGCTCTTCAATCCCTCTCATCAAATGCTAACCTAGCCTCTCATCTACTCTAACAGCCTAACACTCTCTCTATGATCTCGTGAGCCTTTGAGATCACACGCAACACTGTGGCATCTGCACCAACCTACCCACAGCCCAAGCATGTACAGCATCCTCTAACCCGTGGTCCCTACGTTCACCCTCTTTTGTCTTCCTTTAACAAGATAATAAGGCACAGTTTTAGAGCGGTTACCACACCTGGCATTACGTTATGTGGCCTTATTTGAACTATAGTCAGCTTTGACAACTGAATGAAAGCTTTTAACTGTTTTGAATGGAAACAATATCGGAGAGATGTTGTCATGTAAATCAGTGTATTACTAACTTGTTTTTTTGAGACTTTAGCTCCATCTAGTGGCCATACTGCTGAACACATCAACATTTGCTTGGTCATGTTCTGGGTACAGGTGTACTGAATGCCAAAGATGATGCTGCTGCTTGTAAGGAAAGGCATTACATTTCTTGAAGGAGATGTTTATTTTATTTTATATAAGATTAAGTGCTTGGTCATTTCTAATGTATGTGTGTGCTATCTAACTTAACTGTTCTGCATAATGTCTGCTTTTGAATCTAAACTAATTAAAACTAATTTGTCATACTATCCACTGGTTGCAGTTTTCTCTTTGTCAATTCAGACTACAATTTCACAGCATGCATGGCTAAACTGCTGACTAACTGACTTATACCGCCAATCCTACAATACTCTTTCAATATAATGATTTACCTGACTTCAAAGGGTGATCATTTATACATCACCATTTAGTCATGTTTTGTGTTTTTCCTCCTCCCTGAAACTCCATTGTTGTGTTGCATTGGTACAGATGTTGAACTGTGTTCCATGTTCAAGGTAATGCTCTGTCTATGTCGTTGGGTATTTTATCCTAATCCATCTGAAAAGCCCAGACTTACGCTGAGGAACATGAAGTGGCATTTGCTTGAGAAATACTTACATAAGCATTTTCTTACCATTATATAAGCTACAATTTCGATGGAAAAAATCCCTTCCACCCTAATTTTTTTTTTCCTAAAGAAGAAATCTTAGAGACAGCAAGACAATGCACAAGTATTACATATGGATATTCACACAGGTTGTTCTTCTTATACCATGGAAACCTTCAGGATAACATTTTATATTACTGGGTTTGTGGGATGATTGACTTTAATTAGGTGAAAATCAAGATTCAGTCCAAAAATATTGAACTTAAACATTTTCCATTTTTCTTATCCACAGCTTTGAAAATGAGAATGGCAAAGCTAGGGGGAAAAGTGTAACCGGCAAAGTGATTGATACCCGTCCCTGACGTTACTATTCTGTGAAGAATAAGGAACAGAAAAGAGTGGTCCTATGAAACAGACCTTTTCTACACACTATTTTGCTCATCAGATACAGGACGTCTTCTAAGAGACAGACCACTGACAAGACAGATGATCAGAATTGTATTTATATTATCATGGAAGTGCCAAGATGGTCTATGAATGTGTGAAATTGAAAATGTCTGTATGTCAATCATGCATTTATGGTATGCCTGTGTTAAATTTATTAGGTGTAGTATTCAATCAGCAACAATATTTATTCAAAGACATTTGCTGATCATTTCTAAAATGGCTGTGAAGGTGTTTTAACTCCAAAGTGACCGAACTTCTTCTGCTGTCAGTGCTTTTACCAAATCTACAATGAGGAATTAATTCCTGAATTATTAATGCCATTGGTAATATTATGCATACTAAATTGGAAAATAAAAATGTGTTATCTGAATAACCAAAGAAAATGAATAAGAAAGACTTTTATCAACATGTTATTTCTATGGTTGAGAGTTTGTACATTGATTGACCATACATTCAGTGAAGGGATTGTTATCAATTGAAATAGTCAAAAAAAGCATATCTGAACTCGAAATACACGCAATCATCAGTTCAAGTTACAGCACACTGAAAACCCGAGAAGGTTGGAAAGATTAGAACTTGAACAGTAAGTTCCTGGTTTTGACTTAAATGCGTCACAGGGTTATCATAGTACAAAACATCAGCATTCTCAACGTTACTCACAGCAGAGAAGTCTTGGGTACGCTCTTTATGAATATGCGACAGTGTGTGTGTGTGTGTGTGTGTGTGTGTGTGTGTGTGTGTGTGTGCAAGGGAAAAGGAGAGAGAGACCATCTCTTTGCACCATCCACACTGCTCTGCTATTGGTTGCTTCCCCTCTACACACATTCATAATCAGAGTTCTAGTCTCTGAGGCTACAGAGAGACAGAGCGCCAGCTTAACACTGCTAGCCAAAACCAGTCTACAATCACCTGCTGGACTGGCATAAGGTAGGACCGCAGCAACAATAACACAGACAGAAGAGTTTTTCCTTTGTACGGAGTACTGACAGGGACTAGAAATACCAGCTGGTTTTATAGACCAGAACTGTTATTGCATGATGTAACTTGTATCGGTTTGCTGCGATTGTCTCTTGTAAAAGTCTAAAAGGATTATGATGGTGAAAGGGCATCATATAGATAGTGGACTAGAAGTGGGTGTTGAATTGGAGTGTGCTACAGTGTGTGAATGTGTGATGGTGCGTTAGATTAGGTATAGATCCACTGAGGTTGGTCAAAGACGGTATAATTGTTGTAATACAGAAAAACAACACAGCCACAGGTACAACGGAAATATATTATTACATTCTGAACAAAATGAAGGTGTTCTGACAATATATTTGGATTATATTCAAATGCTCATATTTTATTTTATTTCACTTTGGACTGTATTAGCCAAAAACTAAATCCTTGCTGAATGTATTGATGTATTCAGGTCATTTGAGAGGTTTTGTGGGGGTTACATTTAAGTGTGTAGAAAGAGATTGCAAATGTTTTCATTTGATCTTTTACTAAAACTTCTTCGATCATAAAACCTCTGAATGGAAAGATCCTCCTTTCTATTCATTTATTTTCTGTATTTGCAAATAATTATTTGATGGATGCTTATAATTGTCCTATTTCACACATGTACAAGTGTTTATTAATACTTGTGTAAATTGGAAATGTGATTTTTGCATATACCAACTCTCCCTGTGTCACGGCCAGGGTCTGCAATTATCAACGGCGACCCTGGAGCAATTAGGGTTAAGTGTCTTACTTAAGGGCACGTCGACAGATTATTCATCTTGTCGGCTCAGGAATAAAAACAACCAACCTTTCGGTTACTGGCCCAACGCTCTAACTGCTACAGGTACATCAGCAAGATCGAAATGAAGGAATTTGTTTGTCAATTTCATAAAAGTCACATGCACACAAGTGCACTGCAAATGACAAAGGTAAAAGAATAAGAACTCATCTCTCTGTGTTTTCCTGAAAGCAGCAGCAGGTGTCCTTGCATGTACGGCATGCATTTCATTACACATGCATTACATTGTGCTGTCTGGGAGTCAGGTAGAGATAAGAGTTTTAGGTACTTGACTATGCAGATAGCGAGTTGCTGAAGAGGCCTCCATCATCACCACTCCATCTAGTCATTCCAGCCCGGGGAGATAGCCAGGTGCGCACACGCACACACACACACACACACACACACACACACACACACACACACACACACACACACACACACACACACACACACACACACACACACACACGCACACACACACACACACACACACACACACACACACACACTTTCTAACCTCCTACTATAGAGTCTGTGACTCTTACAGCTCTATCAAGTCCCGTTGATAAATTAAAATGATAATGACATCACCCTCACTAGCTAGCAGTGCATAGCAACACAAGCTCCAAATGTAGTTCCATCCAATTAGAACGTCACTACTATTGACGTTTGTAATGGTGAACAAGCTAGCAGTGTAGAGTGTTCTCAAAAGTGCAGGAACACACCACATGTATTAGTTACACAATCTCCGGCAAAAAATCACTACACCATATTTTTCCGTCAAATTAAAATGTCACTACTATTGACGTTTGTAATCATGAGAATTTGACCTATCAACACCAGAGGACAGACTTCATGTTCTTATTGTCAATGTTGGGTGTTTCATTATGTTAACCTCGGACGAGATGAACATGTAAACCTTGCAGGGCTCAAGGTTTCTTAGAAATATTCTATCACACTAGTTTCCTTCAGGTCGTCCTCAATGATTTCCATACACTAGATGACTCATAGGGGGGCACTGTGTTGAAGCCCCGTCATTGTACAAATATTTTGGAAGCTAAATGCATTTATTAATGTCTACATTAGTTTTTGCCACATTTATTCTATTACACACATTAATGCATACTTTTAAATTATATTATATGAGTTAAACCTGAAAACTAAATGTTACTGTCCCCACTAAAACAACAAAATACTTAAAGACACTTACAATTTTGACTTTAAACATTTAATCAAAATACTGTAGAATTCCAGTGACAATATATCCGACCGGTCAGTTCAAAGCCTCTTAATGGCCAATACATAGCATGAGCAATTCAGGGTTTATATACATCATTGGTCATACTCCATGTTTCCAACCCACCCACGTACACCATGTCTCTTTTCACCGAGCCTGTTCTGTTCCTGAACTTCACAGCTACTGTTCCTTTTGTATAGAGAACAGCCTTGAAACTAATAAGCAGAGTGTACAACAGCTTTCTTGCCAAGCATCCTGCCTCCTGCAGGCACTTACGAATGACGCACATGCAAGCGACTTCAGAATTCAACGTGGCATTTAGTTGATGTGTAATTTGTATGATGCTTCGCAAGCTGGGAACACACAACAACAACAGAAACACATCACAAATGTCACATGGAGCTTTCTATCTCATTCCCTGCAGAAAATATCTCCATGATGCCACCATTCAGGCTAAAATCAATCCCATCATGACCTTGGTCACCTATTGAGTGGCTTGCTAAAAGTCCATGGATTACACAGGGGCACTCAATGGCCACTCAGTGACTGGGAGTGCACTAGGACACCACCATAACATGTAGCCACATCCGTGATTAGGAAGTAGCCTGAGGAACAACCATCTCCAGCATCAACCTCATCACAATGACATTTCTGCCAATAGAGTGCCCCTCTATCTAGTTCTTTCAACATGGGTACCATTCACTGATCAACACCTCTGATCAGTTATCAATAAGGCTGGGTATTTCTCCCATCGCACCACACACAGTCACTCAGAGTCCATGTTGGGTGTTTGTTGTGAAGAGTGCATTTTGATTTGTCTGGACCAGTAAGATCAAGATGATCTCCTTCTGGCTTATCTGTTGGAAGCTTCTGGTAGGTACCATAGGGTCATGTGCATTTGATTATATTTCTACGGCTATGATGTTCTGTTCCGTTCTAACACATCAGTTCTGTCTCTCTTTCTGTGTGCTTGATGCTAATCTCACATTGACGCTGCATGTTTTATTGCATACAGATACTTAGGACACGACAGCTCATGCCTGAGAGCCTGTGAGACTGTGGTGGAAGTTTGTGCACTCAAACTGTGTGCTAAGTGGTATGACTACTGGGGGTTGCCATGGTGCTCAGCACTTCTGTCTTATTTTTGATTGGACTTAATGGCTTTTTGTGTTTGGCTTGATGATGTGTCTATTTCAGACCTTGGACAGAAGGAAACTTTGTTTTATCCATCTTTGCCCCGTTGTATTGTCGCAGAGGAATGTTTGTGTAGCATTTGTGTGGGATTAGATGGTTCAAAATGATGACGGAGACAGAAAGAAAAGAGAGGAAGGTTAGTGGTGCTGTCAACCAGCGGAAATACCTTAAGCCCTGTATCACCTCTGTTGTTTGTAGCTACACAATACGGACTGCATTGAACTAGCTATCTGGTTCTGATAAAGCAGGGATAGAGAAATATCTGGGAGATGTTGCTGAGCTGACAATGGAGGTAGGATATCATATTGTTGTGCCTTGCCAAATTATTCCACCTAAGAAATATTTTGAATGACTAAACTATTATCTCAACACATTCACAGGGAGAAGAAATATAAAGTTATAAATATGTTATGCTATTTCACAAAATATGTTTTGATTTGATTTGTCTGACACATTGTCAAAACATCCAAACAAAACAATCCTGACAATAACAGCTAATAACAGTCACAATTAAAATCTTGTTTCACAGTGTTTTTTTGTAGCAACAGCTCTATAACAACACAAAGGAATTTGCCTACAGTGACAGTTGTAAAGAAAGTCATAGGATAGATGAGGATTATGGTCTCATTATGAATGACTGTTGGCAGTCCTTGCTGTTTGGAGCTGTTAAATACTGCGAGCTTTGGTGTGAAAGAAGCCACAGCTCAGTGCTTGATGTGAGCCTTTCTCTGGAGTTGGGCTTGGCAAAGACCCAGGTTGAACATTTAGGTGGCAGTTGCCCGGATAGTCTCCATTGAATGTGCTTTTCAGTCCAGGATTACGCTTAATCTTTGTCTGGGAAACAGCCTCACGATGTACAACACATTTTACACAACGGATAGGATACAAGAGATGCTTTTGATTAGCTTGTCCGGTCATAGATGCAGAACCGTGGGTGGAATGATGGAGTTAAGATGAGAAGGAAAACACTGTTTCCCTGATCAAATCAAAGCAAGACACCTGAATTGCGTGGCGTCATGGAGACGCTGTATATTCCACTGAAACAGTCAGTTTTGGTGTTGGCATCTAATCAATCCCTGTGTGGTGTGTGAAAAGTAGGTGATAATGAATCACCATCCGTAGAAAAAAAAAGTCTAAATGATACACAGTAAAGTGTGGATAGCATAAATCACAAATGTGACATGTAAATACTGTTTGAGAAAATAGTTTTATTTTCACAGTAATTTCAGAGCACAGAACAAATTTCAAATTCACCATGAACAGTTCCAACTATGACATTTTTAAGAATCATTACATTTCTAAAAGCAAATTAATTCATTTCCTCAGGTTAATTGACTGGAAATGCATGTGTTGTGTGTTCTGCTCAGCCTGTCACGGTTTTTCTATCTAAGTTTTTCCCTCGTTATGACACCAATCAGCAGTCAGTTTCCTGTCTCTCCCATGGTGGTGGTGCTGAGCGGCGACATGGGGACACCACTACCCCTGGGCATGCTGGGGGGGGTCTGCGGGTGTACACACACAGAACAGAAGTAGTGTATAATAACACACACACACACACACACACACACACACACACACACAGCGTGGGTGATAGTCAATCCTGCAGTCTTATATAAGCCGGAGCCAGAGCCATCTAATTCAGCTGGTACGACTGGTGTTCTTGTTCAGCCTCATTGTGGATTAACCCAATTTGTCAATTCACTGCAATAGTAAACAAACAACTTTGATGAGTCCACCCCTCTGCAATTACATGTGATCCTCTGTTTTGTTTTCAATGTGTTTGGTACAAATTGTAATAGATGGGAAAAGACAAAGATAGGATTTGCTTGGATTGGTTTCTTATGTGTTCCACAGGATTCAGATAGACTCTATATAATGTGTTTTTTTTGCCATTTTATTAACATATTTCTGAGTGAATACCAAACCCTTTTTACCTAGATCTAGAATCAAGCAAAACCTCTTCACAAATGATCTGCTGTCTGTTCTGTGTAATATACAGGTCACTGTAATAAGGTCTATTGTTTGGCTGAGCTGTGTAGAAAAGGCTTTACCTATCACTTGGGAAATAAGGGGACAATATAACAGAGACATTTCAACTAAGTAAGAAGGGGGAAAGAAGGAGAGGAAGAACAAACCAATCTAAAGCCTAGAGAAAGGCTACAGAGGGAAAAGAGAAAATGATTTTCATATACAAAGTGCCAAACTCAGCGATACTGCACTCAGTGAGGGAATAACATGTAACACTGTAACAATTCCCAATCTCCCTTACTGACGGGTGAATACCTTTTCATTTCTTTCAGAGAGCTACCGCTGTGGCAAGTGTGACGGATGGTAAAGAACTGAACGAAGGTTGCAGTAACCCTCAGAATCACAATCCAAACGAACCCAGATCCTTCTCGAAGGCGGTAACCATGGAGACAAGTGAACAAACGGAGATGACCAGCGTAATTGCCTATGAAAAGGAACTCTCGCTCACTGACTCAACTGAAAACAAAAAGGGCTTAGGAGGAACAGAAGAGGAACAAGTCTGTTTAGAGGCTGACTCACTAGAATCCATAGGAAAGAAAGCGTTGCTAGAAATTCTAGCAGATTTACCGGCTAGTATGATCGATGAGCTTGACGGCTTAGGAAACGGGCTCTGCACAGGTAACCCATTTCGAAAGGAGGCTTTGTCTAGCCATGAAGAACTCAACCGAAACGAATCCATCACTTCGTCTGTCTCTGACACACCGTCAAGTGTTGACAGTGTGTATGAGAACGAAGCTCATCGTAAGAGACAGGACACCCAAGAACTAGAACAGCCTGAAGATACTGTGTCCAACCCAGAGGATGATGAAGATGGTGAGGATAAAGACACAAAAGAGATTCAATATGGCCCATTAGAAAACTACATCAGTGATGTCCCAGAGGAGTCTTTACTAGAACAGTACATCAGGGAGGAGGTTCTGTCGGATGTCTCCAACGAGTCCTGTCATGGTCTGGACCCAGACGAAGTGGATGAATGCCTGCGTGTTGAGATAGCAGAGGCCTCTTCAGACGATGAGAGTGAAGATGGAGCAAATAAATGGAGGGCAATATTTTCCTCCTCGATCAACCATGAGGACGATGATGACTATCTGGATAGCCTCCAACTGAGTGCACAGGATCTCTTCGTCCAAAAGGTTGAAGTGCAAAACGTTGACAACCATGACGATAACGAGGAGGAAGTTCAAGTGAAGATACCAAAGGAAGAGGAACTGGAAGTGTTGGAGCAACCAGATTACCTCACTGGTATTGCACAGGAAGTGACATATAACCCTGCAGCACTGCTCCAAAGCCTGTCCAAAATCTCTGAAGACGAAGAGGGAAATGGCAATGGTTCAAGGCACAATACATCTTGCAAGGCAGATCCCAACAAGAAGCTTCCAAAGGACTTCTGCGTTATCCAGGAGACCAAGAGTGAGAACGTCAGCACAGAGCATGTGGACTTCCAGCTGGCCCGGAAACAGTGGAGGGAGATGGAAGAGCAGACTAAGAACTTGGTGCTGTCACCCACCACAAAGCAGTGTGGGCCCCTCATGGGCAGCCACAGCTTCATGTACACTCCAGTCAGGAACATTGACAGGCCCAAGACGAGAGATACGAGCCTAGAGAATTTGGCTATGGGTGGAGCTGAGTATCCCCACACCCAGTTTAGCCCCTGCTCAGAGGACTCAGGCCTGGGCGATTCCAGCTACAGGTCCCCTTATGAAGAATTCCCAGAGACCTCCATTGAGAGGGAGATCCGCCTGGCCATGGAGAGAGAAGACAGCTTTAAGCGGGACAGGGGTTTCTCCAATGGGACGAAACCTACAGAATGTGCTCAGACAAATGCCAAGCCAGTCATCTTGCTCCCAGCGAAGCTATGTCAGGAGGTTGACGAAAAGAGGAAGACGTTTGAGAGTATGGAGGACGGCAGCTGCAACATACCCAGATCCAAAACTACTCCATCATTCATTATTACGTCTTCGCCGGCAAAGGGGCCACTGAAACACGATCTGCCCGCCAACAGCATCATTATACTAGAACCGGAAGGAAGTCCAAGACATGGCGCCAGAGACACCTCCAGAGCTAACGAGTGGCACTCGGATGAAACCTCCAATGCCAACTTCATCATCCTAGAGACATCCAACCTGATCATCAGGAGCGCCTCAGAGTTCTGCCTGAACACGGCCTGTGAGCAGCAAGGCCAGGAATGCTCCTCAACGTTCCTCAACAACCCCTTTTTCAAGCTGCGCTCCAGGAGCCAGCTGTCATTGGTGGACGAGGAGATCAAGATGGTGAAACAGCGCGAAGAGGAGCTGAAGAAAGAAAGAGCGAACATCTATCCGAAAGGGATGTACAACAACACAGGCCTAGTGGCCGAGAATCTCATGGACAGCTTGTCGTTTGAAGGTAAGTTTATACAAAGTTTGTCTCATATATTTGGTCAGGAAGAACTTCTGACCCTACTCTTAAACTAAGCCGGAACATATTGTGCTTTTGTCTATGAATATCAACCAATTGAAAACATTGTGTCTTGACCATATTTCAGCTGATGCGCCACTGAAGTGTAAGTCTTCGCCATCATCACCAATGAAAACTGCATACAAGATGGATCGCTCAGCCCTATCCTGTGATCACAGAGTAAGTGAACCAAAATGCTGTTGTGTTATCATACAATTACCGTAGTCGAGTGTCATCGCATTTGATGTAAAGCATGAATATAATTGAAAGAAAGCCACAGGAGCTCAAATCAGGTGATTGTCTCTCAGTTTCCTGAGGTGTATGGAGCCGGAGGAAGGCGTAAGAGCGCCTTGGCGCTGCGCTGGGAGGCTGGGGAGTTTGCCGAGTGAAGAACAGAGTACAACCCGCAGTCACTGGTGAAAATATTGTCTGTCCACTTTCAGCTGAGTTAGACTTAATGCAGTGCTGCAAACTCATGTTTGTTTCATGTTGCGACATTTAACCACATTTGCTGCTTCTGTAATGTTATGGATTCTCTGGTCCAAGTGCCAGGAAATAGTATTGTGTGTTCGCCCGCCAAGATGCCTGAATGTAAATGAATGTAATGTTTAGTCCACAGAAGCTAACATTTTATGAAATTTTAATGTGAGCAAATCTGAAAACATATTTTGGTGTATTGTCTTGCTAAAAGGAAAGAAGCTTATATTTATTGTACTTTCGTACTGTGTTTTCCAGAAATATTGGTGTGGGCATATAACATACTGTATGATACAACACTATAACATGTAACTTGTATCAAAAAATATATTCAATCAGTTGCTGAAATCTGAGATATGTTGAACGGACATTATACACCATGTGAAATCATGTTTGATTGAAATACATTTAACATTCCCTTAAAAGCTGGAATCCTTAATGGTGAAACCACCACATCCTTTTGCGATACTTTAAAAACAATAACGGCGATTGGCAGCCAGTGGCGCCGTTTCCCTTATTACGGATTCCATGTTTAAAATAAAATACTATTTCCAGAATCAAAAAGGAAAAGAGTAAAAAAAAAAATGCTTATTAAAAATACAAATAAACTTTTCTATATTGTGCATTTCCCTACAAATGTCAGATGTTTACAATTTTCAAAGGAGGAAAATGTTTCTGCTTTTAAATAATTATTGAGGCAGAGTATTAAACAAGCTCCATTTTTTGAGAATTGCCATTTAACGCTGATAATAGAGTTCATGAAACAAAAAAGAATTGACATTGTTTCATTAAGTATGTTTGTATGCTTACTTGTTACTGTTTTGCTTATACAAAAATCACCAGTATTGCTTGCTAGCATTTTAAATTGTGTAAGGAAATTACCTAAAATAAGAGAGAGGCCACTTTATTACATTATTTTTCAGGTGATTTTCCTTTTATTCTTACTGCAAGTGTTCAATAGATTAGTGCAACAATAAATACCACGTATGAATACATTTGTTCAAAAGTCTTTATTTTAATGATGGGGGGGAATGATTTATAGAGTATCTTAAGATGATGTAACATATTTATTCAAATAAGCAGACAGATTTAGTTCTTAAATACAAATGTTGTTCATCCATTTACCATTTTTTAAGGACACGTTTTAATATGTTCAGTGGAATCTTAAAAAGGAAATGGCACTAGTGTGTAAAAAAGAGCAACATGGCTTAATTAAGTAATACATAATCTATACTATTATTGTCTACAATGACCCCTAACAAGGAGCATGTGATTCCCAGTCACACATTTCTTATTGTGTTTAGGAGAACAGACAAAAACCCAACATTTCCCACGAGGAACACAGCCAAGACAATCTTTTTGAATCGAGATACCTGAAAGAAAGAGTAAAAATAAAACCAGTGTGGACAAACTTATTATAAAAGAATACTTCTCAAAAATATATCCAAAATATATGTAGTTTATACATTTATTTCAAGCTTACCTTTCTCTGTCCCTCACTATCTGAGTGAGTACCCAGAATCTTTTCTTCGTCCTCAGCAAGAGTCCTCCCTGTACAGAGGTTAGAGATTTACCACAAAGTTCCAGTATTCAGAATACATAGAGACATTTGGCTTTCTGTGAGACTACTACATCCCTGAAAATAACTATTCAATATATATTTAAACCTTATATACACATTACTGTAAGAGAAATACGTATTACTGTAATCAAGGAAGACATCTCAACAAGTGAAAAAGGATTTTACATACTCAAGTCTGTCGTTATGAAGACTAGTGTTTTTTTGTTGTTGACATTTAAACCTGCTTAGCATTCCTGCCCACGCACCAAACAATTTGTTTTCAATTCTCTTCTATGCTTAATGGAATCAGACTGTGTAATTGATTTGTTCCCTCCAAGCAAAACAACATTGATTATTAAACAGTCAAATAATTACATTGTTATAAGGTCTAATTCAGCAGTTCCAGAACCAGGGACATATTAAAAGTTAACAATTGTTGGAAAGAATAGGAAGTGGGAAAGGAAAGAACAGCATGGAGAAGGTTGTCATTGTCAATAATAATTCATTCTTAAAAAGATTTACCTGAATAAATCAAAAGAAACCAACCTGTTACGATGACTACTTTACTGTGGAACTCAAGTAGCAGGTCTACCAGGACTCCCCAGACAACGCAGCCTGCCAGGACACCAGTGGACCAGGGGCCAGGGAGAAGCAAGGCCTGCTGCTGAATACCCAGGAAGATGGCCACAACTACAACAGGAGAGATACTGGGGTTATGATTGACAGGGTAGAGAAGGTTGTTGCAATCACTAGGTTTGGGTACACCATTGTTGCTGTTGCAGTCATTGTACTAAACATTGCTTTTATTGTTGGCATCATTATCCGTATATCAAGATAATAATCATCTTCATCATCATGTCAACATTGTTAAGATTAAGATGAATCTCTAACCTGCAAGTACCCGTGCAATAGTGCCTGTTCCCAAATGCATCCAGTTGAATATGTACCTTCTGTGGAAAGACCGTAAAATACAGCATAGTTGATTCCTGGATCCTGCTACACAATATAGATAGCTAACATGTTTGACGGATCTCAGAAACGGATCACTGTAGGGGGATTTAGGTTGTACCGTGAGGAGTCTGTGGCGGGTCTGAGGAGGGCCATGATAGGCTGGATAAAAGATAGAGCCATGACAGTACAGCCCAGGTAAGGGTGGGAGCCGGCATGCTGATGGAGACAGCGCAGAGCAACAGTATTACAGTACAGAATTAGACACAGGAGAGGTGAACAACAATATAGGTATCTGGGCAAACACTATATAGGTATCTGAGCAAACACTAGAACAACACTACAGGAACCTCTGAACAACAGTGGAAGATAAGAGAGGAGAGGATCAACTCAATGGATACAGGGTACAGAAGTCCCTGTAAATAACAGGAATTGACTTGGCACACAAGATACAGTCAACCTCAAAATAAAATAAATATCTTAGAATTTTTGGCAGTTATACTAAATTGGTCTTCCAGCTGACTCTGTAGCACTTGAAGGGAAGGGTGACCTCTAAATGGTCACTGGGGGGAATAGCACCAAAATGTTAATATATATTTTGGCAGGACGCAAAGTGGACAAATGTTTGAAAAAGCCTTCCTTAAAAAGATAAACAGATGCAGATAATTTCAACCATCGATCAATGTCACTCCAACAAATTATTGTTCTCCCATACATGCTTACGCTGAAGTAATGCTAGTTATTCAGCTTTGTAAGTCAGTGATAATTGGTTACTTGGCTCAACTACAGCACTCAACATTCTCACTCTTGTCCTTCTCTGTCCAGCAGGGCCAGAATGACTAAGGCAGACAGACAGCTTGGTGGAGGAGGCAGCATGAGAGAAAAGGGAGAACATGACACACAGCTGAGTGGTGATGATTCAGTTCTAAGACAGACATTCAAATAAATTTGATTCTAAGACACACAGGCACTCAAGCAGCAAAATTATAATGACACAATATATGGCCAGCCAGCCAGAAATACTGACAGACAGATGGAGTGACTGACTGTCAGATGTGTAGCATGTGGTGATGACCGAGGGAGGTATTCCAGTCTTACCCTGCTCCAACCGCCTCGGTAGATGAAGGGTAGTGAGAATCCCACACAGGTAAGGAGCACGGTCAGGGTCATCAAGGCTCGGTGCACCTATAGAGACATTCACAAAATCCTACATCATCACCACCATGGTGAAAATAGGGTTGAAATAACACTCGTTTTCAGGAGGAAATTCAGAAATATGGTGGTTTGAGCATTATCCTTCACTAACTCATCTCTGATAACAAGCCTTTAGAATTAACCAAATATATTAATCAAGACAAAACACTTTAAACAAACCGCCTTTACCTGAAACCATAGTCTGCGTCCAAATAGTCTTGTTTCTGGCCAGTCGTGTTTGAAGTAGCGTGCAATGATGACCCCTGTGGTCACTGTCGTCATCCAGGCCACAAGCATAAACACACCTGGGGATACAGAGGGATACACACTTAGTTCTCTGTGTTTGTATGAGCCAGACATATACTGAAACAAGTGTATGGAACTTAAGTGTTAAACGAGTGTTATATTAAGTAATGAAATGTGTGTCTTTGTTGCAACTCTTCCTATTCAAACAAGGCAGGTCATAAAAGGCTCATCTTTCTGTAAACTACAGGCTTACCATGGAACTTAATGAGCAGGGGAGACCTGGAGCCAGCTAGATTCTCGGGGAGACCTGTGATGACTGTCTGATGAGTGGATATCAGAGGCTGCCGGTCATGTCTATAGATCACACCTTAAGATGGATGGATGGATGGATGAAGATAATGTCTATGTCTGGGACCATCACTAGATCCAGCACTGCCAGTTAAGCACTGTGGTAAATAGATGTTGGAACTATTTACCAATGTTTTATTATTGGCACGTGATTCACACATATGGCGGGTATGACTACTGTACTAGATAATCACAGCTTAAACCAGAAATCTCACGTACAAAACAGCAGTGAGCTCGTTCAAAACACTTGGCACAGCCTAGCCCACACCTGAGTCAACAATGAGGGGTTGAGGTCAGGAATGTTTAATCTAGCCACAGTAGATGTCAAGTTCAGTACCAGCATCTACAATATATCTGGCACAATAGGAATAATCAATAATATGTATGAGACTATAGTATAACACCAAAAGTTGGTAAACAAATAGGAAAAGCATTACATAAAGACACATGGTCATACCATCTTCAGCCCTCCCGTGGGCTATGAACAGGAAGTAGCTCTGGTCCAGGCTGAACCTGCTCTCAATCTGACGGGGGAGGAGTATGTCTCTACGGAAACGACACTGAATGACCCCATCTGCCAGCTGCCAAGCTGTGTCTGAAAGAACATTCTGGAGAGAACACAAAAGGTCATAGGTCAAAGATCAGTGAGGTACTATAGAGGTCAATCTATGAAACAACCATCTAAAACAAACAAGCAACACACAAATAACACAAAGAAAAACATTTCACAAAACTATTATTTCATATTTTATCAGAACTTTGCAAAACATAAATTGTGTATACCTCAGAGGCCAATTGAGGATGAGCTCGGCCAGAGACATATGCAGCATTGATGTCCACACTGTCCCCATCTCTCACACACAGGTATACATCATCATTCCCCTACACATAAATACAAAACTCAAATGAGTTACAATTATATTGTAAGGCTTCATAAAATGATTTGGCATATCATTTAAGTCCACACAAGCTCCAAGTGGTTATAGAATACTTCTTTGGTAGTCTTTCTGGGGTCATACCAACCATCCATTTGTCCAGCGACAAGGCGAAGGACAGGTATCCATGAGCTGGTCCACTGAGCTCAAACAGCACAGTCCGCGCCTCTGGAGTGAAGGAGAGGAAAAAGCACAGGGGGTCTCTGCCTGGGTCGCATCCCACAGGGTCACGCAGACAGGACTTACTCCTACCACAACCCTCTGAGCTGAACTGAGGAAGAGAGGGTTAAATTCTCCATCACCACCACACATAATCATCATCCACAGCCTGTCGGTCAGCGTAAACATTATGCTGATTCATCCTCAGTCTCTTCTCTCTATACTTAGAGACAATCCTGGTGGTTAGTGACTCACAGGTCTGGTCAGCGCAGACAGAGTTGTGGTCACAACAGCAGTAGTGGTGGTGGTGGGGGTGGGGTTTGGTGGTGGAACCCTAGTCGCCCCATTCAGAGACACCACCGGCCCTGGGATCTGCACCCAGTAGACTTTATACTTCTGCACCACTGTGGCCCTGAAAGAACAATGTAATGATATTATTAAGTCATTTAGCAGAAGATTGTTTTTATCCACAGCAACTTACATAGCTGTCAGCATTGATTCAGTACAGCATCAACAACACCTTAGCAATAGAATGGAAGAATATCACATTTAGCGACTGGCATAATGAGAATAAAGGAGATAATTACGCACATAAATTGGACACCGGATGGGGGGTTTTTTGGAGCCTCCCACACGGCCTGTATCTCTGTCTTCTTGGATTTGCTGGTGTGGCTTACTGCAGATCCCTTCAAAATGACAGGGTTGCTTATCATACAATAAACTTCTCTTACACAGTACTAACTCCATTGGAGGTGTGTGGCTGAGACAAGTAGCATCTTGTCTGTTTTACTAATGATATGGCTGGTGAAGGTTGTTGAGGACAGCATGATATTCAAACGCAACCGAATAGTAATTCCAGACAGCCAGAGCTTTACAATACTTAGCTTGTGTTTCCAGCAATCATGTAGTATATAATTGAGGTCGGGTAACATCATCTCTACCTGTGTGTGGCCACAATGTAGGAGCTGTGACTCAGAAGGGTTGAGGAGGCTGAATGATCCAACAGCCGGACCGTCCGGGTTCCCAGCATCCCTCGCTTCAATCAGGAAACCTTTGAAGGAGATGCTCCCAGATGTGGGAACAACCCGTAAGGTCACTGTTAATAGAAAGCAAAAAACTCAAGACATTTTCATTTTTCCATTGTCCCAACCCCCCCAAGACACACAAATACACACACACCCAAAGAGGTAGGAGGAATGGGTAAGACACAGTGCAGCACCCCGGGGAGCAGTTTTGGGGTTCATTTACTTGCTCAACGGCACACTGGCAGGAGATGGTTTCTAGAATACTAAACTTTTTCAGTTAAATATGCTCTTTGAAATATTCCAGGGAATATGGATGAGAATGAGCTATTTTGCGAACTCGGACACATTTACACCAATGTGAACACTAATGTTGATATCCCTATATAAAACCAGAAACAAATATATAGTAGGCTACCTGTGATATGGTCACCAGGGCTGAATGTGGGTTTGTCCAGGGTGATGTTATAAGGGGCAGGTTTAGAGCTGGAGTCATGGCCATGCTGTGGTGTCATATCTCCGCACGCAGGAGACACTTTTCCATTGGCGAAGCCAGAGGCCGTCTTTATTAAACACACAGCCACCACCACTAACAGGAGATGTGGACCCGGCATCTGGAAAGACAAGACAATACAGAGGTTATAATGAAGGTTATGAAGATCGAGTTTGTATGAGAGTTCAGGGTCATACAACATACTGTAACTGACTAATGGCATTTTTGGTCATGGGTAGACCTATGCTTATTCTGGTTCTCAGCTAGCTTGCAATTTTAAAAACATTTAAAAAAAAAATTTTTTCCAAAAGACAAAATGATTCTTAGGCTACTCAATAGCTTACACATAGGCCTACAGTATGGCGCCAGAGAGGATGGAAAACCATATTGACTTTATTTGAAGGCACTTCATAAAGAAAGAGTGGGAAGAGGAAAATGTTAGTTGACTTCCGATTTACAGTTGTGTGAGGATGTGGCCTATCGCCATCCTTCCATTAGGCCTAATTGGGCTAATGTCTCCCCTTATATTCCTGCTATTGCACTGATTTGATTGTCTACATGTTACTTCATCTAAGCCCAAATGTTACCTATTATGCTGGAGGATTACCCCAGTATTTATAACATCACAATAGCCATTGTGGTTGGAGATATGCAAGGAGTCTTTCACCTTCCTTTGTTTGGTCCACGCTCACAGTCATATCAATAATTACACTAGCATTTACACTAGCATTTACACTAGCATTTGATTTAAGGTCAGCCAATTATGCCTTTTGCAGTCTTTAAAAGCCAAGGAATTTCTAACTGTATAAATTCAAATGGATTGCTCATTGTGAAAAAATGTTTGGTGTGTCCAATAGAGAGCAATAGTAATGGAGTCTTTTTGCAGGCACTAGCTCTGCCATGGTTCGTTTTAGTGATGCACTAATGCCATTTTTGGCCGATACCGATATTTAACATATTTAGCATTCTAGTACAGTTAAATAGTTACACACACACACACACACACAGCGGTCTAAGGCACTGCATCTCAGTGCAAGAGGCGTCACTACAGTCCCTGGTTCGAATCCAGGCTGTATCACATCCGGCCGTGATCGGGAGTCCCATAGGACGGCGCACAATTGGCCCAGCGTCGTCTGGGGTATACCGGCATTGTAAATAGGAATTCGTTCTTAACTGACTTGCCTAGTTAAATAAAAATGTCACTCACACACACACAGAGAGAACTAAAATATATTTTCTTGGCATTTACGTATATCCCCATTACCAGTAAAACATAATCAAAACCTATATTTCTTTCATTTACTTGCTGTGCTGTTTCATTGTTCATTTGTTCAGTCGTTTCATTCTCAACCAGGATTTCTCATTCTATGGAACGCCGTTTGGGTCTTTGCGTGTCAAATAACATTTCACGTGTCAATTAAGCTTGTTGACCAATCAGGACCTGGATATGACTGCATGTCACATTTTAACATTTAAATTTAACGCGTTCATACTTTTAGGTAGTTGTTACACATTGATTACACTGCATATGTCATAACGATTCATCGATACGTATGCTATGATGCTGGTAAAGTTGTCTCGCGCACCCACAGTGCTGGTCAATAAAAAAAACCTTGCTAGCGCATGGATGCAAACAATGTTCTTCCCCAAAAACATAGCAAAACAACAATCTGTTTTAGTAGCTATAGTTTGCTAACTATATAGCTAGGTGTAATCATCTAAAATAACCATAATTTATACTGGATGTATTATACTTTAGAATTGCATTGGGGGCATACTTATTCCACTGTACAGCCTTACCTATGGATTGTGTATCAATGACATGGGGTATCAGTCTACTCAGTGACACCCAGAGAACATTAGTGTCGTAGCTCTTATTGCGGGACTCTGAAACAACTGAATTGAGCCACATTTTTTGTCAACCTGTGTATTGTCAACCTATGTGTACAGATGATGGTGCCGGAGGGTAGGGTTGCGGTCTTATTGGCTCTCAACCAATCCTGCTATTTTGTTAGTTTTTTCACGTTGTTCGTAACTTGTTTTGTACATAATGTTGCTACTACCGTCTCTTATGACTGAAAATAGCTTCTGGCCATCAGAACTGGGATTATTCACCTTAAAATTGGACGAGGAGTTCTTCTTTAAGGAGTCGGACATGAGGGATATACTGCAGACACCCGACCAGGCTCAAACCCCGTGATTCGCTGGAGAAGGAAACTGAGATTGAGGCAAAAGATCAGGGTGCCTTGTGAGGATCAGGCGACGAGTGACTTAATCTGCCCTTGCCTTCCGTTCTGCTAGTGAACGTTCAATCGCCGGAAAATAAATATGGCGAACTGAAAGCACGTATATCCTTCAAAATGGGACATTAAAAAACGGTAATATCTTGTGTTTCACCGAGTCGTGGCTGAACGACGACATTAGCATACAACTGGCATATTATACACTATCTGCAAGACAGAACAGCAGCCTCTGGTAAGACATGGGGCAGGGGCCTATGCATTTGCATAAACAACTGCTGGTGCACGATATCTAAGGAAGTCTCAAGGTTTTGCTTGCCTGAGGTAGAGTATCTCATGATAAGCTGTAGACCACACTAACTACCTAGAGAGTTTCTGTATTTTTCGTAGCCGTCTACATTTCACCACAGAGCGAGATTGGAACTAAAACCACATTAAATGAGCTATATTCCACCATAAGCAAAAAGGAAAATGCTCATCCAGGGGCGGCGCTCCTAGTGGCCGGTGACTTTAATGCAGGGAAACTTAAATCAGTTTAACCAAATTACTATTAGCATGTTAAATGTGCAACCTGAATGAAAATATTCTAGACCAACTTTACTCCACAAACAGACGTGTACAAAGCTCTCCCTCGCCCTCCATTTGGCACATCTGAAAATAACTCTGTCCTCCTGATTCCTGCTTACAAGCAAAAATGTAAGCAGAAAGCACCAGTGACTCAGTATATAAAAACAGTGGTCAGATGAAGCAGATGCTAAACTACAGGACTGTTTTTCTAGCACAGACTGAAATATGTTCTGGGATTCTTCCGATGGCATTGAGGAGTACACATCAGTCACTGGCTTTATCAATAAGTGCATCGAGGACGTCGTCCCCAGTGACCATACGTACAGACCCCAACCAGAAGCCATGGATTACAGGCAAAATTCACACAAAGCGAAATGGTAGAGCTGCCGCTTTCTAGGAGCTTATAAAAAAATCCCGCTATGCCCTCCGACGAACCATCAAAAAAGGCAAAGCATCAATACAGGACTAAGATCGAATCCTACTACACAGGCTCCGATGCTCGTCAGATGTGTCAGGGCTGGCAAACTATTACACACTACAAAAGGGAAGCACAGCAGAGAGCTGCTCAGTGACACAAGCCTACCAGACGAGCTAAATAACTTCTATGCTCGGTTTGAGGCAAGTTACACTGAAGCATGCATAAGAGCATCAGCTTTTCCGGATGACTATGTGATCATGCTCTCCGCAGCCAATATGAGTAAGACCTTTAAACAGGACAACATTCACAAGGCCACTGGGCCAGACTGATTACCAGAACATTTCATCCGAGCATACGCTGACCAACTGTCAAGTGTCTTCACTGACATTTTCAAATCTCTCCCTGTTGGAGTCTGTAATACCAACATGTTTCAAGCAGACCACCATAGTCCCTGTCCCCAAGAATACTAAGGTAACCTGCGCAAATGACTACCGACCCGTAAGCACTCACGTCTGTAGCCATGAAATGCTTTGAAAGGCTGGTCATGGCTCACAACACCATTATCCCAGAGACCCTACTAGAACCACTCCAATTTGCAAAATGCACCAACAGGTCATGCAATCTCGATTGCACTCCACACTGCCCTTTCCCACCTGAACAAAAGGAACACCTATGTGAGAATGCTATTCATTGACTACAGCTCAGCGTTCAACACCATATTGTCCTCAAAGCGCATCACTAAGCTTAGGACCCTGGGACTAAACTCCTCCCTCTGCAACTGGATCCTAGACTTCCTGACCTGCCACCCCCAGGTTGTAAGGGTAGGTAAAAACACATCCGCCACACTGATCCTCAACATGAGGGCCCCTCAGGGTGCTTGCTCAGTCCCCTCCTGGACTCCCTGTTCACTCATGACTGCATGGCCAGGCTCAACGCCAACACCATCATTAAGTTTGCTGATGACAACAGTGGAATAAAGAGATGATTGTGGAATACAGGAAAAGGAGGACCGAGCACACCCCCATTCTCATCGATGGGGATGTAGTGGAGCAGGTTGAGAGCTGCTCCACCAAGTTCCTTGGTGTCCACATCACCAACAAACTCTTCCCACTATCATCCAAGCACACCAAGACAGTCGTGAAGAGGAAACGACAAAACCTATTCCCCCTCAGGAGACTGAAAAGATTTGGCAATGGTTCTCAGATCCCAAAAATGTTTTACAGCTGCACCATCGAGAGCATCCTGACGCTGTAGTCACCGCCAAAAGGTCCTTCTACAAAGTACCGACTCAGCGGTGCGAATACTTATTTAAAATGACATATTTCTGCATTTCATTTTCTATATATGTGCAAAAAATTCAATACAATTCCCAACATTTCTAAAAGCATGTTTTCACTTGATCATTATTGCGTATTGTGTGTAGATGGGTAGATGGGTAAAAAAAAAAAAAAATGAATTCAGGCTGTAACAAAGTACAAAATAAAGAAAAACAATTACGGGTCAACATCTAAATATTGCTCCCAGCGTTGAGCAAAGCTCAGAATGCTCATATTTTTGATCTGACTGAGTTCTAATCGCACCTGCCTCTTTGCAAAAGAGTGGAATCATGAACAGTGGTTTGTTTGTTTGTTATGTTCGCCTGCGTCCCCTAATTTGCCTTTTTAGCAGCACATTCACCACTCTTTTAAACGGCTAACTACGCACTCTCGCAGCACAGGTCGAGGGAAACGCGGAACGAACTACCCAAGATCACAGTCGGCTCAATAGGCAAATAGTCTAGAAGTGACTATGTTTTGCAAGATGCCAGACAAAAGGCCATTTTAAAACCGTCCCACGACTCCTAATGTGTCTACAGACATCCCAAACAAACAAAAAATTACTCTCGGAGAATGAGTGCACAAGTAGTAAATAGTCACTTATAGATATTTCAGTCAGGTGGGTATCTGACGACAGACCTCTATTACAGTAATGTTGAAGGGCTCTGGCTAGTATTACTTAGCCAGCTAGAAGGATGAATTAAGAAGCTAACTTTACAGAGAGTATGCTACTGAGACAGACGGTGATGTGGAGCTCAGTGGAGAGGCTGAGGCAGGCTGCGATGCATGCAGGAGGAAGCAGATATAGCCCTTGGTTCACCCCAGACTTGACTACCCTTGACCAGCCCAAAAACATCCTGTGGCGTTCTGCATTAGCATCGAATAGCCCCCGCGATATGCAACTTTTCAGGGAACTCAGTCTGTTAGGAAAGCTAAGGCTAGCTTTTTCAAACAGAAATGTGCATCCTGTACTACCCTCTGGAGAGCCTTACGGTTATGGGCGGAGCAGTTGTCATACCAGGAGGTGATACAGCCCGACTGGATGCTCTCGATTGTGCATCTGTAAAAGTTTGTTTTAGGTGACAAGCCAAATTTCTTCAGACTCCTGAGGTTGAAGAGGCGTTGTTGCGCTTTCTTCACCATGCTGTCTGAGTGGGTGGACCATTTCAGTTTGTCCATGATGTGTACGCCGAGGAACTTAAAACTTTCCATCTTCACTACTGTCCCGTCGATGTGAATAGGGTGGTGCTCCCTCTGCTGTTTCCTGAAGTCTACGATCATCTCCTTTGTTTTGTTGACGTTGAGTGTGAAGTTATTTTCCTGACACCACACTCCGAGGGCCCTGACATCCGCCCTGTAGGCCGTCTTGTCATTGTTGGTAATCAAGCCTACCACTGTAGTGTCGGCTGCAAACTCGATGATTGAGTTCCAGGTGTTCATGGCCACGCAGTTATGGGTGAACATCACATCTGCTAACCATGTGTATATGACCAATAAAATTTGCTTTGATTATTATTAATTTTTGATTCAACCTCTCTTTCGTATTGTCTGAGATCTCCAAAGATTGGAAAGCTGCCACGGTCATCCCCCTCTTCAAAGGGGGATATACGCTAGACCCAAACTGTTATAGACCTACAGTATATCCATCCTGCCCTGCCTTTCTAAAATCTTCGAAAGCCAAGTTAACAAAACAGATCACCGACCACTTCGAACCCCACCGTACCTTCTCCACTATGTAATCTGGTTTCCGAGCTGGTCATGGGTGCACCTCAGCCACGCTCAAGGTCCTAAACGATATCATAACCGCCATCGATAAAAGACAGTACTGTGCAGCAGTCTTCATCGACCTGGCCAAGGCTTTCAAATCTGTCAATCACCGCATTCTTATTGGCAGACTCAAAAGCCTTCGCTTCTCAAATGACTGCTTCGCCAACTACTTCTCAGCTAGAGATCAGTGTGTCAAATCGGAGGGCCTGTTGTCCGGACCTCTGGCAGTCTATGGGGGTGCCACAGGGTTAAATTCTTGGGCCGGCTCTTTTCTCTGTGTATATCAATGTCGCTCTTGCTGCTGGTAATTCTCTGATCCACCTCTACGCAGACGACACCACATTCTGTATACATCTGGTCCTTCTTTGGACACTGTGTTAACAAACCTCCAAACAAGCTTCAATGCCATACAACAGTCTTTCCGAGGCCTCCAACTGCTCTCAAATGCAAGTAAAACTAAATGCATGCTCTTCAACCGATTGCTGCCTGCACCCTCCCACCCGTCTAGCATCACTACTCTGGACGGTTCTGACTTGTAGACAACTACAAATACCTAGGTGTCTGGTTATACTGTAAACTCTCCTTCGACTCACAAATCTAGAATCGACATCCTATTTCGCAACAAAACCTCCTTCACTCATGCTGCCAAACATACCCTCGTAAAACTGACTATCCTACCGATCCTTGACTTCAGCAATGTCATTTACAAAATAGCCTCCAACACTCTACTCAGCAAATTGGATGTAGTCTATCACAATGCCATCCGCTTTGTCCGCTCTATCACAAGCCCCATATACTACTGCGACATGTATGCTCTCGATGGCTGGCCCTCACTACATATTCGTCGCCAAACCCAATGGCTCCAGTTCATCTATAAGTCTAGGCTAGGTAAAGCCCCGCCTTATCTCAGCTCACTGGTCGCCATAGCAACACCCACCCATAGCATGCGCTCCAGCAGGTATATTTCACTGGTCATCCCCAAAGCCAAACACTTCCTTTGGCCGCATTTCCTTCCAGTTCTCTGCTGCCAATGACTGGAACGAATTGCAAAAATCACTGAAGCCTTATATCTCCCTCTCTAACTTTAAGCACCAGCTGTCAGAGCAGACACAGCTAGTCTGTAAATAGCACACCCAACTACCTCATCCCCATATGGTTACTTATCCTCTTGCTCTTTTACACCCCAGTATCTCTACTTGCACATCATCATCTGCACATCGACAACTCCAGTGTTAACGCTAAATTGTAATTATTTCACCTCCATGGCCTTACCTCCCTACTCTTCTACATTTGCACACACTGTACATAGATTTTTCTATTGTGTTATTGACTGTACATTCGTTTATGTGTAACTCTGTTTTTGTCGCACTGCTTTGCTTTATCTTGGCCAGGTCGCAGTTGTAAATGAGAACTTGTTCTCAACTGGCCTACCTGGTTAAATAAACGGTGAAATAAATATTTTAATTTTTTTTAAAGCAGAGAGAGAGAGGAAGCAAGCACAGAGAGCGAGGTTGGTACAGTGGTTCCCAAACTTGGGGTCTGGGCCCCATTTGTGGTCCCCTGAGAAATTCTGCACTAATCTCATCAAACATGTTAGGAACATAAAAAATATATGTTTCAGTATGAACATCTTCCCTATAGGACTACATTAAAATGCAATCAAAATGCAAACAATAGAGACCTAAAAATGTCATGTTTTTGTTTCGTCGCTGATGCTACATGTCAGTGTGAATCATTTATCATATTTCCCCCTTTCAAGGGTATAACATTACAATTGTATAGATAGGCTTTGTGTTTTTTTTGTAAATCGACTGAAGTGAATGAATCTAGAGCAGCCAAGGTGATAATGGCTGGGGTGATTTTTTCTTGTGTTTGCTGTTCTCCAAATAGCATTGTAACGTGTTTTTTTGTTGTTGTGTAGCAATGCAGTAAATTAACTTCAAACAAATATTTTTTAAAGTTATTCTTTCCGGATCTCACTAAAACTCAAACCCTAGTTATGGCCCTCGCAAGAAACCAGTGTCTACATATCTGAAAACAGAGCATTTCTATGAGAAGAAAGATCCTATAAAATGCTTCTCTGCGTCATCACGGGGTAGGATTAAGAGCAAAAAGTGTTTTCAAAACCTGCAATGAGTTTCTAGAAAGAGGGTTCTGGCTTCGCATGATGTAGAACTTTTTTTCTTTTTACACAAAACATAGAAAATGTGCAGTTTTCAAATATGTAGACATTTGTTTTGTGATGGAGATAACCATTAAGGTTGAAAAGTGATGGAATTGCCCTTTAAAAAGGAAAAATCTACAAAATAATTATCTTTTAATATTTTTTTCATTAGTCTACTATTGAGACAGTTAAAAAATGTTTTGCAATTCAGCAGTCAAGTTTTCAAAATATAGGACATTCAAGAAGCAAAGGGAAATTTACCTCATCAGTCTGCTACAGATAAAGAAAAACTGAGCTGGTTGTCACAGATAACAACAAGGAGTATTCTCATGACTTGCCCAAGAATGTTATCTCGAGGAGCCTACTCTTACTCCTTAAGGTCCAATGACCTTATATGTTCGTTTCAGAGGTAGACTGACTCTGACACCCAAAAACTCTTTCTAAACTCGAATTGATTCTCAATTGCAATATGGTTCTAGAAACAAAGCCCTTTACTTTCATATTACATCAAAATAACTTCACAAATGCAAAATATACACTGTTCTAACAGGCTTTATCACAGTTGCAGCCGACATTATTTATCCATTTACAATATGCTTCTGGTGACCTTCTTCCATTACGGTGTGAATACCTTCAGAAAGTATTCTCACCCCTTGACTTTTTCCACATTTTGTTGTGTTACAGCCTGAATTGAAAATAGATTCAATTGAAATTTTGTCATTGCTGGCCTACACACAATACCCCATAATGTCAAAGTGGAACTGTTTTTAGAAATGTGTATAAATGAATACAAAATGACGAGCTGAAATGTCTTGAGTCAATAAGTATTCAACCCCATTGTTATGGCAAGCATAAATAAGTTCAGGAGTAAAAATGTCACAAAATAAGTTGCATGGACTCACTCTGTGTGAAATAATAGTGCTTAACATGTTGTTTGAATGACTACCTCATCTCTGAACCCCACAAAGAAAAGCATAAATGGGATATCCATTTGAGAATGTTGAAGTTATTATTTACACTTTGGATGGTGTATCAATACACCTAGTCAAATCAAATCAAATGTTGTGTCAGATGTGCCAAATACAACAGGTGTAAACATTACTGTGAAATGCTTAATTACAAACCCTTAACCAAAGATGCAGTTCAAGAAAGAGTTTTAGAAAATATTTACTAAATAAACTAAAGTAAACATTTTATTAAAAGTAACAACAAAATAACAATAACGAGGCTATATACAGGAGGTACCGGTACCGAGTCAATATGTGGTGGTACAGGTTAGTTGAGGTAATTTGTAGGTAGGGGTAAAGTGACTATGCATAGATAATAACAGTGAGTAGCAGCAGTGTAAAAACAAAGGGGGGGGGGGGGGGATTTTATGAATTGTTCAGCAGTCTTATGGCCTGGGGGTAGAAGCTGATAATGAGCCTTTTGGACCTAGACATGGCACTCCAGTACCGACTGCCGTGCAGTAGCAGAGAGAACAGTCTATGACTTGGGTGACTGGAGTCTGACAATTTTTTGGGCCTTCCTCTGACACTGCCTAGTATACAGGTCCTGGATGGCAGGAACCTTGACCCCAGTGAAGTCCTGGGTGCAATGCACTACCCTCTGTAGTGCCTTGCGGATGGATGCCGAGCAGTTGCCATACCAGGCGGTGATGCAACCGGCCAGGATGCTCTCGATGGTGCAGCTGTAGAACTTTGAGGATCTGGGGATCCATGCCAAATCTTTTCAGTTTCCTTAGGGGGAAAAGCTGTTGTCATGCCCTCTTCACGACTGTCTTGGTGTGTTTGGACCGCAATAGTTTGTTGGTGATGTGGACACCAAGGAACTTGAATCTCTCGACCCGCTTCACTACAGCCCCATCGATGTTAATGGGAGCCTTTTCCTGTATTCCACGATCAGCTCCTTTGTCTTGCTCACATTGAGGGAGAGGTTGTTGTCCTGGCACCACACTACCAAGTCTCTGACCTCCCTATAGGCTGTTGGAGTTGTGCCTGGCCATGCAGTCGTCAGTGAACAGGGAGTACCGGAGGGGACTAAGCACGCACCCCTGAGGGGTCCCGTGTTGAGGATCAGCAGAGCAGATGTGTTGATGCCTACCCTTACCACCTGGGGGCAGTCCGTCAGGAGGTCCAGGATCCAGTTGCAGAGGGAGGTGTTTAGTCCCAGGGTCCTTAGCTTAGTGCTGAGCTTTGTGGGCACTATTTGTGTTCCTTTTGTCCATGTGGAAAGGGCAGTGTAGAGTGTGATTGAGATTACGTAATCTGTGGATCATTTGGGGCAGTAAGCGAATTAGAGTGGGTCTACTATCACTACAAAGTGTATCACTACAGAAATACAGGCGTCCTTCCTAACGCAATTGCCCGGGAGAAGAAGGAAACCGCTCAGGGATTTCACCATGAGGCCAATGGTGACTTTAAAACAGTTACAGAGTTTAATGGCTGTGGTAGGAGAAAACTGAGGATGGATCAATAACATTGTAGTTACTCCACAATACTAAATGAACAGACAGAGTGAAAAGGAGGAAGCCTGTACATAATAAAAATATTCCAAAACAAGCATCCTGTTTGCAACAAGGCACTAAAAAACTACTGCAAAAAATTTTGCAAACAATTACATTTCTTTTTTTCTTGAATAAAAAGTGTTATGTCTGGGGCAAATCCAATACAAAACATTACTGAGAACAACTCTCCATATTATCAAGCGTAGTGGTGGCTGCATCCTGTTATGGGTATACTTGTAATCGTTAAGGACTGCAGAGGCAAAATTCCAAAGAAAAAGCTGGTTCAGTCTGCTTTCCACAAGACACTGAGATGAATTCACCTTCAGCAGGACAATAACATAAAAATACAAGGCCAAATCTGAACTGGAGTTTCTTACCAAGAAGACAGCGAATATGAACAAGTTATAGTTTTGAAATAAATCTGAGTGAAAATCTATGGCAAGACCTAAAAATGGTTGTCTAGCAATGACCAACAACCAATTTGACAGAGTTTGTAGAATGATGCACAAGCCAGGTGTGGAAAGCTCGTATTAAGACACTTACTCTGAAAAACACAGCTGTAATCGCTGCCAAAGGTGATTCTGACATGAATTGATTCCCCTTACTACTTATGTAATCAAGATAAATAAAACACTAGTCATATATATATATATATACACACACACACACACACACATAAAATGTTTTTTTATATATATATTTTTTACAAATGTTACAATTTTATTCCACTTTTACATGAGTATGTTGTGTAGTTCATTGACAAAAAAAATACAATTAAATCAATATTAAACCCACTTTGTAAAACAACAAAATGTGGAAAAGTAATGGGGTGTGAATACTTTCTGACACTGTAGCTAATTAGCACAGGTGTTCGCGTGTCTTCCGGTTGTTTGTCTTTCGTAAACGTGCGCTGTAACGTGGAGATATGGCCATGTGGGAACACTAACCCTAAATAAGGTGTGTAGTAATTTAACCTTTTTTTAATGCATTATTATTTTTCGATGATATGAAAGATACGTTCCCAAAACCGAACGCAAGCGATCTGTTTTATTGTTCAGTACAAGCATCCGAGCTCTTAACAAAACTTCCCGCGCAAGATACTATACTGTGCGTTAAAGGTAGTTAGCGTCTTGCTTACCATTTAACTTTTTATTGTTATTTTAAGACAAAACCCCAAAAGAATACTGCTCACACTAACAACAGTAATATCTTATGGTGTTTTCTTAAGACGGTGGGAAGAGAAATGTTAATCGACGTCCCATTTACAGTTAGTTGGTTCTATCAGTCTGCTGTAGATAAAGAATAACTGAACTATGGTTGTTACAAAAACGAGTAGTCTCATGACCAACTGTAGTGGCTGCTTGAAACACGAGTTTACTGTTGTTATAGTTATAGCCTACAGGTCCCAGTAGGGTACATGTAACAATTTATTCAAACATAATATAAATTGTTAGACAAATACATAATGCGTAGAGCAGTAGCCTACAATATGTAGGAATGGGACCGATTTTGCCTTAGTTATTGAACCTTTTTTACATCTATACATTTAACTCACTGCCAATGATAGGCCTAATTCTAACAAAGCTACATTTGGCATTGAAAATTTCAGAAAATCTCATTCTTTAACATAATTGTTGATCAGTGAATCCATTGTATTCTAAATATGCTCGTCATTGACAGCCCAAACAATATTGGCAAATAAGACCAAAGCAATGATTCCTTTGGGTAAAATCTGAATGTGGAGGATGGGTCATAATAACCGACTGTGCTTACCTGCACACACACCACTGTCAAAACAAATATTTTCTTCTTGAGTGTGTTCTGTAAACTAAAGAAACCAAAACAATTCGCAATGCTCTCTTTTATATACGATTGTGTGAAGAACGGTAGGCTATATTACCTATTGCAGGACAGTAAGAATGTTTATCTATTTCACTCTTTAAAATAAAAAAATGTAATTGAGCATACCTTACCTTGTCTCACTCAACTCTTGAAACCAAATTCAAGTCCGTCGGCAAATAGCCAACGAAAAGGGGGGCTGTCCTTACTCAGTGAGTGTTGATTGGTTGATTTGATGTAAAGGCAAAGAGTATCTATTATATTGACAAGAGAGCCGAGTGACCGCTTGTGATCAATGAATGACGGCAGGCGAGATCAGGTAGGACCATTCTAGCCAATGAGAGGGCAGATAACCATATGAACAACAGGCACAACCTAAGTAAGACTGTGTCTCTTACCAGTTCATTCTGGTTTTGTATTCTGATCATGAAGTATAGTAGTCTGTCTGGCTAACTTGTGCTCGCAGGTCAGCTTCGCTGAGCAGTGCAGAGCTGTTGGGAAGGAAGTTGTTAAGGAAGTGAATTTGTGTTTATACAGGACCCCCCGCCCTCACCTACCGTTAACCAATCATGTCAATATGGCGCCCTCCGCATTGTTACAACATTTGAGAGACGCATAGCTATGAAGTAAAGAGCTCAATTTGGCCTGGCGTGCCTCGATGCTCCGCGATTGCGTCACACCATCCATACGGCGTATCCGACCACATGTCATATGTATTCTGTAATTTGTTGTACCTCCTATCATATGTTATCATTGTCTATTTATGTACTTATTGTATGTATACAGATTTTTCTTCATTGGTAATAAAAATAAAAAATATAAATAATTTAAATTTAAAAAATATATTAATTATTTAATTACAAAATACAAAGACCTTAAAAGAAACACACATATTGATTGTTTTAACAACTTTCATATTAGATGAATATACACTGCTCAAAAATATAAAGGGAACACTTAAACAACACAATGTAACTCCAAGTCAATCACACTTCTGTGAAATCAAACTGTCCACTTAGGAAGCAACACTGATTGACAATAAATTTCACATCCTGTTGTGCAAATGTAATAGACAACAGGTGGAAATTATAGGCAATTAGCAAGACACCCCCAATAAAGGAGTGGTTCTGCAGGTGATAACCACAGACCACTTCTCAGTTCCTATGCTTCCTGGTTGATGTTTTGGTCACTTTTGAATGCTGGCTGTGCTTTCACTCTAGTGGTAACATGAAACGGAGTCTACAACACACACAAGTGGCTCAGGTAGTGCAGCTCAACCAAGATGGCAAGCAGCAATTTCAGCAAATTGCAAATCATTGTTGGCTGACTGCAGCAGCAGTAGTACGGGTTCCACAAGCCAAACCCAATATAGTTGGTTACGAATGTTTGATCTTGAACAGAACTTACAACATAAATCAACATGTCTCAATCAAAATTGTACAGAAAAGAGTTGGACTCTGTACCTGAACAAATGTCAAATCATATTTTTTGCAGAGATGGCCAGTCAATTTGAGTATTTTTTTATTTAATTTATTATTATTTTTTGGCATACAGTGCCAAAAAAGATGCAACACTGTTTCTGGGTGGTCATTACAATAGCAATTTGAGTTGATGTTTTCCTTAAACTTCTTCATATAGTGGTTGGCAGGATAATATTTATGAATAATTTTTAAGGAAACTTCCTTAATTTTGTTACCAAGTAGGTATGTGTGTGGCAACATCCAAACTTTTTTCCAACAGATATTATCAATAAATCCATTCCAATAAGGCATGACATAATGTATAGATACAATATCCTGCTGAAGCAAGGATCGTATCGCTCTGTTGTTGAATGGACCAAAAGAGAAACAAATCTTTCCTACTGATGAGTCAACAGGGTCAATAGAAGGTAGGCTCTGAGGGTCAGGTCTTGACACGTTCCTGAATAACATAGCAACACCTGAGGGAATGGCATCTAAAACAATTGCAAAATCTTTAGGTGTTACAGGGACCTTGTAAAGTGATAAGAATTCTTTATAACTGAGTAAAAGACCCTCTGCATTTACCTGTTGGCTCACCAATAGGATATTATTTCGGAACCAATATAAGGTATATATGAGGTATTTTTATACAATATATCCCGATTATTCCATATATAATATCTGTTTGGAGAAAAATTGTGTTTATAAATTAAGGACCATGACAAGAGAACCTGCCGATGAAAAGCCGAAAGTTTCACTTGAACTTTGTCAATATTATAATTGCAAAACAACATGAAGTTAAGGCCACCAAAAGTAGAGAAGACATGATGAGGAATAACATTCCAGATAGAAGTGGGTCTTCTTAGGAATTGTTTTATCCAATTGATCTTAAAAGTATTATTTAAAGTAGTAAAGTCCAGAATATTCAGTCCACCATTCTCATAAGTGCTCATTACAACAGTTTTCCTAATGTAATGGGTACGGTTTCTCCAAAGAAAGTTGAAAAGCATCTGGTCTATCTCCTTGCTTATTTTACTGTCAATATATAAAGATAGAGCACCATATGTTAGTCTAGAGATATCTTCAGCCTTGGTTATTAGGACTCTACCTTTTAAAGATAAGTCCCTCTGTAGCCATTGATTTAGTTTCTTCTGGGTTTTTTTAATAAGAGGGTTAAAATTTAGTAAGCCTCTAGACTTCTGATCCTTTGTAATGGTTATGCCTAAATATTTAAGTTCTTCTTTTACTGGAATACCATAATATGAAGGTGTCACACAATCTTTGACAGCTATGAGTTCACATTTATTAATGTTAAGATATAGACCAGACGCGTTGGAAAAGGATTGTAGTATCACATTGATCGATATGGGAATTTGGTTAGCGTCATTCAGAAAAAGTGTAGTATCGTCAGCCAGCTGGCTTATAATAATTTCTTTACCAGCTATGGAAATACCTTGTACAGGAATATTATTTAAAGATTTTGCAAGAAGTTGGGTGATTAATAAAAACAGGTACGGAGAGATAGGACAACCTTGCCTAATTCCTCTCTTTAACTCAAATCTAGGTGAGGTGCCATGTTTCAATTTGATAGAGCTGTTACCATTTGCATAGAGCGTCTTAATAGCCTTGCAGAAAAATTCCCCAAAGCCAAGTCTCTCAAGGGAGTGGAAGAGGAACTGATGCTCTACTGTGTCAAATGCTTTATAAAAATCAAAAAAATAATATGAAGCTATCCTCAGTTATTAGGTCTGAGTATTCAAGTATGTCTAATACTAGTCTGACATTGTTAGAAATATGTCTGTTCCTCATGAAGCCAGGCTGTGTTTCATCAATGATTGCATCCAGGACTTCTTTAATTATTTTTGCAAGTAGTAAGGCTAATATCTTATAGTCATTATTAAGAAGACAAATTGGACACCAGTTATCGATGAGCAGCACTTCTTTTTTAGGCATAGGTATCGGTGTTATTAACCCCTGACTCATTGTAGGAGGGAGAACATTGTCTTTAATACTCTCTAAAAAAGACTTCAAATAGGAAGGGAGCTACTTGTTCAGAAAATAATTTGTAAAATTCTGATGTAATTCCATCAACACCTGGTGATTTATTGTTCTTTAGATGTTTGATAGACTATAATCTCTTCAACTTTGATGGGTTAATCACACTGTGTAGATTCTTTATCACTGATAGAGTGAACATTATTCAGTGAGTTAAAAAAACATATCTGTGGATTCCTGACAGTACGTAGAGCTATACAATTTTCTGTAAAAATTGCTACAGTATTTAGCTATTAATTTTTGGTCATCTGTAATAACACCATCAATGTTTAACTTATGGATAGTGTTATTTTTAGAGTGAAATTTCTCAAGTCTAAAGAAATAGGATGAATTCTGTTCTCCCTCCTCAATCCATTTTTTCCTAGATCTAATAAAGGCTCCTTCTGCTTTTAATTGATATATACTGTATTATCCCGTTTATTTTGTAACTCAATTAGTTCCATCTTCTCCTCCCCCAAGAGGTCGGCTGGGGACCTCTGAGAAAGGGAAGTTATCTTAATGATCACCTTTTCCTCCTCAGCTCTTCTGGTCTTAGCAAGATTACTACCATACTTTCTAATGTATTTGGACACCTCAAATTTAAAGAGCTCCCAGTTCTTGCAACAAGATTTTTCTTCACAAGCCCTTTCCCAAAAAGTGTGAGAGCAGATCTTTAACCTCAAATTTAACTATATCATTATTTAATAATGAGCTATTTAGCTTCCAGTAGGATGCTCTACCAAGGTTCGTATCAGGGGTCAATATTTAGATATCAATGTAGTCAATTTGAGTAACGTTAATGTGTATTCCACGTAATGACACCGTTTTACGTTATCACGCAATGACATCACAACGTCATTTAGCAACAAATCAACCTGCCCTGAAAATGAGTTGGCAACACTGGCAGTGAGCACACGGAAAAACAAGATGATTCACCTCTAGCAAAGAAACATGTTACTATTATGTTGCAACTATTGTAACATTTAAAATCGTTCATAGTTGCAATGTGTCGTTTCTTCTACCAGGGCTGAAGATATAAATAGAAATCTATATTTCAATACAGCCAAACAGTATTGGTGTTGTTTTTAGTAAGAGATCAACTATTATTTAACTTACTTTTGATGATTGTGGTCCCCAGGAAGAATTTCTCCGCCTTCTTGAACAGCTAATGGGGATCTGAATAAAAATCATGAACGTGTGTGAACAGCAATAAAAGCGACATGTATAGGCCTATGCTGTTCCTTACGTTTAGAGAGAGACATTTATGAATAGGCTACCGTGGCCAGTTACGTACATATGAAACCCATGGACACACATACATGCACGTAGGCTAGCCTAATGTATTTACGTTGTGCTGCAGGATAGCGTGTTCTTTCACACGGTGGCGTTATCTCTCATAACTTCGGTCTCTCCCCCTATTGAAGTGAGTGTCATGTAGGAATCTGGGGGCACCGCTTCCTGCTTGAAAAGGACACCCTAAAAAAGGAACGTCAAAATGGTTCGAAGCAGACAGACCAGAGTACTGTTCCTGAATGACATGGAGCGACTAGAGAGGACTCTGTTCCGACTAGAGCAAGGTATGTAAGGCAATGGCCATTCAAATCCTGGGCAACTTCACATTTGCACTTGCGAATAATACAAACAAAAACTACTGGGTATAATTTGTGGAACGTTCCAACAGGAATCTGTTCCAAAAACGTCGTACAAGGATGCCAACAAACAACGCATACAAAGTAGCATGACCAATTCACCTAGCTAACTAGCTGCAGAATATGCTTCAACTAACCACGTAGTTTATTCTTAACGTTTTAATTAACGTGGTGAGTGAAAAACATAATTAAATTGCCAACTGCAGTATCTTATTCTGCCGCTATACAACTTTGTATGCGTTGTTTGTTGGCAACCTTGTTATTTACGAAGTTTTTGGAACAGACCCCCCCCCCCCCCCCCCCCCAAAAAAAAAACAGTCCTGCGAATTATAGGCTATTTGAAGTTTGTCATTATTAGACAATTGTTTTTTTGTATGGTGCTATCTTGCTTTTATTTTACCCCCAGGATGGATATTATTCCTGCTGTTGAAAATATAGGCATTGAAATGCACATTTAGTTAATGGGGGAGTGGTAGGCTAGGCATGGGCTGAACATTGCTATGCATTTGACACTTGAGTGAAGTAGCCTATCTTGAAATATTCTAGTGAAAAGTTTGCAGTTATAAATAGCAAGGTAAAAGGCCTTGTGTTCTCTGTGGCTTAGCTGTACTGTTTCTACTGTTTGGCAAGATCAATTGCTTGGGCGGGCATCACTTCAGACATTGGATTTGTTTTTAAACTGAGTTTTAATGCACATTTGATTGGCAGGACACCATAACAGCTGCCTATGTGTTTTCCAAGTTTACATTTTCCCATTAGGACATTATTAGTTCCAGTCATTGTCCAGGGTGAACCTTTCTGATTTCACTGTAGCCTCCAGCAGTGCTTTTAGCACATATCCTGCTTGTGTATTACTTGTTATTATGTAATGATAATGACATACTATTATTATTCTACCATCAGGCTTTGAGCTCCAGTTCCGGTTGGGGCCCACTCTGCAGGGGAGGCATGTGCAGGTCCACACTAACTACCCTGCGGAGGGAGAGAAGTTTGACCGGGTTAAGTTCTGGCCTCTGAACTGGATAAACCCAACGGGGAGAGAGGATGACTCGGACAAGTACTGCAAACTGGACCTGCAGGTGGCAGGGTCCTACCAGTATTACTTTTGTGCTGGGTAAGAAAGCACTGTTTCTTGTTCAGAAGGAGTGTACACACATCTAGTTATTTGCAGGGTACAAGATAGATTCCCGTTCACTGTTCTGTGTGCAGTACTTCCACATTGAATCAAAATGTACTAGATATGTGGTGGTGGTGGTAAGCCAGCACTGTTTATGCACTGTTCTTTTTGATTTCTGACATCTAATCATGATGTGTTCGATTGAAAACAAGACATAAGAGTCACAATGTAAACTGGTGAATCACAGTTAAATCCCTGTCTGTGACACCAGTCTCCGAGAGTGTCTCAGGGGGAGTGAGAGATGCAAAAAACGTATTTCCATTTCACGCCTCACACTTGTACAGGTTACCCACTTGCACATGCAGGGAAACAGGACTATATAAGTACCCTATAACCCTAATAATAATTCTAATAATAAATATTATTATTTAACAAACCTACAGGTGATTTTGGGGCTCAACCTCAATAGTCAATCCTTTTATCCCATACACGTTATGCTGTTGATTGATCTCGTTGCCTGTTGTATTGCCTGATGTGGTCTGTGTGATTCCCAGGACTGAAGAGAAGACTGGTAGTGGCTACATAGTGGTGGACCCAGTGCTGCGTGTGGGTGCTGATAACCATGTTCTACCCCTGGACTGTATTGCCATTCAGACATACCTGGCCAAGTGCCTGGGGCCTCTGGACGAATGGCAGGACAGGCTCAGGGTTGCCAAGGAGACCGGTGAGGGGCAGAATGGGATACCATAGTCAGCTGGCCAACAATCAGAAGCATGGCTATTGTCTTCGTCAGTATAAATGGGTTTTTCTCCTGCTCGGGTTACGTGGTCAGGAAAAATTCCTGTCCTCACTCATAAGTGTCACACTGTCACATATTTAATTTGGTTTAAATTGCTGAAGTAAATAATTATTTTTGAAATCACAGCAATTGTTTTTGCTTGTTCTTAATCATGTGCCTGCAGTTCAAAAGTACAGATACTAACAAATACAGAGTTCATCTTTATTGGTTCATCGTATAGATTGTGCTGTACAAAGAGTTGTGGTTTGGGGGATAATCACACAGTGGTTGAGATCTGTTTGGTTATACTGGTGGGCATTGACCCATTCTAATATCTGCAAAAAATATCTGCAGTGTTTGCCGTTTCTTAATATCTGTCTGTCCAGACACGCATTGGGTTCATTGCAAAACATGTAACGTACCTATAGCATAATTGTTACTGTGGGTTCATAGATTCACATTTCTCATTCATAATATATTTTTTATCTAAACTCTCTCTTTCTCTCTCTCCCTAGGTTATAACATGATCCACTTCACCCCGCTGCAGAAGTTAGGGATGTCTCGCTCCTGCTATTCTCTGGCCGACCAACTGGAGCTCAACCCAGAGTTCTCTACTGAAGGGAAGAACTACACCTGGATGGATGTGGGCAACCTGGTGGAGAAACTGAAGAAAGAGTGGAACATGGTCTGCATCACTGACGTGGTCTACAACCATACAGGTATTGTTTTAGTATATAGTGCACTACTATAGTCCCTGGTCAAAAGTCATGAACTATTAAAGGAATAGGGCATCATTTGGTGCACTCTACACATGAGCATCGGCTCACACTGTCTCGACACAGTAGGATGAATGCATTCCCATTTTGTGAATGGTGGTGTGGTAGGCTACGTAACGTACCACATGGATATGTAACATACCTATCAATGCTGCCATTTATAGAGGCAGGGGATCTCATCTCTAAGCTCTTCAGAAGATAGTGTTTCATGAAGAGTTATGACTGTGACCTTCTGGGTACTATTCCCAAGCCACAGGGAAGGCTTGCAGGACTGACTGATAGTAAAATATGGGTTAGCAAAGTCTCTTCTCAGATAACCTGGGTTTGATATAACTTTGCAGAGGTGATATGTCGTAGCTCCCTTTTTAAAATAGCCTTAATACTCTTCATAATCTTCAGGACAGCAAGTGGCTTTAGTGTCCAGAATGTTCCGATCTTTGAAAAGGACAAGTGCATACTTCACAAGTTTAGAATCCAACACAAAACATAAATATTTGCCTGTAAAACTTTCATAGTCATGGTGTGAACCCATCATAAAATGCAATGGGGTAAATATCAAGAGCTCAATACCTGACTGAAAATTTCCCATGTTTCTTACCCCCAATCACTTTCAAATATACCAAATACAGTGTGTTATTTTTTGGGGGGTGTTTTACCCCCTTTTTTTCTCCTCAATTTCGATCTTGTCTCATCGCTGCAACTCTCCAGCGTGTTCAGGAAGCGAAGGTCAAGTCATGCGTCCTTGGAAACATGACCCGCCAAACAGCGGTTCTTAACACCCGCCTGCTTAACCCGGAAGGCAGCAGCACCAATGTGTTCGGAGGAAACGCCTTTCAACTGACGACTGAGGTCAGCCTGCAGGTGCCTGGCCTGCCACAAGAGCGCGATGAGCCTAGTAAAGCCCACCCTGAAAAACCCTCCCCTAACCCGGACAACGCTGGGACAATTGTGCGCCTCCCTATGGGACTCCCGATCATGGCTGGTTGTGATACAACCCGGGATCGAACCCGGGTCTGTAGTGACTCCTCTAGCACTGCGATGCAGTGCCTTAGACCGCTGCGCCACTCAGGAGGCCCAATACAGGGTGTTTTTATACAGCAAAACAAACAATGTTACCCAAGAGTCCAGCTTAAAAGGAAATGCATGTATATTTATCAAAATTGTATCATGAATATATTGCAGGGTCATGGTGACTCATGCCCTTCTAGTAGTTTAAAGGCTATGACAGAGAAACTGGTGCCAGGTTGTAGTGGACTTTGGCATCCACTCAAGTATGGTCAGCAGGACTACTGCCAATGCATTAGCCAGTATGCAAGGAGAGATTTGCAACCTTTACATCACATGTTAATGGACAGAGGAAGATGGTATGTGAACAGCAGGTTATCCTATATCCTTACTAGAAGTACACAATGAAAATACTGATTTAATAAACATGTTTGACTTCTTGTCACCAAACATACATTTGATCAATTCAATGGTAACAACCATTGTGATAACACTAACAGTACAAATTAATAGAACAATCATGTGTTGGATGTCCATAGCAACGGTGAAAGTTGAAGCACTTAGTCATAAATTGAAACAATCATGTCACAGAGAGCGCACAGTCAAACAACCACATTTATTACAATTCACTATTAGGCAAAAATGTAATCAGAAGCTCAGCTTCACACATTGTGCTGCAGACATGGGGGAGCCATGGTTATCTTTCCACCCCTATCATAAGCACCAATAACTAATGAAGGTGTGAACATGGTGTGGCAGTGTGGCAACATTTTAAACCCCCCCTCACTCAGTTGCCTTTGAAGACACAGGATGCATCCCAAATGGCATCATATTCCCTATTCCGTGCACTACTTTCTGGTCAAAAGTAGTGTACTATATAGGAGATGGGGTGCCATTTGGGACACAGACAGTGTCATGGAGTGATTGGCTGGTTCATTGCAAAGGGGAATACTTCAATCTGACCTTCAATGTGAAGAGGCTAAATGCTGACCGCGGAAACTGAGACCATGATGCAAGAGCCACAGCTGCCTCTGCAATGTTTGTCCTATGTAAAGGGCAACGGTGTTAGGGTGCACTGCACAACTCCTACCCCTTTAGTGTTTTTAAGTTTATTGATCTCTTAAGTACGACCCGCAAATGACCATTCAAGCAATGTTGAATGTGTTCCAAATATGTCTTATTCCATGACATTGGAGAGAATTCCCTACTGGGGTTAGATCCATTCTTCCTCTGTCATTTTTAACAACTGTTACCTTCTTTCCCTACTAGCTGTGAGTAAGTGGTTGTGGCTGCACCTACTGTGCACACACTGGTTGAATCAACGTTGTTTCTGCGTCATTTCAATGAAGTGACGTCTGTGCCCAGTGGGTATGGCTACAACCTAGTAACAGTTAGTAACAGCTCCCTCTCTCTCCTTAGCTGCTAACAGTAGGTGGTTATGTCTACACCCTGAGTGTGGCTATAATCTGGTGAACTCGCCCCACCTGAAGCCAGCCTGGGTGCTGGACAGGGCTCTGTGGCACCTCACCTGTGACATCGCAGACGGGAAGTACAGTGGCCATGGTGTTCCTGCTCACATCGAGAATGAACACCAACTCCACGTGAGTTGGTTGGGTTACCCTTCTGTTTTGTACTGTATTGAAATGGGAAAATTGTCAATCCAATTAATGAAGAGATATTTTGAGTAACCCTACTTTCAACCCAAGTGTCCCTCTTAGGACAAAGTTGGATTGATTGATTGCCTCCTCTTGTAGATGCTGCGAGGTGTCCTCTGGGATGAGATCTACCCCAGGACCAAGCTGTGGGAGTTCTACCAGGTGAACGTGGAGAAGGCTGTGGAACAGTTCAGGAAGCTGCTTCAGGCAGGTAAGGGCTACCAACCACTCAGGACTTGTATTTCAGTGTCATTACATTGAATTATGTTGAATGGGATGAATGATGTTTTTAATATCTCTTGAGCCACCCCAGGAAATCATTTGAAACAAGTTATTTGTGTTCCAGATATTGTGCTTCCACTGTTGAAGTAGCAATCAGCTCACACTAAACATCTGGTGCACTAATCTTCTTCAGTATTTTTGTGTTTGATGTTTTCTACCCAGGAGGCAAAGCAGTGAGATTAGAGAATGAGGATAAGAAGCGTCTGAGGATCCTCCCGGACCCCCATGGTCGACGCTTCGGTAACACCGTGGACATGACCTCAGCCTTGGAGACCTTCATACCCAATGGGTGGGTTCGCTTTAGGATACACCATTACAGAGAGCACGGAGGGCTAACATTAATAATATGCATGTCAATCTCTCCTGGTCCAAAGTGGAGGAGCGATTAACTTCCCTACTACTTGTATTTGTGAGAGGTATTGACATGTTGAATGCACCAAGCTGTCTGTTTGAACTACTGGCACACAGCTCGGACAACCATGCATACCCCACAAGACATGTCACCAGAGGTCTCTTCACAGTCCCCAAGTCCAGAACAGACTATGGGAGGCTCACAGTACTACATAGAGCCATGACTACATGGAACTCTATTCCACATCAAGTAACTCATGCAAGCAGTAAAATTTGATTTAAAAATACACCTTAGGGAACAGCAACTGTGAAGCAACACAAACATAGACACATGTATACGAACACACAATACTATACGCACATGTGCACATGGATTTTGTGTAGTAGATATATAGTAGTAGAGTAAAGGCCCGAGTTCACACACATAATGTTGTGAAATCTGTTATGAATGTACTATAATGTATAACTGTACCACTGGAAGACTAGCTGATGCCTTGGCAGGAACTAATGGGGATCTATAATAAATTCAGCAGCAGACCTGCTCATAGTCACTGCTATGCCGATCACCTTTCTTGTAGCGTATTCCACCTTCTATAAGACAATTACTTTGCTTGTTAACCCATCTTTGCATCCGCTAAGACACTTTGCAAGGGTGCTTTAAACCCATTTGAGATAAACAGGAATTCTTTGAAGCAATGATCCCGATTTATCTTAAGATGGTATTTGCTTTGTCACCACTGTTGGGTCTACAAATGCCTCTGTGCCACTCATATAGTTACATATTGCTACACCCGACATAACATCTGCTAAATATGTGGATGTGACCAATAAAATTAGATTTTGATTTCCAGCAATGAGCCCTCATCCATCCAGGAGTGTTGTAACTGGTTGAGGAACAGACTGGAGGAGCTGAATGTGGAGAGCTATAAGGAGATGCACTACCATGAGGAACAGGCCACCAACTGCATTGTGGGAAATGTAGTGTACGAACGCCTTGCAGACCACGGGCCTAAGTTGGGACCTATTACCAGGAATCATCCAGTGGTGTGTGGATATTTCACCTTCCCGTTTGAGGACAACTTGACCTTTGACCAGGAAATGCAGCTGATGAGCCAGACAGACAAAGCGTGTCACTTCCTGGCCCACAACGGCTGGGTGATGTCAGACGACCCCCTGAGGAACTTTGCTGAGCCAGGTCAGCTGATAGTTCTGTTCTAACTATTTCTACAGACCGGTCGAGTTAAACAGATAGAACATGCTCAGTATTCACATACTTCTCTTTGAAAGGTTTGTAAGGACCTTGGGTATTTACTGACCACTTGTCATGAAAACATGTAGTGCCCGAGTGGCGCAGCGGTCTAAGGCCACCAGCGGTCTAAGGCACTGCATCTCAGTCATAGAGACGTCACTACAAACACCCTGGTTCGAATCCAAGCTGAATCACGATGGGTCGTGACTGGGAGTCCCATAGGGCGGCGCACAATTGGCCCAGCGTCGTCCGGATTTGGCTGGTGTAGGCCGTCATTGTAAATAAGAATTTGTTCTTAACTGACTTGCCTACTTAAATAAAGGTGAAATAAAAACATTTGATTTATGGTACATTAGGATTGTTATATCCATCCTATGCCAGAAGATGATAATGTACTTTTCCTTTAGAAATGTGACTATTTTCTAATAAGGTTTAGATATCATTGATTTCAACCCGACTCAACTCCAGCCACTTTAATAATGGGAATTGATGGGAAATGATGTAAAATATATCACTAGCCAATGCTACCTAATATAATGTTTACATACCCTACATTATTCATCTCATATGTATACGTATATACTGTACTCTATATCATCTACTGCATCTTTATGTAATACATGTATCACTAGCCACTTTAACTATGCCACTTTGTTTACATACTCATCTCGTATGTATATACTGTACTCGATACCATCTACTGTATCTTGCCTATGCTGCTCTGTACCATCACTCATTCATATATCCTTATGTACATATTCTCTATCCCCTTACACTGTGTATAAGACAGTTTTGGAATTGTTAGTTAGATTACTTGTTGGTTATTACTGCATTGTTGGAACTAGAAGCACAAGCATTTCGCTACACTCGCATTAACATCTGCTAACCATGTGTATGTGACAAATAACATTTGATTTGATTTGAACTAGTGTGATGGTGTGCAACTCCCCTGTGTCCTCCATGTCTCTAGGCTCTAACGTGTACCTGAGGAGGGAGCTGATCTGCTGGGGAGACAGTGTGAAGCTGCGTTACGGTGAGAAACCAGCGGACTGTCCCTACCTGTGGGCCCACATGAAGAAGTATACAGAGATCACAGCCCAACACTTTGCGGGCGTGCGCTTGGACAACTGTCACTCCACTCCTCTACATGTGGCCGAGGTACAGTATGCTGATCTGACTGTAGATGCACCATTCGTAGCTACATATCCTGGTGAATATTTTCAGTGATACACTTAGGGTGCGTTTGTAAATTCACTTTGGCTATCCTCCGATTTCAGAGCACTCTCATCTGAGAGTGCGAGAGCGCAGAATAACTGATGAATTTACAAACACGCAACACCCTCTGAATATGACCGGTGTCAGTAAACGTTGGCAATTTCTTTTTTAAATCTGTGAGCTTGTGTGGCCTACCACTTGTTGCTCCTAGACTTTCCACTTAACAATAACAGCACTTACAGTTGACCGGGGCAGCTCTAGCAGGGGAGAAATTTGACAAACTGACTCGTTGGAAAGGTGGCATCCTATGACGGTGCCACATTGGAAGTCATAAGTCATAGTATGCTGAGCACGTGATAACTATAAAGCTCCACTCCACATTTAATTCTAAATGTCTACTGCTTACTTGATCAAATTTTTCAACTAGGCTATAAAAATAATGTTGCATTCTATCTGTGCTGGCTACCTGAGACATTAAACAAATAGGTAGGAGGACATTCAGCCTACATTAATAAATTGCTGACAATCAGCCTAAATGGGTAATGGAAGCACTAACTTTTGGTTTTTATTCGACACTTGGGTTTTGCAAAAAAAACAAAAAAATAGTTACGTCGTTATGTCAAGCTGTTTTTACTAAGGCAAGATAGTTAAATGGAAATACACCCTAGCAGGAAATTGTTGCATCTATACTAAACAAAAATATAAATGAAACATGTAAAGTGTTGGTCCCATGTTTCCTGAGCTGTTGCCGAAGAATAGAATGTTCCTTTCTCTAACATAAGCCACCTCCAACGTCGTTTTAGAGAATTTAGCAGTACATCCAACCGGCCTCACAACCGCAGACAACGTGTATCCACGCTAGCCCAGGACCTCCATCTGTCTTCTTCACCTGCTTGATTGTCTGAGACCAGGCCCATGGCTGCACCCCTACCCAGTCATGTGAAATCAATAAATTAGGGTCTAATAAATGGATTTAAAGGCTCCCGAGTGGCGCAGTGGTCTAAGGCACTGCATCTCAGTGCAAGAGGCATCACTACAGTCCCTGGTTCGATTCTAGGCCCACAATTGGCCCAGTGTCGTCTGGGTTTGGCCGGAGTAGTCCGTCATTGTAAATTCTAATTTGTTCTTAACTGACATGCCTAGTTAAATAAAGGTTTTAAAAAATGATCTTATTTTTATTGTTCGGGGGAAAAACTTTCTGAAGATATTTAAAAGTTTTCTAGATTCAAAATTGGGTTCCCCTAGTCTCAGAATGTGTGATTCTATTGACTGTTCCTGCCCTTGTGTATTCAGACCCCTTGACTTTTTCCACATCTTGTTACGTTACAGCCTTATTCTAATATGGATTACATTTAATTTCTTCATCAGTCTACACACACTATCCCATAAGGACAAAGTGAAAAACGTATTTATTTTTTATTTTATTTTTGCAAATGTGTATATATCTTTAAAAAAAAAAAACGGCAATACTTTATTTACATAGGTATTCAGAATGTTAAAATAGCTAGTGTCAAATAAATATGTACGTAGTATTCAACAAAACAATTGAACCCCATGTAGCCCTTAATGTTATTATGTAGGGAATTATGACACTTCATCATGCATATTAAGGCTTTATGAATGCTACATGTCACCACTCTAAGTGAAGTTTTACCTTGTGCTCTGTAGGCGATGCTGGCAACAGCCAGGGGGGTCAGCCCTAACCTCTATGTGATAGCTGAACTCTTTACGGGCAGCGAGCTGATTGACAATGTGTTTGTAAACCGCCTGGGGATTACCAGTCTGGTCAGAGGTACTGCTTCTGCCTTATCGTACTATAGGACTGTGGGAACTGGACTGATGCATTCTGACTGAGCATGATGCTAAATGTTGTTTCTTTCTTTCTTTCCTTCTCTTTCTTTCGATAATCTTATTCCCTTCTGCCACGGGCTTACTTTGAATCTGACATTTTCATCATACTTATCCTGATCAAATTCTCCTTCATTAATGTATATCTTTACTACCTTTCCCAACACCACTCTCTCCTCCTTTCCCACTATTAACTTTTTGTTGCATGGTAATTGACACTTTGCATGTCCCCCCCCCACCCCCTGTGTGAGTTTTCATATTTTCCCTCTTTCTTGCCTGTCCCCCTTCACATCTCTCCTCCTCTCTTGTCTCATATCTAATCTCACTTTCTAAATCCCCTCCTTTCCTCTGTTCCTCCTATCTTTTCTCATCTCTGTCTGATTTACCCCCCCCCCCCCACATGCCTTTCTTGCATTGCATGCCATGGCTTTGGCCTGTGGTGTGGGTGGCTGTGCTGTGTGTAGTACATGCTGGAGAGAGCTCGCGAGCTGAAGCCTGACCTGTATGTGGTGGCTGAGCTGTTCACAGGCAGCGAGGAGCTGGACAATGTCTTTGTCACTAGACTGGCCATAACCTCCCTCATCAGAGGTAAGAGCCTGGGTAATGCACAAATGGCACTTAATCTATAGCCTGTCTGCCAGTCTATTTGTGCAGTCTCGCCAACTCTTTGACAATGAGCAATGGAGTTGACGATCACAAACAGATCTGAGACCAGTCTACACATCTGATAGAAATAGAAGAATACATGTTTTCTGTTTTGCTTCAACATGTGGCATGGATATGTATTAGTGAAGTTGGCTATTGGCTTTGTTCATGGTATGAAATACCTTTTTTATCAAATATTGATACACGGGAAACTGAATAAATCTGCAATTGATCGCCTCTTGGCTAAAAAAGGACCGTTGGCGGTAATATTTGAAGTTAACTGAATTCATTCACTATTTAAATCAGCCTGGGTTATTTGTTTTCTTATAAATGACTGCAATGACCATATTGGCTATAACCATTTGCCTGTTCTACAATAACAATATTCTCTGTCTTCCTCAGAGGCTATGAGTGCAGGGGACAGTCATGAGGAGGGCAGGCTGGTCTACAGGTTTGGTGGAGAGCCTGTGGGCTCTTTCGTCCAGCCCAGCCTCAGACCTCTGGTGCCCTCTATCGCCCATGCCATGTTCCTGGATGTTACCCATGACAACGAGTGCCCTGTCCAGGTAGTTTGCAGTATGTAGCTGGGGTTACCCATGACAAGTCCCCTATTCAGGTAGTGTACAGTATGTTGTTACCCATGACAATGAGTGTCCTAATTAGGTAGTATACAATGTCACTGGAATTTGTCAACATCCCTATTTTATACCGAATTAAAATATAAACACAACATGTAAAGGATTTGTTTCAGGAACTGACTTAAAATATCCAATTTTTTTTCCATAAGCACAAAAAGCTTATTTCTCTCAGATTTTCGGCACAAATTTGTTTACATCTCTGTTAGTGAGAATTTCTCCTTTGCCAAGATAATCCATCCACCTGACAGGTGTGGCATATCAAGAAGCTGAATAAACATGATCATTCCACAGGTGCACCTTGTGCTGGGGACAAAAGGTCACTCTCTAAAATGTGCAGTTTCATTACACAACACAATGCCACAGATGTCTCAAGTTTTGAGGAAGCATGCAATTGGCATGCTTACTGCAGGAATGTCCACCAGAGATGTTGCCAGATAAATGAATGTTGAGTAAAGTCTTTGCAGATGAGCAGGGACCCTGAGCATTTCTCATCTGGTGTTTTTCAGAGTCAATAGAAAGGCCTCTTTAGTGTCCTAAGTCTTCATAACTGTGACCTTAATTGCCTACCGTCTGTAAGCTGTTGGTGTCTTAACGACCGTTCCACAGGTGCATGTTCATTAATTGTTTATGGCTCATTGAACAAGCATGGGAAACGGTGTTTAAACCCTTTACAATGAAGATCTGTGAAGTTATTTGGATTTTTACTAATTATCTTTGAAAGACCGGGTCCTGAAAATGGGACGTTTCTTTTTTTGCTGAGTTTGTAGTAGTGTTATTGTTGATCGATGTTGTGACTGTTTGTTGGTGTTATTTATTTACTATTCCTCTTCTGTGTTGTAGATTCGCTCTGCGTACGACTCCCTCCCGAGCTCTGCTATTGTCTCCATGGCCAGTTGTGCTACAGGCAGTACTAGAGGATATGACGAGCTGGTCCCTCACCAGGTACGAAAAAGGGCCATGATTATCAAAAGTGTGTGTTTTGTGAGCGTGCTGTAAAGTGAGTTCACTTCAAAGACAAAACTGTAAGCTAAAATCTCTTCTATATTTATCTCGTCTATATTGAAACTGCTGACAATGTATGAAACGGACAGTATTTAGTTCTACGTTTGATTCCAACTTCCTGTGTGTTCTTGTGCAGATCTCTGTTGTGAAGGAGGAGCGCTTCTATCCAAAGTGGAACTCAGAGGCCAAGCCCTCCTCTGCAGGGGAGGTGAACTCCCAGAGTGGTATCATCGCTGGGAAACTGGCCCTCAACATGCTGCACCAAGAACTGGCCTCTAAGGGCTTCTCGCAGGTTAGATGGACTTCTAAGATCCACTCTGAGACATGCACTGGGCACATAGCCATGGGTACGGATGGACAGCCAGCAAATGTCTTTTGACTATTTTCCCAGATCCAGATTTAGCCTAAACCTGGACTATAAAGCATGCTCAATACAGAATCTCTATGGAAAGTGCTTTCTAGTCCAGGACCAGGCTTATTGAAAATGGCCATCCAGAAACTGGACATGGGGAACTAAACTGAATTGCTCAGCAAGGGACTTAACCTGAGAGAAGCGGAAACACTTTTGAGGGAATATTGAATTGTAGAGTTGCAGAGTAAGTGCTTCTACTGAAGAACACAACAAAGAAGAGTGTGTGTGTTTTGCAGGTCTATGTGGACCAGGTGGATGAGGACATAGTGGCAGTAACCAGACATTGCCCCAGCACACACCAGTCTGTGGTAGCTGTGTGTCACACTGCCTTCAGGAACCCCAAGACCTATCAATATAGACAGGAGGTTCCCCCCATGTGCATCCCAGGTACAGTACCCCAGTTTCCCTCAATCCTACTCCTGGAGAGCCACAGCCAAAAGAACAAAAGCCAGAACTACTGTGGCTCTCCAGGAGCCAGATTGAGTATCACCGCAGCAGGCTATCTATCACTAATTATATGTATCACTTCCTTTAGTAGTTTCCATGAAAACCCAGATCAGGTCAGTGTCGACTGTGTTCTCCTGCAGGTAAAATAGAGGAGGTGGTACTGGAGGCCAGGACTGTGGAGAGGATAGCTGGGTCGTACCAGAAAGACCGGAAGAGCATCAACGGTCTCCCTGACCACACATTAGAGATCAGAGAACACATCCAGGTAACACGAGAACAGCACCATGGAATTACTACTTTACACCCTGGTTTAGAATACTAGTTGCAAGCTTATCCCTCTAGTCTATCATTCCTTTCTATTGAAAGAAGTGGGCCAGGATTTGCTCAGTTCGCAGAGTTGGCAATGTTTGTTTTCTTGTTGAATGGTTATGGTAGTCTCATACACACTTGGTAAATTACAGAGTGTAGTGTAGCACAAAACAGGTTTTGTTCTTGGGTCTCTTCATTCCAACCACCTGTATATGAATTCGACTTAATTTGAAAGACACTGATGGTGTGAACACTTTCTACTCCAACTGTCTTGCAGCTACATGACAGCAAGATTGTGAAACAGGATGATGTCATGTGTAAGGGCCGCAGTGAATTTGTCCAGGAGATTGAATTCGAACACCTCAGCCCTGGTAGTGTGATAGTGTTCAGGTAAGAATACACTGTCATATTGAGGTCATTTCACGTGCTGTATATATCAAGTGTCTCCCCCGTGTCCATATCATATGCATTTATGATCGGAAAAACCAAAACTGATCCTAAATCAGCACTCCTACTCTTGAGTCATGCCTTACGAGTCTGTAACCCGTGGTCTTTGTCCCCAGGGTGAGTCTGGACCCCAGGTCCCAGGAGCTGGTGGGGGTTCTGAGGAGACACCTGGTCCAGTTCAGTGACCATTACAAGACGGGCAGTATGCCTGACAACAACGCCCCAGCCATACTCACTACTCCTCTGGCAGCGTACGTATACTCTAGATAATTCTTTCACTTGGTAAATTGATGGTTACTTTTGTAAGGAATCTCAGCCCATATCTCTGCTAATATCTGACCCATTCATTGCAACATAAGACATGTTGACTAATTTAAGCAACTGCTGTAAGACTTTTTCATAGGCTGTCTTCCACTGGTAAATGTTAATCCAGCCTACTGTTAATCTTCCTACCTGTCTGCTCCCTCCCAGTATTATGTCCAAGGTGACCCTGGCGGACATGAACGTGTTGCTGTTCCGTTGTGACGCTGAAGAGCAGGAGGACGGTGGAGGCTGCTACAACATCCCTTCCTGGATGAGTCTCAAGTACGGAGGCCTGCAAGGTACAAAACAGGGCGGGGGGGGCTTTCTGGAAAATCATGACTCCTACTGCATGCATATTGCAGTGTTAACCGTAAAACTATGATCTTCCATTTACCAGTCAGGACCGCCAAGCTACCCTTCCTCCTTTTAGGGACTAATTACATTGAAATGGATATGTATGTCAGATGGAGTAACCTCTTTTGACACTCACAGGTCTGATGTCGGTGATGGGGGACATTCGTCCCAAAAATGACCTGGGACACCCCTTCTGTGACAACTTGAGACGGGGAGATTGGATGATCGACTACGTCAGCAACCGGCTGGTCATCAAGGGAGGAGCACTGGGCGAGGTAAAACATGACAAACCTCACCATGGTGGCATCCCAAATGGCACTCTGTTCCCTAAGTAGTGCACCTCTCAAAAGTAGTGCACTAGTGCATAGGGAGTAGGCTGCTATTTGGCACGCTGATCTGGTCAAGATGATGTCTATTCCTTTGGGTCCACTCAAATGTTTTTGAGAGCCATGGTGATTCTTCAATTGGAACTTTACAGATCCTTACCAAGCCTTACCACTCATACACTCAGCATCATTGTTGTATTGCATTGATTATGTCTATTTAGCCTGCTAACTGGCCGTAGACACACACAGTTTTGCCGTTTTAATTAATATGTCTCTTGATGTCCCTTCAGGTAGGCAAGTGGTTCCAGGCCATGTTTACCTATCTGAAGCACATCCCTCGCTACCTGGTGCCATGCTACTTCGACTCCATCATTGTTGGGGCTTATACCACCGCCTTGGATATTGTGTTCAATAAAATGTCAAAGTAGGTTGAATAAAAACCAGCTATTCCTATTCATAAATGAAATAGAAACATCTGAATTTGTAGTACTTAAAAATAAAATTGTACAAAAATAATTATGTTCTGAATGAAAGGTGAAACTTGAAATCATTCCTCAAACTTCTAAATTCAGCTTGTCATCTCTGTGTGTTTGTCCTCTGGTTCTCTAAGCTTCATCCAGACCGGTTCCACCCTGGTGAAGCAGTTAGCTCTGGGCTCAGTACAGATGTGTGGAGTTGGCCTGCACCCCGCCCTTCCCCCCCTGGCACCCACGCTGCTTGACGTGCCCTACCGTCTCAATGGGGTTACCAACGAGAAAGAGCAGTGCTGTGTGTCACTGGCTGCAGGTAAGGCATTTCATTCAATTCAATACAACTCTATTCTGGGCAATCCCTACTGGGGACCAGCCAATCAGTCTATATACTTACAGATACATCCACACACTTTAGCTCCCTCTCTCTTTTTCTTTCTCTCTCTCTTTCTCTCTGTCTCTCTGTCTGTCTGTCTGTCTCTGTCTGTCTGTCTCTGTCTGTCTGTCTCTCTGTCTGTCTCTCTCTCTCTCTGTCTCTGTGTGTGTTACCGGTTGGCTAATGGTTGTCTGTCTGATGTCACAGGTCTTCCTCATTTTGCGGCTGGGATGGTCCGTTGCTGGGGCCGGGACACTTTCATGGCACTGCGAGGTCTGATGCTGGTGACAGGAAGACACCTGGAGGCCAGGTACGTGTCACATTCTCCAGTAGAACATCGGTGTCCTATCTGATGAATGGGTATATATTTCAATTAAAGTATATATTTTTTTAAAGTAACAAACTCCAGTACACCTGTGGTCTTGGATGCTGCCAAACAATTGAATGGATTTCACACCAGTGTTTTGTTTGCCCTTCATCAGAGTTGATCAGAATCCTTTAATTTCTGTCACTGTTTTCCATAGAAACATAATCCTGGCGTTCGCTGGCACCCTGAGGTATGGCCTGATCCCCAACCTGCTGGGACAGGGGACTGGCGCCCGCTATAACTGCCGTGACGCAGTATGGTGGTGGCTGCAGTGCATCCAGGACTACTGCAACATGGTGCCTGACGGAGTCAACATCCTCATGTGCCCTGTGTCAAGGATGTATCCCACCAATGTGTCCCAGCCACAGCCCGCTGGAGCCTGGGTGGGTTCACACAAACACACACACACACACACACTCTACAGCCCGCCAGCGCATGAGTAAGGGGCATGGTGGTCTCGCTTCGTCACCGCAAGACTTTAAGTCTGGCTCATGAGACTAGGGCATGTCTGGGGTCAAACAGCTTGGTTATAGCAGCCTATTGATATGTCATACTCTGTAGATCTGACGATGCAGTCCAAAAAAATGTGCTTATTGTTAGAAGTTCAAACAAGCACTTTTAGACAGGACCGTTAGTCATTTAGTCATTCCTTAATGTCTGCCCATATTAAATTGTATCTGTGATGTTAACTCTGCAGATCCAGCCCCTGTATGATGTCATTCATGAGGCGATGACGCGTCATATGCAGGGGACGGAGTTCAGGGAGAGGAACGCTGGACCACAGATAGATCGCAACATGACCGATGAAGGCAAGATAAACACGCGCACACACACATTACACACACACACATGCAAATCTAGAGGCGTGGTTGATCAGCTATTTGCGTGTTTTATCATACCGATTTTTGTCTTTCCCTACCAGGGTTTAATGTTGAGGCCAAGGTGAATGAAGACACTGGGTTTGTCTATGGAGGAAATCGCTTCAACTGTGGGACATGGATGGACAAGATGGGAGAGAGTGACAAGGCTCATAACAAAGGAATCCCAGCTACACCTAGGTACTGTTTTCCTCTCCTTTGGTAAAGAGTTGCTTGTCTTCACTCAGTCTAGGACAAGCCTACATATCCATAGTAATCTATTGTAGTATGTGCAGTGCTTGTTCTTTTCCCCTTGAGTTAAGTGTTTTCACAAGGGTGTGCATGTTTGTGCCTGCGTGTCTTCCAGGGATGGCTCTGCAGTGGAGATAGTGGGTCTCTGTAAGTCCACAGTGCGCTGGTTAGTGGACCTTCATACGCACGGCTTCTTCCCTTACGCAACCCTAACCATCCTTAGTGATGGTACGTTCTGGAATAAACCCAAATCTTCATGTTTTTCCCAGCTTTTTCACATCCTCAAATGTTAAAAAATTAGACCATTATGACAATTGGGATACTACTACATAGTAATTTCAGATGTTGAAATTTGTATTTTAAACATTAACCTCACTAAAATTGTAAAATTGCTGGGGGGTTTTTCTCCATAGTGAAGCTAGACATATCTGTTCTCTTCTAGGTCGTAACATCTCTGTGCCCTATGAAGAGTGGAACAGAAAGATCCAGGAGAACTTTGAGAAGATGTTTTACGTGTCTCACAACCTTCAGGACCCCAATGAGAAACACCCAGACCTGGTTCACAAGAGAGGCATCTACAAGGACAGCTATGGGGCCTCCAGTCCCTGGTGTGACTACCAGCTCAGGCCCAACTTTGCTATCACCATGGTGGTGGTAAGCACGGCTCATTTTAACTGCCTCATTAGCCTTGTAACTAATGTCCTATCGTCCTGTCCAAGGAATGGACAACATCAAACTGCCTCATGCTAAAGAAACGGGAAGATGGGCCCCTACTATATGGGCCGATCTGGCACTGATGAGGCTTACCTACTTACCTCATCGGTGTTGTAAAGACTAGGCTAGTCAGTGCTCTGGTTAACCCTAACCCTCTCAATGTGGGTGTACTGAGGTTACCAATGTATTTGTGCTGAACATTATTTGAGTCTTGCAAACCCAATTTACAAAGATGTATCACTTTTACAAGTTGTCGTCTTAGGTCAAGTATCTCACCTCTGTGTGTACCTTCTCTCTCTGTGTTCTCCAGGCTCCGGAGCTGTTCACAGTGGAAAGGGCCTGGGAGGCACTAGAGATGGCAGAGACTAAGCTGCTCGGCCCCCTGGGAATGAAGACCTTAGATCCAGAGTGAGTGGGATGCTTCATCCATACCCCCATTTACAGTAACGCATTCACTCTGTTGCTTTATTTAGACAGCTCGGAACTGCAGAGAGGGTAGAGGACAGATCAAGAGGATCAACAGTTACGAAATTGGTGGCGTATCAGGAATTCGCTACAAAGTAGTCTGGAGACCTACTAGACTAGACCAATGGTGTATACAAACCCTGGATTTCTGATGCTACGTATTGGCCAATGAGGGTCTTTGAAGCCACCGCATTGTTACTCCTCCCAAGAAGCAGTCCTCCGTAGGAAAGAATGGTATTCTATAGTATCCTAATTAATTATTTAATATATTTATTGTAGTGGGGACATGCAGTAATGGTAGTACTCAAAAAATACACCTTTTAAGGTAAATGTTATATTTATAATTTTTATGTTCAGTTCACATAATATAATTTAAAAATATTTCTTAAGGTGTCTGTAATATATTTAGCAAAAATGAATGTAGATATTAGTAAATGCATTTTTATAGCTTCTCAAATATTTTTTTACAACGTTGGAAGATTAGAAAAATGGGTGTGCAGGGCTTCAAAACAGCGCCCCCTGTCCGTCATGTAGGGTTTACACACATTAGACTAGACCAGGTTTTCCCAAACTCTGTGTAGTGTTAGGGCAAAAACCATAACGTGCACGTCTTGTGGTCCCGAGGACTGAGTTTGGGAAAAGCTGGACTAGACCCAGTTCTGGCACCACTGTCATTCTTTATCTCATTCCTGTCCTCCGTGTCCCACAGTTAACATTTTCTCTCTTTCTTTCGCCTCATAAAGTGACATGAAGTACTGTGGTGTCTACGATAATACTCTGGATAGTGAGAATTTCAATGTTGCTAAGGGCTTCAACTACCATCAAGGACCTGTAAGTACATTTATTGCAGCCCACATAAACATTAGTCAGTAGACAGGAACTTAATGGTGATTGTATGGTACCAAACTAGGGTTCGTGTTCCCATGTGGGGTCACCTGATTTATGAACTTGGTTCATAGAACCGCGGTTACGTGAGTAACCTCTAACATCTGCTAAATGCTGTTGTGGCAAACAGAATGGTTTCTGTTTTCTTCCAACAAATTTATCTCTGACTTTTGAACGGTTGGTGCTGTCATGACCACAATCTTGAAAGCTTAGACTCTCATGAATATGGATGTTCTGTATTCCTCCACGATCCTCAGAAGCCACGCAGGACTCGTTAGAAGAGTTGACAGGACCAGGCACCAAATCAAACTGGGCAAAAAAGAACATTGAAAGCAATGATGACAGGGATTGACATTAAGGTCTGAAAGGCACTTGCCCATCATGCAAGACAAGAGTATTTTGGGGTTTCCCCCAAAAATATGATCACTTGCCCGAAAATGAAATTTAGACATGGGCACCATGACCAGTGGAAGCAAAAATAGCCCCATAGCATCAAATATCCACCATATTTTACAGTATATATTCTGCATATGCTTCTGTTTTTCAACACCAAACCCACCACTGTGTGGCCAAAGAGCTCTATTTTCATGTCATCTGACCATAGCACCGGTTCCAATCCAAGTGCCAATGCCGTTTATCAAACTCCAGGCGGCGCTGTGGTCAGATGACATGAAGAAAAAAAGCTCTTTGGATACACGCACACGAGTTGTGTGTTTGGCGTCTGAAAAAGGAAGCATATACAGAAAAGTACCTCAAACCTACAGTAAAATATGGTGGTGCATCATTGATGTTATGGGGCTATTTTGCTTCCACTTGTCCTGTGGCCCTTGTTAAAGTCAACAGCATCATGAGGGTGCTGGAGTATTAAACTAGATTTTTTTTAGATTTTGTTTTACTACTTGTTAAAGAAAATCTCTTTCTCTGAGCAATTGTATTAGTATGACATAATATAAGGGGGAACCAAGAAGATCAGTACTGGAATTATTTGTATTTTGATTGTTGTCAGTAAAATAATTCTCACTGCATGCTGACTGCCATGAATTCCATAAATGATCTGTCGATGTGGAGGAACCACAAAGATCAGTAATGGGTCAACCCTTAATGTCAATACCTGGATGTTCTTTTCTACACAGAAAGTCATCAGGTCGACACTGGAAAGTGATGTTTTCAACTAAAATTATGGAAGCGGGGTACAGAAGAAATGTTTCCCTATTGAAACCAGTTAAGCCAAGCCTGAATTCAAGCGATAATGACACAAAGTTAAAAAAAATAAAAAGGTTTTGTATTGTAAATGGATTATAGCTCCTGTCTAAATGTGGTGAATTATATATATTCATGTCATAGTCACCAGTAAACTCTAACTCAAAAGTTACTTCAACAAATGAATGCTAACAATGGCTAGCTATTCTACCAGTCTGTTTTAATGAGTGTTATCATGCTAATAGCACACCATGTACACAAAAATATATATTTTTAAGGGGTATGCAGTAGGTTGATAACGATATCACCAGAGTATGTTGTATCAGACATTTCAAATAAAATGTCAAACTAATGAGAAAATAATCATGGTATTTCATTTTAAGAGAACTAACTAGATTTAGCAAGGCAATGTTGGGGCTAATTTGAATGGGCTCCAACAGCAGATTTAGGGGATCCCAGTACCACCCACGTGACTGCAGTGAAACATCACTCTGTGGGGGCTCCTAAACAACTATTGCCTGATGATCTTTTGAATTTCCCAATAGGTTTCTGATGCATTTTAGCCACTTCAAGCCGTACTTCCTTCAGATGAAGATTTTCAACGTAATCTGACTGATTTGTAATACTGTCAAGGCCCCAAATAAAAAAGTTACATTGGCTGCTGATTGCATCACTGTTTTTGCACGGTGGGGTCGCGCTTTAAAAAATATATCTATATATATTTTTATATATCACTTTAATATTTTTATATAAAAAAAATGTTTTTACATTTCACCTTTTTATTTAACTTAGCAAGTCCGTTAACAAATTCTTATTTACAATGACGGCCTACACCGGCCAAACCTGGACAACGCTGGGCAAATTATGCACCACCCTATGGGACTCCCAATCCCGGCCGGTTGTGATACAGCCTGGATGGGGCCATGGGCCAATAAAATTTGGGAGCCCCTGCACTATGGTAACCGTAAATGTGTGTTTCCCTCTCTTAGGAGTGGCTCTGGCCAGTCGGCTATTTCCTAAGAGCCAAACTGTACTTTGCCAAGAAGATGGGGCCAGAGATATACGACAAGACTGTGTACCTGGTGAAGAATGTCCTCTCTAGGCATAACATCCACTTCGAGAGGTAAGACACAAGCACAAAGACTTGTTAGGTGACTTCAAATGCTATAATGTTCTCAATTGTTTTAACAACAATTCAGGTGAAAGGTACCCTCTTGAGGATAGTGAGAGGCTAGCGTCTCAAGTGGCCAATTGCCTGGGGAAATGCAGAGCGCAAGATTCAAATAAAATTCTATAACATTCAAACTTTCATTAAATCACACATGCAAGATACTCAATTAAAGCTACACTCGTGAATCCAGCCAACATGTCAGATTTAAAAAATGCTTTTCGGCGAAAGTATGAGAAGCTATTATCTGATAGCATGCACCCATCAACCAGTAGTAAACAAAAGAACTAGCGTAGCAGGCGCTACACAAAACGCTGAAATAAAATATAAAACATGCATTACCTTTGACAAGCTTCTTTTTTTGTCACTCCAATATGTCCCATAAACATCACAATTGGTCCTTTTTTTCGATTAATTCTGTCCATGTATACCCAAAATGTCCATTTATATAAAGCAAGTTTGATCCGGAAAAAAACAGCTTGCCAAAACACAACGTCACTACAAAACATTTCAAAAGTTGCCAAAATATTTCAAACTACTTTTGTAATACAACTTTAGGTATTTTTAAACGTTAATAATCGATCAAATTGTAGACGGGGCAATCTGTATTCAATAGAGCAAGTAAACAAACCATGCACCTTTTTTTCATCTTGCGTAACTCTCAACAGTGTATCAAATCAAATGTATTTATATAGCCCTCGTACATCAGCTGATATCTCAAAGTGCTGTACAGAAACCCAGCCTAAAACCCCAAACAGCAAGCAATGCAGGTGTAGAGGCACGGTGGCTAGGAAAAACTCCCTAGAAAGGCCAAAACCTAGGAAGAAACCTAGAGAGGAACCAGGCTATGTGGGGTGGCCAGTCCTCTTCTGGCTGTGCCGGGTGGAGATTATAACAGAACATGGCCAAGATGTTCAAATGTTCATAAATGACCAGCATGGTCGTATAATAATAAGGCAGAACAGTTGAAACTGGAGCAGCAGCACGGTCAGATGGACTGGGGACAGCAAGGAGTCATCATGTCAGGTAATCCTGGGGCATGGTCCTAGGGCTCAGGTCCTACGAGAGAGAGAGAAGGAGAGAATTAGAGAAGGCACACTTAGATTCACACAGGAAACCGAATAGGACAGGAGAAGTACTCCAGATGTAACAAACTGACCCTAGCCCCCCGACACATAAACTACTGCAGCATAAATACTGGAGGCTGAGACAGGAGGGGTCAGGAGACACTGTGGACCCATCCGAGGACACCCCCGGACAGGGCCAAACAGGAAGGATATAACCCCACCCACTTTGCCAAAGCACAGCCCCCACACCACTAGAGGGATATCTTCAACCACCAACTTACCATCCTGTGACAGGGCCGAGTATAGCCCACAAAGATCTCCGCCATGGCACAACCCAGGGGGGGGCGCCAACCCAGACAGGATGACCACATCAGTGAATCAACCCACACAGGTGACGCACCCCTTCCAGGGACAGCATGAGAGGGCCCCAGTAAGCCAGTGACTCAGCCCCTGTAATAGGGTTAGAGGCAGAGAATCCCAGTGGAAAGAGGGGAACCGGCCAGGCAGAGACAGCAAGGGCGGTTCGTTGTTCCAGAGCCTTTCCGTTCACCTTCCCACTCCTGGGCCAGACTACACTCAATCATATGACCCACTGAAGAGATTCAGTGAAGACTTAAAGGTTGAGACCGAGTTTGCGTCTCTGACATGGGTAGGCAGACCGTTCCATAAAAATTGAGCTCTATAGGAGAAAGCCCTGCCTCCAGCTGTTTGCTTAGAAATTCTAGGGACAATTAGGAGGCCTGCGTCTTGTGACCGTAGCGTACGTGTAGGTATGTACGGCAGGACCAAATCAGAGAGATAGGTAGGAGCAAGCCCATGTAATGCTTTGTAGGTTAGCAGTAAAACCTTGAAATCAGCCCTTGCTTTGACAGGAAGCCAGTGTAGAGAGGCTAGCACTGAAGTAATATGATCAAATTTTTTGGTTCTAGTCAGGATTCTAGCAGCCGCATTTAGCACCAACTGAAGTTTATTTAGTGCTTTATCCGGGTAGCCGGAAAGTAGAGCATTGCAGTAGTCTAACCTAGAAGTGACAAAAGCATGGATTAATTAAGTGTAACGTTGTTCCAGGATGTGCTTCTTCGTTGCACCAATGATTAACTTCAACCCAATTCCAAAGACTGGTGACATCCTGTGGAAGTTGTAGGAACTGTAAAATGGTCGCTATCAAATATCCCTTGGCAAAGACAACTGAGGGAACGGTCAGAGGCAAAAAAAAATAATAAAAAAATAAAAAATTCTGAACAGTTTTTCCTCTGGGTTTTGCCTGCTACATAAGTTCTGTTATAGTCACAGACATGATTGAAACAGTTTTAGAAACTTCAGAGTGTTTTCTATCCACACCTACTAATCATATGCATTTAATATATTCCTGGCATGAGTAGCAGGAAGTTGAAATTGTGCACGCTATTTATCCACAAGTGAAAAGGCTGCCCCCTATCCTTAAGAAGGTGTACATTACTTTTTTTTATTGTTTCACTCAATCGATTATAATTGTCACATAATCAATATTGTCTTTTATCACCCACCAGATCATCTTGGAAGGGTCTACCTGAGCTGACTAATGAGAATGGCCAGTACTGTCCCTTCAGCTGTGAGACTCAGGCCTGGTCTATCGCCACCATACTGGAGGTCCTGCATGATCTGTAGATGGAGAATATCTTATTTTCTTTTGCAGTTTTCAAAAATATTTCCTTTATGCAATATTTTCGTGAAGCCCTTTTAACCATTATCACATACCATAGCTAGAACCATGTGGCTATCTCTACAAAACTGCCTTAAACAACAAACAACAAACCCCTAAACCTCTTTGTTACATGTTGATATCAATGTCAATGTATGCTTTCATAAATGTGGCTTGCATGTTCATTGTAGTCAATACATATTTAATTGCTTTAAAATCGGTTAGACTATTCAGTACATTCAGAAGTACTTTTTTCTTAATTCTGCATTCTCATCGCTGCAGGGATGAATTGTCCCTTCTTTCCATTCTAAATGCTGTCTCATACTATATATATATTATTTTGTCCTTGTGACTGATGAGACGTTAAACTGTGAATCAGAAATATGAATCAGATCCACCGCAAGAATATGCTTCACATGCTACACCACCATAATAAAAAAATATTTTTAAAAAATCTAATTTTTGTTCCAATCCAAACTTGTGTGGATAACACCAGTAGAAATAAATCATGAAGTAATCCTCTCTTGCTGTTTTGTGCATTGTCATGATTCACCCCCTCTTTTCTGCAAAGTCATGGTTCACTTATCCCCTATTACTGGAAGACCTCACCCCCTACGGATTCTTACTGTACATACTGGAAGTGGCATTGCCCAACGTAGTGACATTTTTACCAATTAGCTGTGTAGAAACAAAGGAGACTCAACCAACAGCACAGTTTCAGTGCCACTCACATCCTGTCATGTTCAATTATCCTGTCAATATCAATCATTACAAAAAGGAAAACACTCTTGTATAATTCCAGTCATCGTCCTTGGTACCTTTGTCCATAGATTGGTGGTAGATTGTATTCAGTCATTTCAGTGAAATTATTATAATGTTCTACCTATTGTTGGGAATAGCAAGGGTCCCACTTGGCACAGATGTCTGTTCAACGTCTAGTTTTGATTTACATTTGGTTGAGTTGTCAACTTCCATGTATTCAATGTGAAATCAAAGAAATATCACCCTGCCGTTGGATTTTGGTTATTTATTTAAGAAATTACGTGAAACAACATTGATTCAAACAGTTCTTGCCATACAAAGTTCCATCTTCTGTGGACACAGTTCGTTTTTCTAAAGCCTCAGCTCCAGGCTTCGTTCACGTTGTCTTTTATTGTCACTAATGGGAAGGGTGGGTGTTTCAGCACATACAGTGAATTCAGAAAGTATTCAGACTCCTTTTTTCCACATTCTGTTACGTTACAGCCTTATTCTAAAATTGATTGAATTGTTTATTTTCCTCATCAATCTACACACAATACCCCATGATGACAAGCAAAAACTGAAATCAAATGTACATAAGTATTCAGACCATTTACTCAGTACTTTGTTGAAGCACCTTTTGCAGCGATTACAGCCTAGAGTCTTCTTGGGTAGGACGCTACATGCTTGGCACACCTGTTTTTGGGGATTTTCTCCCATTCCTCTCTGTAGGTCCTAGCAAGCACTGTCGGGTTGGATGGGGAGCATCGCTGCACAGCTATTTTCAGGTCTCTCCAGAGATGTTAGATCTGTTTCAAGTCCGGGCTCTGGCTGGGCCACTCAAGGACATTCAGAGACTTGTCCCAAAGACACTCTTGCATTGTCTTGGCTGTGTGCTTAGGGTCATTGTCCTGTTGAAGGTGAACCTTCGCCCCAGTCTGAGGTCCTGAGTGCTCTGGAGCAGGTTTTCATCAAGGATCTCTCTATATTTTGCTCCATTCATCTTTGCCTCGAACCTGACTAGTCTCCCAGTCCCTGCCGCTGAAAAACATCCCCACAGCATGATCCTGCCACCACCATGCTTCACCCTAGGAATGGTGCCAGGTTTCCTCCAGATGTGACGCTTGGCATTCAGTCAGTCCAATGAAGTTCAATCTTGGTTTCATCAGACCAGAGAATCTTGTTTCTCATGGTCTGAGCGTGTTTAGGTGCCTTTTGGCAAACTCGAAGCGGGCTGTCATCTGCCTTTTTACTGAGGGTCTTCCGTCTGGCCACTCTACCATAAGGGCCTGATTGTGGGAGTGCTGCAGAGATAGTTGTCCTTCTGGAACATTCTCCCGTTTCCACAGAGGAACTCTAGAGCTCTGTCAGAGTGACCGAGTTCTTGGTCACCTCCCTGACCAAGGCCCTTCTCCCCCGATTGCTCAGTTTGGCCAGGCAGCCAGCTCTAGGAAGAGTCTTGGTGCTTCCAAACTGTACTTGGGGGCCTTCAATACTGCAGAAATGTTTTGGTACCCTTCCCCAGATCTGTGCCTCGACACAATCTTGTCTCTGCGCTCTAGGGACAATTTCTTAGACCTCGTGGCTTGGTTTTTGCTCAGACATGCACTGTCAACTGTGGGACCTTATATAGATATGAGTGTACGTTTCCAATCAATTTAATTTACAACAGGTGGACTCCAAGTTGTTGTAGAAAGATCAAGGATGATCAATGGAAACAGGATGCACCTGAGCTCAATTAGAGTCTTACAGCAAAGGGTCAGAATACTTACATAAGGTATTGCCGTTTTTAATTTTTAAAACTTATGCACACATTTTTAAAAGTCTGTTTTTGCCTTGTCATGGGGTATTGTGTGTAGATTTGAGGTAATGTTTGTATTTAAACAATTTTAGGATAAGGCTGTAGCATAACAAAATGTGGAAAAGTCAAGGGGTCTGAATACTTTCTGACGGTGCTGTATGTCCTAGGGAGAATCTCAATTGCATACTCCTCACGCCCTCTCCTCACCTCCTCAAAACCCATTGGATGAGAACGCAAGAGGTCCCTCCCCTCATGGATTTTGAGAAAGATGCGATCAGAGGGGACACAAGAAGTAGGCAATTTAGATTCTCCCCAGTCTTGTTCACCAGACACTTCCTTTTTAATTGTGTCCAGGACAGAATCCAAGTAAGTCTGCAGCGCAGAGTGAGGAGTAGCCTTCCACCTAGTGAAATAACATCACTTACCAATGGTAACATAGGCCTGCTATTGGAAGTTGGTATAAAGTGAACAATAACGTTATTACAACTATTTATTCTCAATGCCCTTTAGTGTTATATTATGAGCTGATAGTAGATACATTTACATGTAAGCTTTAACAAATACTGTATATAAATATGTAACATGTCCATCTAAAAAGTTAAGTATTGTATATATTTAAAATCCTTTTGACTGTATTCTTGTAATAAAGTCCTTCTGAAGTTCTTTAAGTTGGGATTATGTCATGTAGGCTAGCTTTGAAGGAGAGGCTCCTTCACTAGAGACATCATTGTATTCTTTTTAAATGTGTATGAAAGTTATTAATTTAGAGCAAGTATATTTTGTATTCATTCATCAACATTCAAATCCATCCATAAACAGTGCTTACTACACTGCTCAAAAAAAAAGGGAACACTAAAATAACACATCCTACATCTGAATGAAATATTCTTAAATACTTTTTTCTTTACATAGATGAATGTGCTGAAAACAAAATATCACAAATGATCAATGGAAATCAAATTGATCAACCCATGGAGGTCTGGATTTGGAGTCACACTCAAAATTAAAGTGGAAAACCACACAACAGGCTGATCCAACTTTGATGTAATGTCCTTAAAACAAGTCAAAATGAGGCTCAGTAGTGTGTGTGGCCTCCACGTGCCTGTATGACCTCCCTACAATGCCTGGGCATGCTCCTGATAAGGTGGCGGATGGTCTCCTGAGGGATCTCCTCCCAGACCTGGACTAAAGCATCCGCCAACTCCTGGACAGTCTGTGGTGCAACGTGGTGTTGGTGGATGGAGCGAGACATGATGTCCCAGATGTGCTCAATTGGATTCAGGTCTGGGGAATGGGCGGGCCAGTCCATAGCATCAATGCCTTCCTCTGTCAGCAGTTCCTGCAACACTCCAGCCACATGAGGTCTAGCATTTTCTTGCATTAGGAGGAACTCGGGGCCAACTTCACCAGCATATGGTCTCACAAGGGGTCTGAGGATCTTATCTCGGTACCTAATGGCAGTCAGGCTACCTCTGGCGAGCACATGGAGGGCTGTGCGGCCCCATGAAATGCCACCCCACACCATGACTGACCCACCGCCAAACCGGTCATGCTGGAGGATGTTGCAGGCAGCAGAACGTTCTCCACGGCGTCTGCAGACTCTTGTCACATGTGCTCAGTGGGAACCATGCCTTCATCGGTGAAGAGCACAGGGCGAATTTGCCAATCTTGGTGTTCTCTGGCAAATGCCAAACGTCCTGCACAGTGTTGGGCTGTAAGCAAAACCCCCACCTGTGGACGTCGGGCCCTCATACCACCCTCATGGAGTCTGTTTCTGACCGTTTGAACAGACACATGCACATTTGTGGCCTGCTGGAGGTCATTTTGCAGGCCTCTGGCAGTGCTCCTCCTTGCACAAAGGTGGAGGTAGCGGTCCTGCTGCTGGGTTGTTGCCCTCCTATGGCCTCCTCCACGTCTCCTGATGTACTGGCCTGTCTCCTGGTAGCGCCTCCATGCTCTGGACACTACGCTGACAGACACAGCAAACTTTCTTGCCACAGCTCGCATTGATGTATCATCCTGGATGAGCTGCACTACCTGAGCCACTTGTGTGGGTTGTAGACTCCGTCTCATGCTACCACTAGAGTGAAAGCACCGCCAGCATTCAAAAGTGACCAAAACATCAGCCAGGAAGCATAGGAACTGAGAAGTGGTCTGTGGTCACCACCTGCAGAACCACTTCTTTATTGGGGGTGTCTTGCTAATTGCCTATAATTTCCGCCTGTTGTCTATTCCATTTGCACAACAGCATGTGAAAATAATTGTCAATCAGTGTTGCTTCCTAAGTGGACAGTTTGATTTCACAGAAGTATGATTGACTTGGAGTTACATTCTGTGTGTGTTCCCTTTCTTTTTTTGAGCAGTGTATAAGTCCCAACTACCAACAGTTAAATTAAAATAAATGTCCAGTTAAAATGTCACTGTCAAAATGTTGTATATAACTCATACCCAAATAAAGTTGTTGACTTGTCCTATTGTTGTATTTGTGGCAAAAGCATACATCAGAGAAAAAACACTTATAAAACCACACCTCAATCCAAACAGTTTTAAAACTGCTTGCTATTTCCTCAAAGAACATGTCATATTGGCTGAGCTGGCTAATCAGCGGTCCACTCACATCTATATTTTTAATGATGGTATAATTCCATGCCATTCTGTTGTTGGGGTACGCCTACACCATTCCAACACAGAAAAGCGGCGTTTTAACATAATTACCATTTTCTGGAAAAGAAACTATCTCACTCATATTGTAATTAATTATAGGTAATATATTTCATAGAAATCTGGAAAAAATGGACAGTTACTTTAAGTATTTAAATTGTATTCATTTGTATTGGCTTAATTTTGCATGGTAGGTAACACTTCAGGTGTGCCTGATTATTTAATTGCTCAAGCCAGATAGAGCAACAATGGTGTTTTCAGATTGTTCTATATCAGGGCTCTCCAACCTTCTTCCTGGAGAGCTACCATGCAGTACGTTTTTGCTCCAACCCTAATCTACCGCACCTGATTCTAATAATGACCTGGTTGATCAGATGAATCAGGTTATTTACAACTGGGGTTGGAGTGAAAACCTACAGAAGGGTAACTTTCCAGGGACAGGGTTGGAGACTCCCTGTGTAGTGTGTCTGTCTGAAAGGCGAGCTTTTGTTTTATCACCTAATACCAATCTATTTTGTGCAATGAAGTATTTCTATTAGGTTGCATCCTCAGTTTACTTGTATTACATAATTAATGTCCTTTACCCAGATGTATAGTAGCAACTGTTGTCTTCTATAAGATGTAGTGTTTATGTAGAAAATAAATAGTAATGAAACGAACTGTTCTGAGCCAGAACTAGCTGTATTTTTGTGTTTTAAAAACACTTTGGTCTCACAGGGTTAAGTGCTTAAGGCAACGGCCGTACTTGTCACACTAGTATCCAGAAGGGAGGTAGTCTATCTGTCTTAACGTTAACCTCACACAAGGCACTAAACTAGAAATTCTGCCCTCACCCAAACTCCCTAACTTGTCGACTCTGGTACGCCACGCTCTCCATCAGTAGCCTGTTTTTAATTATTTTTCGGTTTCATTTAATCTAGATGGATCGATACATATTGATCATTGCGAGTGTTCTGCGGGTCGTGCGGTGCTACAGCTCCGGAGAGGTGACTGAGGCGTGTGAGGATATGGCACCGCAACACTTCGTAACCGCACAGCAGAGCCCTGCGCCATTCTCTGTCACCGCTGACCGGTCCAGCTTCAAGGAGGGCGATGAAATCACAGGTGAGAAGTCTTGTCATATTTTTCATGCAGTGATCTTGAACACTCATCACTATAGTTTTTATTAATGTTATGGTTTGGCTGTTGCAGGGTTTCTTTTAAAAGTAGATATGGACTGAATCTCTGTCTCCATTTTCTATGGTGATGCAACTGGTGTTTTAAATCATCTACACACTGTGTTAACAGTCTGGCTCCTGGCAGATTCCACTCCATTCATTGGGTTTATGTTACAAGCCAGAGCAGTTAATGGAAGCAGTCCTCTGGGAGTCTTCACTGTAACAGGTGGAGAGGCCCAGCTCCTCACCTGCAACGGACAACCTGTGAGTCTTTTCCCATAAATGTAATTATGTCTTCCCACATGGCCTATAGCCTGTTTTGCTGTTATGAGAGCTACAGTATTACATGACATTGAAAGGGTAGTTTTTTTTAAATTGTATTTGAGATGTAAAACACTCTATTTACAAAGTGATCAAATATCCTGTTCCCACATGGTTCTTCCTGCTACCCCAAACCCACTAGCCTACATTATGTAGTTTGCTCATGAAATATGTTTTGGTCCATTTGACCCCAGGAAGGTAATTTCTTTTTTGGGGGGGGGGGGGGCGGCATCTGATTGGCCTGGACATTTTCACATAGGAACTTAATTTGGGAGGATGTATTTATTACAATCTTTTGGGGGGAAAATCATTATGCTTCCTGTAAGACCCTTACATCGGTGAACCATACATGATGCAGCTATCTTGGTGTCATTATACTCTTAATAGTGATCTAAATATGGATTTAAAATAAGATTCAAATCTTTTTTTCATATTGAATAAATTAACTTAAAATAATCTGAATCTCAAGTTCCCTTTTAATATATAAATAATATTTTTTTTTAAACATTATTCTCTTCAAATTGCTCAAATTTCCAGTGGGCTCTTTCTTTTGAAGATGATGCCAGTTTTATAGATATAAATTGACATTGGTTGTTAACCACAGCCCTCCTTTAAGATCGCACATTCAGCAAATCACTAGCAGAGGGAGTTTCCTTTTAACCAGTGCTTCCATTAACTGTTGGTGGTGCTCATAATTTAGAGGTTGCACCACAAGTCTGAGGTGTGTGTGTGTGTGGAGACCAGGTTAAACTCTGAGACCTAGTAGTAGCAGGGACCTTTAAACTATTTTTATTTTTTTATAAAAAAAATAACTCTAGGCTTACTGAATTCCAGTAAGCCTAAAACTGAGCTCTTGTTCATCCACGTTGGTGAAAGATGGACAAAGAATGGGAGCCGGGCAAGTTGAACCTGCTGTGGTTGTCCCATGGAAAGTGTGCTCTGTTTTCTTTAGACATGCATCTTTTGGTATATATTTAATGTTAAATAAATTCATATTAATGTAAAAAAATGACACCATGTCTATGTAATGTACGATTCATAGGGTCTTACAGGAGGCATGTATAGGTCTAAAATGGCCACTTTCATCATGGTTTGAGACAAATGTAAAAATAATATAAAACATCCTTTCTAGAAAGTCTTCTGGTAATTCTCACATAGAAAATCTGCGATACCAGACATATTTTTAGGCCTTCCTGGTGTGGAATCACCCTGCTGCGTCGGAATAAAGCCTAACTAAATGTTCATGGATCATTTTGTTCCTGTTCCCAGACGTCTGCAGTTTCTCACACATCAGCATCAGCTAAATTATCCATCCAGGGAACATGGAGGGCCCCCACATCATATGGCTTTAACTCTATCCAATTCAGGTGATTCATCCATCCTGTAGCTCCTGAACCAGAATGTTCAGTACTTATACCCTCCGATCAATGACTGGAGAACCACCATTGAACATGATTTTTAGTGTAATACTGAGTCTGGGAAAACAGCCCTTGATGCTATTACATTAACTATTTGTTCTGCCAGTGCATCCTTTGTAATAGATTTCTCCACCTTCTGGGTTGGCGTGACAAGTTATCCAGTCACGTTCAGTGGCACTGCTGCAACACCAGCTAACAGCACATCCATACCCATCACCTCGACCACCTCCGCCTCATCTACAGCAGTATTTCCATCGCAATCCTCAGTACGTATGGTGTTGGATAATAGTATTTGAAACATCTGTCTTAATGTATCACAAGTAACTCACTCTGACAATATTGCCATATTAGATTTTCAAAAGTATATATTTCTAAGCACTTTACATCAGTTGTCCCAAGTGCTTTACAGTAAGATTGATTTTGTTTGCAACAGTTGTCCATCTCGAGTGCTGGATGTGGCAGCAGTAAGGTCTGTTTCAGGCAACCTCTGAACTGTGACCCTGGGGTCAGCCCAGACTGTTACTTCCTATCTGCTATGACCTCTATCAGGGATACAGCCATCCATTTGGAAATGACCGGCCCTTCAGATGGCTACATCGCCATCGGCTTCTCAGATGACCAGATGATGGTAACGCTCACTGCCTTCAACCTGCCCTCATCTAGCCTGGTACTCCTAATGGTCAAACATGTTTGGCATGACAATGCCCATTAGGAGTTGCCAAGACTGGGCTAGCAGATCTGTAACCAGGCTATCCCTTAAACAATTTTCAAACTAAACTTGTTCCTTTTTCATTTATATAAAAGTAACTGGACTGAATGTCACTACAATTTGAATGAGAAAATTCAACAGATGTGACTGTGTTCCTCTCATCTTCCCATAAGGGAGATGATGACATCTTTATTTGTGGCCGGGACAGTAACGGGATCATCCAGTTGCAACATGCCTATTCAACAGGAAGAAGGCGGCCGGACATAGTTCCTCTGGTATTGCACTCCTCTCACGCTCGCTTGTTATTATGACATGAATAGCGTAGGTGTTTACATAAAGCTTAATAGGGTTGGGGTCCATTCCAATGATTGGGACTGAAATTTCAGTTTACTTCCTGACTTGACTGAATCTAAATGGAATTGACCACAACCCTGATGCTTAATAAATCCTAAAACAATCGGTATTGATGCAAATGTTTCTTTGTCATTTTGTAGGGAAATGTTTCTGATGTTAAATCCTCAATGAAGGATGATATCATTAGCTGTTCCTTCACGACTAGGAACCCCATCTCAATTCCGCGATCGGTACGGTCCAGTTCCCCCTACTACCTCATGTTTGCTCACGGACCAACCAGTAATGGTAGAGTATGAGACCAAATCTTACACTAAGGTAGCACCAGTAATGGTAGGGTAAGAGGGGAGAGGACATGGTTGTATCCCTCTTCCATTTGATTTTCAGAATACTATAACTGAGATTTGTTATCTAACAAGGAATATGAACTAGTTGGTTCGAACAATGAGTGCTGATTGGCTGAAAGCCGTGGTATATCAGGCTGTATACCACGGGTATGACTATTTTCACTTCTAATTACATTGGTAACCATTTTATAATACCAATAAGGTGCTTTGCGAATATGTCCAATATACCAAGGCTAAGGGCTATCCAAGACTTGTCGTGCAGAAGACCAGCCTTTAGCCCTGGTACAGTACATTCGGAAAGTATTCAGACCCCTTCCATCACATTTTGTAACGTTACAGCCTAATTCGAAAATGTATTTAATTATCAATCTACACACTAACCCATAATAACAGAGCGAAAACAGGTTTTTAGAAATGTTAGCAAATGTATTAAGTAAAAAACATAAGTATTCCGACCCTTTGCTATGAGACTTGAAATTGAGCTCCGGTGCATCCTGTTTCTATTGCTCATCCTTGATGTTTTTGCAACTTGATTGGAGGCCACTTGTGGTAAATTCAGTTGCTTGGACATGATTTAGAAAGCAACACACCTGTCTATATAAGGTCCCACAGTTGACAGTGCATGCTGGTGCAAAACCCAAACCATGAGTAAGAAGGAATTGTCCGTCGCGCTTCTAGACAGGATTGTGTCGAGACACAGATCTGAGGAAGGGTACTAAAAAATGTCTGCAGCACTGAAGGTCCCCAAGAACACAGTGGTTGCCATCATTCTGAAATGGAAGAAGTTTGGAACCACCAAGATTCTTCCTAGAGCTGGCCGCCCGGCCAAACTGAGCAACCGGGTGAGAAGGGCCTTGGTCAGGGAGGTGACCAAGATCCCTATGGTCACTCTGACAGAGCTCTAGAGTTCCTCTGTAGAGATGGGAGAACCTTCCAGAAGGACAACCATCTCTGCAGCACTTCACCAATCAGGCCTTTATGGTAGCGTGACCAGACGGAAGCCACTCCAGTAAAAGGCAGATAACAGACCACTTGGAGTTTGCCAAAACGCACCTAAAAGACTCAGGCCATGAGAAACAAGATTCTCTGGTGTGATGAAACCAAGATTGAACTCTTTGGACTGAATGCCATGTGTCACATTGGGGGGGGAACAAATTAATACGTTTTAGAGTAAGGCTGGAACCTGAGTCAAGGTGTCTGAATACTTTCCCGAAGGCACATGTACCACAACCCCCTAAGGCCTTATTGCTTAATTCTAATATTTTGGGCGTGGTACCGATGACGTCAAGCCAACATACGACACACATGAATGCTGAACTAAGATTATCCTATTTCTCTTTTTGGATGACTTTTACAGGGGAAATTGGGCATCATACAAGCACCTTCCTCAGTGACACTAAGATGGATATTTCAAGACCTCAGGGCATCACCAATGCAACCCAGCCTCTTATTATCAAAGCACATGGTAATGTTACTGTTGTCCTATTGAGCAGACTTTGCATGCATAACTTCAAACGTTATTGTAATATACTGATTATAACTACAGATACTAGTGTATTGATGACTGGTTATCCTGTTGCGCTTCAGGTGCCCTGATGTTGATAGCATGGATGACCACAGGTAGTCTAGGAATGATCACAGCCAGGTATCTCAAAGATGTGGCCAATGGGGAGGAATGTTGGCACGATGTTTGGTTCCTGGTGAGTTTCTGTTACACTAACATATTGGGTACAGTACAACGGCGTTCGATTGTAATCTCCCGCCTTAGATTGAAATGTCTCCACCCCACTGCTATCGAATTGGTACCTTTTACTATAGCATGATTGGCTAAGTGTGTCAAGCGGGCTGTCATGTGTGTTTGCGAGGCTGAGATCCTGGAACTCCCAGTCGCAGACATCTGAAGCTATATTAAGCCAGCACATTGACATCTATCACATTGGCACGTCTAGATAACGGTTTCTTTGCCTATGGGTCAGGATGTGGGCCCTAGGCATGTGAGGTGTGTCGTAGTTATGAGAATACATCTATAATCAAACACTTTGTTTTTAAGGCGAGGCACCACACCCTGGTGGGGGGCAGGATAGGATAAAGGAGGCAATTAAGACGTGGATTGTGTGCCATTCAGGAGGTGAATGGGTAAGGCAAGTGCCTTTGAACAGGGTATGGTAGTAGATGGCAGGTGCATCGGTGTGTCAAGAACTGCTACACTGCTGGGTTTTTCACGCTCAACAGTTTCCCGTGTGTATCAAGAATGAGCCACCATCCAGACAACTATGGGAAGCATTGTAGTCAACATGGGCCAGCATCCCTGTGGAACACTTTCGACACTTTGTAAGAGTCCATGCCCTGATGAACTGGGGCCATATTGAGACAAAAAGCACAACTCCATATTAGGAAGGTGTTCCTAATGTTTGGTATACTTGGTGTAACTTAATCTTTCAATGCAAAATACTAAACACATGTACGTGAAGTGCATTCTTTAAAATTAAAATGTTATCTAGAATTTAAAAAATTGCCACATCAGTATATTCTCAACGTGTACAAAGATGATCTAATATAACCACACTTTGAATGACGATAGATGAGAAATTAGTTGAACAGTCCAACTTTCGGGGAAAATGGCAATTAAAGACGACTGACGAATTTAGCCAATCAATCACACGTATGTCTGTATAACCGTCACAACAAAGTAAGTTACTACGTAGATATTAGTTTGTAACGTTCTCTATGTAATGGGCTTTTAGATTGTGATTTAATGTAGTGAGCTTTGAAATTATAGATGTCAATTTGAATGTGGTTCAAATTCCTAACATTGACAGTATGATAAAACAGAAAGAGTTTGCATCAAGTTTGATTTGATTTTCTAATATTAAAGGACCAATGCAAAATGTAATTTCACCCTGTCGCGCCTTGCCTTAATTTGGCTTGTTGGAAGACTATTTGCATCACGGGAGGATGGTACATTTCTCATTGGAGTTCAAGTTTAAGAACTCCTGGTCTAGATTGTATTAGGTGGAAAGTTCTTAGTACTAAATAATGATGCCACATTATGTCCTCTTGGCTTTTATGTTCATCAGGTACACGTGTTTCTTATGACACTAACTGTTGCTGCCACCATCATTGCCATCATTTTGTCCTTCTCACAAGTTGGAGGCTGGAGTGGGGTATGTAATCAAACCTTTTTATTGCGCCTATACATTTATTATTAAAACAAACGTCAGTCTTAATAGCCAATTTCTTCTGAATGAAGTTGACTAATGCTGGCTAGCCTACAGTTTTCTTACTCAAACAAACCTACTTCATTATGGAAGGCTCAGATAATTGAAATGGTTACGAGAGACTTTATGAGGCCAGTGTGTTCATAGGGAGCCCATCCTGTGTTGGGCTGGGTCGTGATGATTCTGGCCTTCTTCCAGCTGATCGTTGCCATGTTCCGATGTGGACCTCACCATCGCTGGTAAGGTATAATCATACCTCCTGTATGGGCGTTTGCGTATGTGTAATTGTCTATAAACAATGTGCCATATTTTATCAATGTGTTTTTCACAGGCGATTCCTCTTTAATTGGTCGCATGCTTTAAATGCAGTGGCGATAAAAGTTGTAGCTGGTAAGGAATTGTGATCAATATATTTTTATTTGCGTAGTACAAAGTGTTTATTTTCTCAGTCAGTATTTGTCAGATGTTTGTTGCTCTATGGACATGTTAGTAATTGTGTTCACATTTTCTTCCAGTGGTGGCCATATTCACTGGGTTGTCGTTGATTGACAGCTCTGAGGATAAGTGGCTTCTGAAGGTGATGGGTGGTTTTGTTGGATGGGAGGCAACACTGTACATCCTGCTAGATGTTCACATGCGCTGCAAGTGCAGTGGTGAGCGAAAACAAATATACATTTTCATTTTGTTAAATTGCGTTTAATGCTATCCACAATACTAGGTTGCTCAATAAAAAATATGACTCTTGGCCTTTGTCTAAAGCTCTGATGAAGGACGATAGGCGACGCATAAGCTTGAATAAACAAACTAATACCAGCAACAGCAGTGTACAGGTTTCACTTTTCTTTAAAAATACTACATAAACTAACTTTTTTTTCTTTTTTTCTAGATAACGAAGAGGGTGCTTCTGAATCGGTAAGCTGAATCCCACCATTGAATCACATTTTCAATATACTTACTGTATTAGTGATTTGTAAAGTGATACATTCTTAACTATTCTGTTAAGGTGTGATTTTACTTTTCATTTCTCCCCACAGGCATGCAAGGCTTTGTTACTACTGGTCCTGTTTTTCCTAGGAAATATGGCATTTTTGGTAGCACTACTTGTTGGAATTGCCATGTCATGAAGAGCTGCTGAGCAATGGGCAGATTTCTATAATATAGCTCACTTTGACTGTATATTTGAGAATTTTATAACATTATGCTCTGAATCATACCGAAAATGGTTGTGATACCTTGTTTACACTGGATGATAAAACTATTTTAAATTGACTTCAACTATAATGTTTAAATTACATTACATGTATATCATTATTAATACTGTCAGTGATTTATAATAAAGTAATTGTTCAAAATGTGTAATAAACAATTGTGCAAACTATGCATTTCCTATTTATCTTAACCAAAGTTACTGGTTAGGCAACGTCCCTCCAACAAGGTGGATGGCAGTATTGAGTCCAAAGATTCATTGTGGTGGATGTCTTGCTAGCACCAACGATGAAGTCGAACAAAAGCAAACGGATTCGAATACTTTTTTTTCGAAGCCATTTTGTCAAGGATACGAGGCGTGCGCTGAGGTTGCTTTTGTCCTTTTTATTTGATCTACTTTGTTAAATAATACTCGTATAAATAGGCACGGCATTACATCGCCGAGATATTTCATCTCCACAAAGTTATCGTCCTAATATCGCATGTCCTCTATTCAGAACCTCCAATCTTTTGGTAAGTTAAAGCGCAAATTCTAGCCAACTAGAAAGGCTGACGTTAATTGACAGTAGCAAGTAACGTTAGCAAATGTACATTTAGACCATTCTTGACTTCATGGTACAATTTAGCCACGGCTGTTTTGAAAAACAGCTTAATGAAATACGAGGGCCCGGCGAAATTATTGTAAGCTAGTTGTATAGTTAAAAGCTGGCGCTGACGTTGGCTGGCGAACTTCCCATGGCAACTGCTGAACTGTTAGCTACGGTCTGTCATTAACTTACGCGTTAACGTTGGTTAGGGATGTTATCCATGTTTAAGCTTCTATCGTGTTGGGTGTCTAAACGGGGCAAGACGACCAGTCACCTAGTAAACGTTGAATCCAAGCTAGCTAACCATCTAATAGATTACAGTAGCCAGCCAGGACGAGAAAGTGGTATTTCTAGGTAAAACATTTTTTAGAGCTATTAACAGTGCATATTTGATATGACACCCGTCACCGAATTTAGCCTTGCATGAGTAGCTAAATAAACGCGTAGGATCTCCCCCCCCCCCCCCCCCCTTCGCTTTTCAGATCCCTTTGCTGATGCAACCAAGGGTGACGATTTACTCCCGGCAGGGACAGAAGATAAAATCCACATAAGGATACAGCAACGAAACGGACGCAAGACCCTAACCACTGTTCAAGGGATCGCGGCCGATTACGACAAGAAGAAGCTTGTGAAGGCCTTCAAGAAGGTGATGATGCGGTCTAGACGTATTCAAGTTGTATTTTTTTATGTACAAGAATCTTAACTTGCAAGCCCTAGCCTAGTGAAATATTCAACATTAAAGTCTAAGAAAACAAACGAAACTATATACACTGTCAGTACCAAATGTGCAGAGATACTGGAGTATTGAGGTATGTGTAGGTAGGGATTAGCTTGAGGACTTTTTGTTTACATCCATTTGTAATGACAAGCAACACTCAAAGTGCATGATGCTGAACCGCTTTGGCCTATGGCTATTACCCTTTGCAGAGTGGAAAATCTATTTGCAGCATCAATGGGTCCGTTTTATTCCATAAGCCACCAGTTATCACTGGGGCATTTACTGGGGTTCCCCCCCACATACATACATATACACACACACACACGAGGATGTAGCTAGCTAGTGCTTGAAAGGGGCTTTGGGCTTGTCCTGCACTGAATGCTAATGGGAAGGTTACTTGGCCATATGCCCCTCTCAACCTCTCCTTGTGTCTTCTATTATTTAACTGGTCATGTTTTCAGATGTCTCTAATTGGAATGTGTTACAAAACAAATACCTAAGACCGTGTGTGTTTACTATTTCAACTTTTCATGCCAATGTCAGCTAATTTACACAAAGCTAATCATGTGATTTCGTGGGGTTGTCTCTGCCTGACAGAAATTTGCCTGCAATGGTACTGTGATTGAACACCCTGAGTACGGTGAGGTCATCCAGCTGCAGGGAGACCAGAGAAAAAACATCTGCCAGTTCCTCATGGAGGTAAGCTTCTTTCAGATGTGTGGTTGTTTTACCTACACTTGTTGAATGCACTGATTGTAAGTCTCTCTGGATAAGTAAATGCCTTCAAGTAATTAGATGTTACATACTTTGCTGCATTTCACACAACTTGGTCACACACATACTCTGTAGTACTTAAGCATAGTCTAAAATGAATACTTAACAGAAAACCAATAGAAAAACCAAACTGTAGTGGAGCATTATCAAAGTTGTGACAATGTTTTGATTCTGAGGTAGAACTTCACCTAGAAAGAATCTGGTAGCCTCTTAAAAAAAAAACTGGGTTGTCAGTGGTGCAGAAACTTAATGCTGGAATCCTTAAAGGGGTAATTCACCCAAATGATAAAATCATTAATTGGTTTTCTTACCCTGTAAGCAGTCTACGGACAAGGTATGACAGCAATCCAAGATTTGGTTTATTTTCCCTGGCACTGTTTCCACCTGCTAAAGTTTTAGCATTTGTGACACAAATCCCACTCAAGTCATTGGACCGATATTTAAATTTTTCGTGTATCATTGTCCAAATCATCTGGAAGTATCGAAAAATTGATTTGTGAAGCTCGGTCATGTATAGATGTTTTTACCATGATGTTTGAAAAATGCTAATATTGGCTTTTTTCCCCACATACTCTTGGCTCTGTAGTCACATCGACTGTAACCTACTGGCTGTTTGTATTGTTAGTGTGTCCTGTGGACTTACTGTTACTGTGTAGCCTAATTTGTGTCTACCCCCCCCCCCCCCCCCCCACACACAGATCGGCATTGTCAGGGAGGAGCAGTTGAAGGTCCACGGATTTTAAAGTAATGCTGTTGCTTCAAGACCAGGACCTCATCAGCTTTTAGACTTTTCTGTTATGTATTGACCAATAAAGTTCAGCCGCATGTCTGATGTAAAACTCTGAGGCAATAAAAACACAATGTCACATTTTTTTAAAGCGCATAACACAATCTCGCCTCTTATTCACACCTTATCCTCCATCTCTGATCTGATTATAGAAACATGTACAATTGTTGAAAATGTAAATGAACTCCCAATGTCCTGTATGTATGCAACATTACCTTCAGCACACCCAAGCATGCAGTGTTTGCCCATTGTGGCCTGTAACAGATGGGTATTGGGTCTGACAGGAGTCCAGTGTTGGACTGTAACCTGGCTGATGTTTTTCTTAACATCACTGCCCAGTGAAACATCTGCATGTAAAATGGTGCTGTCAGGAAGCGGTCTTATCAGAGGTACAAAATTCCACTGAGCCACTTCCTGTCATCTATGCAATATCCTAGATTATCAGACCTTCTGCACAGCTGTAGAGTAATGGATGGATACTCTTGGTCATGTTATTCGTCAGTCAGAGCTTGATGTGTTGTCTGCTTTTTCTGGATACCCTGGTTAAACCAGATTAAACGCTGCAGCGTTAACCAGCCTATATTGGGGAGTCTGCAGCAGAACAGAAGGGCCCTAGCTGCACTATTAATTTCTACAAATCCCACACGTAGCTAGAGCCACAGGGTAATCAGATTCTGTGTTCGGTGTACGAACAAGCAAAGGAAAAGTGAGTGACTGAATCGATGCCTCCCTGATGTCTCTTCCATGGACAAACCTAACAAGTGCAATTGCGTTCATATTTGGCCAAAAAATGTAATCCGTTTAAACTGTATTTATGATATTAGGGAGATCATAGTGTTTTTTTTGCCTCAAAGAAAATACTTATCTAAACTATCACTCCCAAGATGGAGAACTATGCACAGGTGATCATCTGAATAGGGACCAAGTTGTATGGATTTGGTGATGGGAAGTTAGTGGTAGTGATTGGCGTTTCAGGTCTTTTCAGTGAGCCTGCTTATTTGGCTCTGTTCATCTAAAAGAGCATTTCAATTGGCTCCCAAATGGCTCTTTGTTCAGTAGTGCTTAAAACTAACTGAAAAAATTGCTAATCTACAAAGTTGCATAATGTGTGTGGACCTGAAAATGTCTCCTCACTGTTCCTCCTGCAGTGAGGAATTACAATCTTCAGAGGATGTTTATATAATTTATCTGCAGATAATTGTCTGGAACTCTAAAAGCAGTAGCAACAGTATGCCAAATGAATGGCTTTTTCACTAATGTGATTCACCAAAAAGCCGGTCGTTTACGAACGACCCATCACTTGTTACTTGGTAGTTGTTGAAGACAAATCACTAGCATACTTTGATACTATTGGAATTGGTCATAGCTTGGAACCAAACTGAAATGTTATGTTTGCCTTTTGTTTTACTTCACAACAGAATGTGAGCAGTTTATTTTGGGTTACCAGGCTACCTTTTTTGGGGGGGGGTGGGGGTGGATTTTTGATGTTTGACGTTCAGGATAAAATCCCAGGGCATTTGATCACCTTTCTCATCTTAATCTCTAGTGCCTAATCTCAATTCCGTCAGTGAAATCACATTATGAAGTTAGTTAGCTTGATGCCAAAGACTCCGGTGAGCTATAGCCAGGCTATGCTGCTTGCAATTTATGGAGAAAGTATGGTCAAGTGTAATTACCGATTGAACGGTCTATCAATTATTCCCTCTTTTTCTTGTCAAACTATAAATGTAACATCTTGGCAACCGATTCCCTATTAGGGAATAGGGCTGTTAGAATGTGTCATTTTGTTACTACAAACTACAAAGCAATATAATGTGTTTTATTATAGTCTAATTATGGATCTCAGAGACTTGTTGCTAAATGTTTTTTGTTGTAAAAATGCAGTAAGTGCAGTTTGTTTTATGAATATTTGATATGGAAAACCATGCCCTATATATGTAACAAATCCTTCCTTCCTTGCATTTGATATGGAAAACCATGCCCTATATATGTAACAAATCCTTCCTTCCTTGCATTTGATATGGAAAACCATGCCCTATATATGTAACATCCTTCCTTCCTTGCATTTGATATGGAAAACCATGCCCTATATATGTAACATCCTTCCTTCCTTGCATTTGATATGGAAAACCATGCCCTATATATGTAACATCCTTCCTTCCTTGCATTTGATATGGAAAACCATGCCCTATATATGTAACATCCCGTTTTAATAGCATATTCTCTATATTAACCTTAATACTATAATACAATCAGGTTACAATCTATGTTTGAGTTGCATTAGCCCTATTTCCTCTCATATCTACAATTGACCGTGTGACTTGTTATGAGCATACTGTATATGACCCAATGATAATATCTTCTAATGACAAATGTAATTGCACAATACATTGTTTGAATTTGCCATGTTTGTTTGTCAGCACAGTAGTAACCCAACACGAGTCCTAGGTCAAAGCTCTGTGCTGGAAAACCTTGATAGTGCCTGGGTGAAATTGTCCCTTCTGTTTCTCATGTGAATTTCCTTTATTTTTCGGCTTCGGACCAGCGTAACTTCTCACTTAAAATATAGATGTTGTGTTTCATTTTGGTTCACCTCTGGCTCTGTCATACTGTGCATTGGCCTCCATTCTGGAGCTCTAGCCTTTAATCGGGTTACTTCTGGTCTCATCCACAGCCAGTCTCCTGACCGTCCTACAGGGTCAAAACATGCCCATAATCCTCTTAAACAGGCTAGAGGAGGCGTGTGTGGGGGGGCTGTGGTAGGGAATGAATGCTGCCTGCCAGCCAGACCATAAGAGGAAGAGATTCAGGCTGCCTGTGGACAACAACCGCTAACTGTGATGCTGGCTAGACTTCACTCGAGTGCACCTATATGAGATGTTGTTTTGTGCAAATTTGAAGCGGAGGCTTACTTTAAATACAGAAAATTCTAAAGGACATTTGTCCACTCCTTTTTCCACAAACGCCATCTCCTCATTAACAGACAAGCATAGTTTAGGTTCCTCTCTATACTTTACAACAGGGGTTTTATGTCTACTTTCTGATAACAGAGACACTGGCTCAATGACATATATATACCGAGGAACATCCAGAAAGTATATACTTTAACTCTTTTTTTAGGGGTACTCTATCAGAAGACACTCCCAATCAGTAGCTATTTTGGAATTGCATTGTCTCTTAACCACCACCAGCTGTGGTGTCTGTCGACTTGTTGTGCCTGCCAGACAGTCAAGTCAGGGTGAGATTCACTCCTTTCAGTCTGTCTGTGAGTCGTCTCTCTCGTCAGACTCGGGGCATCCTGCACAGTGCCTGTGAGAAGAGACTAGTCAGTGAGCTAATAATCGTCATCAGTTGAGTTGTGAGAACGCAGCAGCAGGAACAGACGGTGGAGGGAGTGTTGCCTCGGAGCCTCAGGCAACCCACCGTCCTCCCTGTGACACTCTATTAATTCACCCTAGAAGACGACAGAGAAATGGGCAAAGTTAATGATGGATGTCTTATAGTCCTCACCAGGCACTTGTTCTCTCTCTCTCTCTCTTCCATACGTACTATTAATGACAACAACATTTATGTGAGAATGCAAGATGCCTCAATTGAATTTTGCCTTTTTATTGTAAGCGATTGAATTAAACTTGCATTTAACAGCAATTATAATTGAGATTGTGTTGAGATATTTCAGACAAAAAGGTGCTGAATGCTAATGCATATGCATATATGCATTTGGTAGAGGTGTCAACCACATGTAAAACAACAGAATAATTGGGTACTAGATTTGGCAGTCAATAGCATCTAGTGTTTTGTCGGATATTTGCTAGAGGCAAATGCAGATGTTTTTTTTTTTTACTTGATTGATTTGAACACTCACTCCTAACATCACATTCCTTGCCTCCTGAACATTTCACGCATTTCAGTCCATTTTATTGCAGATGCATAAGCCTACACATGATCAGGGTTATCAACAAAAAGTATAATTAATCAAAAGCATGTGCACTGAAAAAGATCAAACCTACGATGATTTGTTTGTGTATTACTACCTCAAAATGTTGTGCCAGACTCTAGAGAAGAAAAAAAACATTTTCAACTCCTGCTGTTAGATGTCCTGTAAATCAGTTTCTCAGGCTAAGTCGTCATGCTCATGCCAACTGTATGTATAGGCTGTGACCACCAGAGGGGGTAAGGGAAAGTTTATGTCACCTCTTACCTTAGCCTGGATTGGTCCTTTAGTAAGTTGGCATTGTTAACATTACTCTTCATCAACAGATGCCAGAGAGACAGAAGTGAGAAAACAAAAGAAAACAGCCCATACGTTTCTATTTCCTCTTTATTTCATTCCTCTCCTTTCATCCAATATTTCTTTATGTGTTTGGTTATTGCACATCTGTGCATTTATTTTGTAGCCCCTGGGGTTATTCTCTAAAATCTTAAGCCTATACCATCTGTCTGTTCAAGCAATTAGTCTGTGATGCTGTTTATCAGAAGCGTCATCAAATGTGTGTTGCAAATGAGTCCTGTAGCTATTCCACATTATCATCTTTGTAGTAATGCATTTTATTTCACAGACAGACAGTAAAACCACTTAAGCCTAGTGGGCCTTTGATAAAGTTCATATTACCTAAATCCTGCTCCCTTGAGGAGACTACCGGCTCTAGACATCAATATTGTACTTAATAATTTATGCAATCACCAGACTCAGGTGCATCTGTAATTGATGCTCCTCACATCTGGAGTGTGGCTGTGTAACCCTGTGATCATAACAGCTGTTCAGGTAACCAACAGAATGCTATCAGGCTGACAAACACTCAGTGTGGATGTGTCAGCTAGTGTTATGTGCTATGTTCTATTGTTTGGACATTATGATGTTTGTTCTATTGTTTGCATGGAGTTTTGCTAACCTATAACCTAAGCCATCCATCATTCAGTATTCAGTAAGCCTATTCACTAGTTTGAAGGTAGTGAGATTATTGGCAACTTCGCTAAATCCAATGACGTCAGCCTATAGATGCAAATTCACTGTATGTGCAACATCAAATGGACACCAAAGCTATATTACGTAGCTATATGTACAAGCTAAGAATGTAGCTCCTTACACACACTTAGACCTGTTACTGTGCATGTTCTGTGCCAGGCTGGCTGATTTAAAGTTTATCATTATTTATGGGTATAACGTGCAATGTTGAGAAAGAGAACTCTCAGCAGAACACATCTGGCGCAAATAAATCTCATGGTATTACTGGATACGTGCTGGTTCAGGTTCAGTACCAGTGGTTTGCATTTGGCTCTGAGTCAAACAACTCCTGTCTAGTTGAATTTATTTACTTGTCATGTCTCTTGCTCCCACCAGATGGCGATGTTTAATTGATAAGCATTAGCAGTCAGGGGAATCATTGGGAGGCCATCTCACACATTTTTATTTGTAGGAGACAACTTCCTCTAAAGCATTTTCACCTGTTTATGGATGATGTTACCTTTTATCATATATGTTTATAACTTATATTTCCATATGTACCACAAAATGAATGATTGAACAAATAAATTAATATTTTTTTTACATCATTGATTAAACAGTATTCCCCAAATGTGTGTGTGTTACAGCACAGAATGGATAATGTGTGTGCGCGCCCACTTGAGGAGCTGTGCCAAGACACATAAAGTGATAGTCAGTAGAGACACAGTGGTAGTGACACTACTGAGGGAGCCAATGCAGGCAAGCAGCCTCTGCAGCTAATAGCACTAAAGATCCCCAATTAAAAGTGGAGACAGGGGACTAGGTGTTTTCATTGGCCCGTGAACACTGCTGCGGTCGCTGCCAGAGAATGGTTGGGTTCGGTTATGTTGCAATATGTTCCTCTGAGCATTCCATTTAAGAGATGAGAAGTAAAGTAGGCCTGTGAAGAATATTTTGTGTGTATGTACATTAGGCAAACTGACCTATCACTCTCTCTCTCTCGACAGAAAATGTGGGCTGCCTGAATCTGAAATTAGGAAGAAGAAACACCGTTTGGCATTATTACCTTAGTCCACTTGTTGTGACAGCTGTGAGGTGTGGTTTTCAGATGTCCCTCCAACGGTGGGAGTTACACAACGTTCAAACATGCGGTATTGTCTCTCAAACACCTGTCACTGCGGTAGCGGCGCTCAGCGGGGGTCGTTCTACTTCGTGAGCTTTCTTCCTCACACTTCTTGAGTAAGGTCTATATGCTGACAGGAAGCCCACAACAACAACAACAAAAACAACCGATCAAGTTTTGTTTGAGGATAGTCGTACACAAACTATGTTGAGTCATAATTAAACTTCATGTAGGTAAGCCTTAGCCTATCAGAGATTCAGCACCACTGACATCGACGGCGTCAGAATGAAGAACTTCAGCACCACATAACAGTGGACAGCTGCCACCTAAGGCGAAGTCATTCCTCACTGGGAGAATCCCTAAAAATGTACACAACAAAGCCTAACCAAAAGAACAACAAGCCTGGAAGAAGAAGGCTCCCCCACGAATAGCTTTATTGATATATTGTGAACACCAACTTGTAACTAATACATTACAGCTCAACAAAATACCTCTCTATTTTGTTATTGAACTCCCAGCTACACTTAATGTCTTATACAGTAAAACTCATTAAATGTAGGGGAACTAAAATATCTCTGATATGAAGGGGTTTGGGTGGTCAATGGGTTTGTACTTTAGTGGTAAACGTTTCACCCAATGTATTTAAGCTCTGTTCTGCTCTGCCATCTTTACTGCCATCCAGTCAGCCCCTTCCCTTGGAGCAGTCCAAAAATATTTCAGTTGCTAAAAACAGATTCCATCCCTCCTTTATCGTTCTATCGCTCACCCTCTTTTTTTGATCTTACACTTCCCCCTCTGTCTTTTTTGGCCCTGTCAAACTTTTAAAAAGTGGACCAAAGTGATTTTAAATAGCATGGTGCATGACTAATGACAGAAACATGTTCGAATCATTGCAGGAGAAGTCCTTGGAAGACAAATGAATTTTCAGCAGAATAATTAACTTAATTAACAAATTTGCATGCATATTCATCAAGCTATTGAAGTCTCTCCAGCCTGGCTTGATGAACACTGCCGTAATAACCATCTAATTTACATTCTGCCATCCGACGCCATTTGTAGACGAAGATGAGACCAAAAGAAAAGTGACGTACTCACACATACTGCACACTTCTCTTAATGGATCATCCACAGCCTCAGACTGATGTATAGATGTTGTAGATATGTATGTCACACATGTTATAGATTCACTAGTGAAATCTATCTTGATGTATAGTGTAATGGGAGATTCATCCAGATAATGTCTCTGCTACTATCTGGGCCCGCTGTGTGGTGCCTGGTCCTGGGGTGCGGGACAGGAGGCTGTAGCTCCCCTAGTCCCCCTGCCTCAGCTGCTCTCCTGGGTATAATGTTGGCAACGGTCCCTGACTCATGGTTCTCCAGGGCCTCCAGACTGCGGTGGGTAGAGGCTGGCATTCCCCCCCGCCGTCTCTGCAGGGCAATCTTAAAAGGTAGCAAGGTGTGACGGCACAGACTGGCAGCTTGGCACGTGTGGTGCCCGAGGATACCAGGCAGCATTCCTGCAATCAAGCAGCTCCATGGCTGCACCACCCCCTACACGTGTGTGTGTGTGTGTGCGCACGCGCGCGTGTGTGTGTGTGCGCACGTGCGCGCGTGTGTGTGTGTGTGTGTGTGTGTGTGTGTGTGTGTGTGTGTGTGTGTGTGTGTGTGTGTGTGTGTGTGTGTGTGTGTGTGTGTATGTATGTATGTATGTATGTATATATGGGTGTGTGTGTGTGTGTGTGTGTGTGTGTGTGTGTGTGTGTGTGTGTGTGTGTGTGTGTGTGTGTGTGTGTGTGTGTGTGTGTGTGTGTGTGTGTGTGTGTGTGTGTGTATGTGTGTGTGTGTGTGTGTGTGTGTGTGTGTGTGTGTGTGTGTGTGTGTGTGTATTTATGACTGTATACAAATTACTGTGACACCTTCAATGATGTCTACATATGTATTGACATACTGAAGGCCTTTTCTGTGTTTTTGTATTGCCTAATGGTCACACAATACTATATAACTGTGTATGTGCATGTGAGTGCTTTTGTTTTTGAGCTTGATGTTTGTAATCAAGCACAATACCACACCATAACCATATCTATATGTCTGCTCCTCTCTGACACCCTTAGGCCACCACACACACACACACACCCAGAACCCCTCTTTTTTACTATGATTTCAAAACAAAAAACTTGAAGTTTTTGAGGTTGGCACATTTCCAGGCGATGCGGGAGAGCAAAATGGCATCGGTAGAAAAACTCTCAAAAGCCTCTCAGAAGTTTAGGCCATCATCCCGTTTAGGCTATCCTCCAGAGCTGTGCCACACGGTGCCTGTTTGATGGTGGCACAGACAGGAAAGTTCTGAAGAAAGTCCCAAACCCACTGAGGGAATTTGATTACCTCTATTTATTATCCTCCTTCCTCTGAGTGAGTGATGGAGCCGCTAACCATCTGTCCTCTGTTTCATTTGCATCGTCAACACCTGCCTGCATGTTTATCGCTCACACTTTTTTTATTCATCCTTTTTTTTTTTTTTTTTGTAATTTATTTTCTCTTTAAAAAGACCACTTTAATGGAATCAACAACAACAAAAAATGGGTTGAGAGGAGAATGGATTTGTTGCCGGGAGTGATGGGTGGTGTGTGTTTGTTTCATTTCCACAATAATACGACACTGTGTCTTTGGACATGAGGAAATAATTGGAGGAAATGACTTTAAGTTTGTGCCAAAATTAACACAAAAAAAACTTTCTCTGACATTGGAGTTAAAGATAAACCTGATATAAACCACATATACACATAGTGAACAAGGAAATCACCCATGGTGCTTTATTACATTCTGTCATTGTTACCATTGTTGTATAAGAATGATTAGCAATGGCCCAATCATGTAACTCTGTCTGTCGTACACAGTACATTTCATAATTATAGCACAATTCCTTGACATTACATTTTTTTTAAATTGTAAATGTTTCTACAGAAGTCCATCCTTTGTTTCCTACGTGAAGGAACCTCAATCCTCTGTCGATTGGTGAACAGTTCACATTTTGTAGACTATGGACTTTAAGATCATTATTGGTGAACATGTTTAGCCTATTGCAGTCTTTGTGCTCCTGTCTTTCCCAGATGGGTGGTGTCTGGGCCTGCAGAGGCTGTCGGAGGCTCTGCCTCTGTGTGCGTGTGTGTGTGTCTGCCTCTAGTGCCTCTGTCTGTGCCTCCACTGGTGATACATTGACTAGCATGACATTTTGTTGGACCACGACCAAACGACAAACCTATTATTCTTCCTCCCCCCCACCCTCCACCCCTCCACCCATCATGTACAGACTGCGGACCCCTCCACCCTCCCCCTCTTTGTTTCCTCAGGCCTTCCCTACACACACACACACACGCACACACACACACACACGCACACACACACACACACACACACACACGCATGCATGCATGCACGCACGCACGCACACACATGCGCAAACACACACCTCCTCCCCCTTCCTTATGCCTCCATGGTGGGGCAGACAAGGCAGCAGCAGTGAGGCATGTACACCAGTGGAATCCTGGGATAGTAGTGGGTCCCCCAGGAGGGCATGGTATAGTGAAGGAGGGAGATGGCACCATGCCAGAAGGAGAGTACCATGGTCCATCGCAGGCTAGCATCCCCTATAGATGACTGTATATAGTCAGGGTAGTTGTGTTTGTGCACTGTATGTTGCATTGGAGGAGGAATATGTTTAGACCCAATGTGGTGTTGGGAGTGGTGTTTTTTACATTTATTTCACAGGTTGGCTCTTGCAATTAGATGCTTATGAAAAACAAGATATAAAAATTCAGCGCTATATCTTACAAGGTACCACCACCCCCTTCACAACCACCCACACATGTGCACATGCAGAAATGTGCAACATATGTGCAGGCAACAACTCCTGCAAATCAGCCAACACTGTGTGAGAAGAGAGAGAATAGGGAGAACACAACCTGGTGACTAATTGTTCCTTGACAATAAGCAAAGCTCAAATCAAGTAGTTAGTTTACAACTGAGATGGATAATACTGCTTCCTATCAGTCTAATTTGAACAACAACACATATAGTATTGTTCAGTTGATCTGTAGCAGGTCTCTAGAAATGCCAAAAGCTACTGTTCTATATCTAGGAACAACCAAAAGGTTCTGTATAGCCTTCACAATTGTTCTATTTTGGGTATCATACATATTCAACCCCTTTGGATTTCAATAAATTGTATTATGTTACAAAGTGGGATACAAACATCTGCAAATAATACTCTGTACTTCTTAAAAATGAAAGAAAAAGTAAACGCTAATATACTTTGAATAGATAAGTATCCAACTTTATATAACAACAAGTATATCCAACAAGTATAACTTTGGCAACAATTACAGCTGTGAGTCTTTTTGAGATAGACCAAGGGCAAAAATGTGGTGTAGACATTTGGGAGGGGGGACGAAGAGTAGACGTGGGGCCCGGAGGTCCTCCCCCAGACATTTTTTCCTGCAATTCTACACAGTTTGACATGACTCATTATGCCTCTCTTGAGGGATATTTGGTGGGGTATATGGAGGTATATGGAGGAAAACACAGTATAAGTGTAATGATAAGTAGAAGGCCCCCCAACCCCCAAAAAATCTGTTTTTAGGTAAAAGGAAAGGAAATTAAAGGGGGATACCTAGTCAGTTGAATGCCTTCAAATGAAATGTGTCTTCCAGCATACAGTACCAGTAAAAGGTTTGGCCATACCTACATTCAAGGGTTTTTCTTTAATTTTACAATTTTCTACATTGTACAATAATAGTGAAGACATCGAAACTATGAAATTAAACATATGGAATCATGTAGTAACCAAAACAAGTGTTAAACAAATCAAACCAGATGGGATGGTATATCACTGCAGAATGCTGTGGTAGCCATGCTGGTTAAATGTGCCTTAAATTCTAAATAAATCACAGATAGTGTCACTAGCAAAGCCTCCCCACACCCTCACACCTCCTCCTCTATGCTTCACGGTGGGAACCACACATGCAGAGATCATCCGTTCACCTACTCTGCGTCTCACAAAGACACAGCGGTTGGAACCAAAAATGTCAAATTTGGACTCATCAGACCAAAGGACAGATTTCTACCTGTCAAATGTCCATTGCTCATGTTTCTTGGCTCAAGCAAGTCTCTTATTATTATTGGTGTCCTTTAGTAGTGGTTTCTTTGCAGCAATTTGACCATGAAGGCCTGATTCATGCATTCTCCTCTGAACAGTTGATGTTGAACTCTGTGGCGCATTTATTTGGGCTGCAATTTCTGAAGCTGGTAACTCTAATGAACTTATCCTCTGCAGCAGAGGTAACTCTGGGTCTTGAAGAAACTTTCAAAGTTCTTGACATTTTCCGGATTGAACACCTTCATGTCTTAAAGTAATGATGGTCTTTTCTCTCTGCTTATTTGAGTTGTTCTTACCATAATATGGATTTGGTATTTTACCAAATAAGGCTATCTTCTGTGTACCACCCCTACCTTGTCACAGCACAACTGATTGGCTCAAATGTATTAAGAAGAAAATAAATTACATAAATTCACTTTTAACAAGGCACACCTGTTAATTGAAATGCATTCCTGGTGACTACCTCATGAAGCTGGTTGAGAGAATGCCAAGAGTAGGCAAAGCTGTCATCAAGGCAAAGGGTGGCTTCTCTGAAGAATCTCAAATGTAAAATATATTTAGATTTCTTAAAAAATGTTTGGTTACTACGTGATTCCATATGTGTTATTTCATAGTTTTGACTATTATTCTACAATGTACAATAGTAAAAATAAAGAAAAACCCTTGATTGAGTAGGTGTGTTTGACTGACCAAAATGTTTGACTGGTACTGTATTTGTTTTAGGAAAACAACTAACTTCCTGCATTTCAACACATTTGCCATGTGGCTGAGAGAAACATTTGCAGTTTTAAAATGCTATTCTGCAGATTTTGTAGTTTTAAAGCTAATTTCATGCAATTTTACACATTTTGCCATGTGGCAGAGAGAAAAACAAATGCTTTTTTTATAGCTCATTTCATGCTATTCTTCATATTTTGCCATGAGGATGAGAGAAAATTGAGCAGTTTCAAAGATAATTTCCTGCTGCTCTTCACATTCCTCCTCACCAGCGTCATGATCAAAGTCTCATATGCAGTATATCGTTTGGTCATTGTACTGCCACAGAATGAATTGTGAGCCTTAAAAAAGCTTTATATACCAGAGCCGCGAGAAAAGTTCTATACATTATTGAAACAATGTTGCAATTGTTTGTGAGAATGTCAACAGGTGTGGTTCCAGTGGGGGAAAGACTATATTGGGGAAGGTTCCCGTGGGGTTTGCCATGGAAGCCAAGAAGGGGAGTGAGGTAGGAGTGAGGTCTGTGTGTGTGTGTGTGTGTGTGTGTGTGTGTGTGTGTGTGTGTGTGTGTGTGTGTGTGTGTGTGTGTGTGTGTGTGTGTGTGTGTGTGTGTGTGTGTGTGTGTGTGTGTGTGTGTGTGTGTGTGTGTGTGTGTGTGTGTGTGTGTGTGTGTGTGTGTGTGTGTGTGTGTGTGTATACTCAAACACACATGCACGTGGGGATCTGGGAGAGGAATTGTGTCCATCTGATGAATGGGCATGTGCTTGAACTCAATTTTATACACTAATTGTAGTCTCACCCATTCATTTCTAATGACTGGCCATTTTTAAACGTCAACACCACAGGTGTACAAAGGTTAAATAAAAACCCAAAATTTTTATGAAAATGTATTTTGTGTGTTCAGATGCCCTGTGTGGACAAAGTCATGGAACCTTATGATAATCAGATTAAATTAACTACATTTTTCAGAAAGAAAACTTGTAAATCGGTCCAATTGGTCCAACTTGTAAATCGGTCCAATCGGTCCAATTCTCCTGCAGAACACAGCAGGAGGGTTAGGGTAACTGTCTTGTGAAAATATCACTTTTAAAAGTTCATATTCTGTAAACTCACACCCAAATAATGCTGTTGACTCATCCAAAGCATAAACTGGAGGGAAAAAAAACTACAAAAACCTCAAACTTGTATCTCTAACAGGCCATTTAAAAAATGCTTGCTATTTCCTCATAGATGATGATGTCATCCTCCAGAGGAGGAGGATGTGCTGGCAAATCATTGGTCTCCTTACATTAATATTTTTAATGACTGGTATACGGTCACACCATTCTGTTGTTGGGGTACGCCAGTACCATTCCAACACAGAAAAGCAGCATTTTAACATACTTAATTGGCATTTTTTGGAAGGAAAACTATTTCACTCATATTGTAATCAATTATAGGTCATATTTCATAGAAATCTGGAAACACTGGACAGTTGCTTTAAAGGTCGACTTTGGGCAAAAATGATAAAATAACATATTTAAACGGTATAACTGATCAATAACTGATCAATGCACCATCATATCAGGTCATGTATTGCTTAAAAACAAAAACTAAATGGATGAATAAGATATTTGACCATTTCTTACCAATCTCTACAGCTTCTGTCTACCAAACAATCCTGTCAATTTGGCGTCAACCCTTACTGGAGCAGTTTGCTGGCTAGCTACAAGTGGCTAGATTAGCTAATGGACTAGCTATGTCGATTGTGGTGCTCATAACCAGAATTACACTTTTATGAACCCCCAAAGGCACACCCTATTTCTGTTTGAAAATTAAGAAAGAGGTGTTGGACCGGTTATCATGCACAAAGTCGACCGTTAATGCACATTTTCTGCAACTCTACATATTTGGCCATTGCTTATGACGTTTTCATATGCTATCTGGGGGCCCCCAACCCACCAAAACAAATTAAAAATAAATATATATATACAATGGGGAGAACAAGTATTTGATACACTGGCGATTTTGCAGGTTTTCCTACTTACAAAGCATATAGAGGTCTGTCATTTCTATCATAGGTACACTTCAACTGTGAGAGACGGAATCTAAAACAAAAATCCAGAAAATCACATTGCATGATTTTTAAGTAATTAATTTGCATTTTATTGCATGCCATAAGTATTTGATACATCAGAAAAGCAGAACTTAATATTTGGTACAGAAACCTTTGTTTGCAATTACAGGGATCATATGTTTCCTGTAGTTCTTGACCAGGTTTGCACACACTGCAGCAGGGATTTTTGCCCACTCCTCCATACAGACCTTCTCCAGATCCTTCAGGTTTCGGGGCTGTCGCTGGGCAATATGGACTTTCAGCTCCCTCCAAAGATTTTCTATTGGGTTCAGGTCTGGAGACTGGCTAGGCCACTCCAGGACCTTGAGATGCTTCTTACAGAGCCACTCCTTAGTTGCCCTGGCTGTGTGTTTCGGGTCGTTGTCATGCTGGAAGACCCAGCCATGACCCATCTTCAATGCTCTTACTGAGGGAAGGAGGTTGTTGGCCAAGATCTCGCGATACATGGCCCCATCCATCCTCCCCTCAATATGGTGCAGTCGTCCTGTCCCCTTTGCAGAAAAGCATCCCCAAAGAATGATGTTTCCACCTCCATGCTTCATGGTTGGGATGGTGTCCTTGGGGTTGTACTCATCCTTCTTCTTCCTCCAAACACGGCGAGTGGAGTTTAGACCAAAAAGCTCTATTTTTGTCTCATCAGACCACACGACCTTCTCCCATTCCTCCTCTGGATCATTCAGGTGGTCATTGGCAAACTTCAGACGGGCCTGGACATGCGCTGGCTTGAGCAGGGGGACCTTGCGTGCGCTGCAGGATTTTAATCCATGACGGCGTAGTGTGTTACTAATGGTTTTCTTTGCGACTGTGGTCCCAGCTCTCTTCAGGTCATTGACCAGGTCCTGCCGTGTAGTTCTGGCCTGATCCCTCACCTTCCTCATGATCATTGATGCCCCACGAGGTGAGATCTTGCATGGAGCCCCAGACCGAGGGTGATGGACCGTCATCTTGAACTTCTTCCATTTGCTAATAATTGCGCCAACAGTTGTTGCCTTCTCACCAAGCTGCTTGCCTATTGTTCCCCCATTCCCTGTGGCAATTTCGGCAATGGGTTAGTCTCTACGGGCCCGATTCAGACTTAGAAAATGTACGCCTTTCCTACGCAAATGTCAGTAGTTGGTATTCAGACTTACCGTATACAGGTGCTTAATGGGATTTGTTGGCGTGGTTCCCTTGCATGTGCTGAATAAATGTAATTCAACCACTGAAAACCCTCCCACTTGCTGGCCAACATCATTTCTTGTGAAGTTTTTATTCAATAGGGTTTTCTGTACATTTTTTAAAAGCCATCCCTTTAAATTTGGTGTACCTTTAATTTGAATTTTCTCGACGTGTAGGTTGAAGGTTATTGATCTCTGTAGCTGTTTTAAAATGACCAATGGCCTCATGGTAACATCCCTGAGCAGTTTCCTTCCTGTCCTACAGCTCAGTTCAGAAGGACGACTGTATATTTGTTGTGTCTGGGTGGTTTAATACATCCTCCACAGCATAGTTATTAACTTGACCAAGCTTAAAGAGATATGCAATGTCTGATTTGTTAATGTTACTCATCTACCAATCACTGCCCTTCTTTATGAGGCATTGAAAATCTCCCGGGTCTTTGTATTTGAATCTGCTTGAAATTCAATACTTGACTGAGGGACCTTACAGATGTTTTATCTATGGGGGACAGAGGAAGGGGTAGTCATTTAAAAATCATGTAACTTATTATTTGAATTGTTAAGACAACTTTTACTCCTGAACTAATTTAGTCTTGCCAAAACAAAGAGGGTGAAATACTTATGCAACAACAATATTTTAGCTATTTAATTAGTATTGATTGGTAAAAAAAGTTTTGACATTATAGAGTATTTTGCGTAGATGAATGACAAAACAAGATCATAATTCAATGTAAGAGCTCCAACTGCATATTTGGCCTTGTAGCTGAAACAGAACAGGGCTCTTGCATTGACAGTGATTTCTGATAACGGATGGATAAATCGAGGTTAAATGCGTTACACCAATGCAGATTTAGGCCAGCAACCTTTTGGACCATTTCAGTGGGCTAACCTAACCGCTGGACCATTTCAGTGAGCTAACCTAACCGCTGGACCATTTCAGTGAGCTAACCTAACCGCTGGACCATGCAATGACCATACTGTTCAGAAGTAGATGCATCTAGCAGCAGTCTACTCCTATATTGCACTAGATGTGTCTTTGTGTGCTAAATTAGCGCAGAATGAAACTGATGACATTGTTCAGGGACTTTAGTTCATTAGCATTTTTGTGCTTAGCATTAGCAGATAATATAAATGGCTTTAAGTGTCTGACAACCCCTTTCCAAATGACTGTTAATGTGGCCCTGATTAGCCTGTGTCTAGTGCAGACAAACTTCATGCAATTTGTCCAGATAGGAAGAGTTCTTACATATTTAATCTCTGGTTCTCTAGTTCTACTAATGGTCCTGTAGATGGATGAGGTCAATGGTTGGGCTATATTCTCTCATTCCACTAGACTGAACTGTAACTAGTTTCAACTGTAACTTGTTGGCAGTTGAAAGGGATGTTGCACACAAAAGTGACACCCCCAGATACAGAAGTTCAGATACTATACTGAAGAAGTCTAAAGATAGAATATTTGTTTTATACCAAAGGTGTTGTCGCTTTCTGTTTTCATACACCATGCCGAACATCCCAGCATGTCATATAGATCATTCCATAACATTTCAGCCAATACAACAATTGTAGGTCTACCATACCGCATTATCGTATAATTCTGTTCCATTGTATGTGCAGACATTACTAGTTAGGCCTACCTCTCAGTAGTATTAGAACCTAAGAACCCCTGATTTAATTTCCCTGATGCCAAGACAAAATGTGAGAATGTGCCAAGTGTAGAAATAGGGGGGGGTTCTTTTACGGACCAGGACCAGGAAGGGTGCCAAGCCGACACCAATCTAATATTTAAACGAGTTATTGGCTGCCGATGTGGTGCAACTTCTGTTAGGAGGATCACCTGCACCCACCACCTCTCCAAGGGCACACACACACACACACACACACACACACACACACACACTCACAAACACACACATACACACACCACCTCTCGGAGGACCTGCTTTTCTGAAGGGCTTAGCTCCTTAAACCTTCTAATTAAAACAAGAAATCTCTTCGCCAAGACCCCCACTGCAACCCACCCAAAAAGATTATTAGGAATTTAATGGGGGACATTTTGCCTCGCACACCATCTGAGACCCCGGACTTGTGGCAAAATTGTGGGAACGGTGACAAAAAGAGGGAGAGAGAGAGAGTGAGAGAGAGAGAGAGAGAGATGGGGATAGAGTGAGAGTGAGTATGTGTGAGGGGTGAGAGAAAGAGAGGGGGACATCTCTGAGCCAAGTAGAAGTAGAGGTGGAGAGTGGGCCACCGTTATGGAGCCCCACACATATAAATCAACATCACAGGAGCACAACATGTTTCACTTGTAATTACGGGGACGGTATTATTAACAGCCTATTCATTCAGGAGGATGTTTCTCTATAGAGGTACTCAGGTGTCTGTTAACCCCCAACACACACACACACACACACAGAGAGAGCTGTCCGTACTAAGGGCATTGATGAAAGGCTGGTATCGGTTAGCTGGCTTTAGGTCAATAAACCACTCTTCTACAGATCCTAGGTCAGCCCTAAAATGTGATAAGTGAAAACTGTCCCAGTTTCCATTGGCAAAGAATGAAAGTGAAGTGGATGCGGATATGGTAGGCTTTTCTCAGCCACATTTTACAGTTCATTCTTATAACACCTTTTATATAGCATAACACACATCAATCTTGAAGTTGTTAATACAGTAACTAAGTGACAAAAAGGCTTGGATAGATGTAGTACACATTGAGGTTTTTCTGCTCCTTTGTGGGCCTCTGTCAGGAGACAGTTTTGTCTCCTGAAATAGGAACATATGCTGTCTGCTAGGCTCTTTCTCTCTTCATCATGTGAAATATCACCACTCTGGGTTATATGACACTTACATATGCAGCCCAAGAATTACAAGCTCATCAAAAGCACTTGTTAATTCACAGGTATCATTTTTGCACCAGTCTGACAAAAGCTAGAGGTGTTCCTATTTCATTAGTACTAGATATTAGCAGGTAATGGCTGGTACTCTGTATTTAATTTGTACTAGATATTAGTAGGTAATGGCTAGTACTCTGTATTTCATTAGTACTAGATATTAGAAGGTAATGGCTGGTACTCTGTATTTCATTAGTACTAGATAATAGCAGGTAATGGCTCATATTCTGTATTTGATTTTACAGCCTTTGTAGCTAGTCTATATTAGTTCTTAATTGTTCTTCTTTGGAAAATGTTTATTAATAAACTTAATTATCTTCAAATATGCATTGGTTTTCAATTGAAAGGTACAATATTTGACCCAGCGACAGGTCTACTACACATCTTGCCCCAGAGCAGAACTATCAGGGAATGCGCCATTCACAAGTAGGCTAAACTAAAATGTAGCGATCACGTTGTGACTGATTGGACATTGTTTTACTGTAGCTTTATAGATCTTTAAGGCAAGTGAATTCAATTAGCCTATCCATGATATCTGAGTGGATATGGAACATGTATTTTCAACAGAGCTCTTTGAAGGTAACCTGTCAAATCATGTTTTGTATTTGCATGGTCTCGTGCATCCACGGACTCATTTCTCAGGATGACAATGCACATTCGCCCGGGGATTAGCGCGACCTATAGCCTACGACGCTTCCCAGCAAGCTTCTGATCTGCAGTCTGTCGCTATCTGGCTGAAGTCCACGCAGTTATAGCGCCCAACTTGGCGACATTTATGGCACAGGCTTTACAATGGACGCATGCCCACCTCTCCCTCCCTCTCTCCCTCTCTTTCTCTCTTTCTCTCTCTCTCGCTCTCTAACACACACATTTAGATGTTGTCTTTCTCTAACTGAGTTATTAATTAAGTAGAGATACATTTTCTGCCCCCAAGAAATACAAACTATTTTCGGGTGAATAAAATGTATCAATTTCTGTGTGATTTTTGGACATAGGCTATTTGAGGTTGCCAGCCTATAATCGAAAGGTCAAATGGGTAGTGTGGACAGTATAATGAATTAATTCAATTACATTTGCAACTAAATATTGCTTCATAATATCATGGTTACATTGATTGTGTGACTAACAATAAATTCAGGTAGGTTCGTTTCATAAGCTCTGAAATAGAATATTATTACAAAAGCCATCAGTCATTCGTCTTCAATAATGTCTTTGAACGTCACATTATCACTGAAAAACCTTATGCATTGATTTCTATATTCGGCAAACACGGAAAACAATGGAGGCTCTTTAATTCCATTTTATTTAACGTTATGTTGTTTAAAAAACAATCCCATTACCAGATACAAATTTGAAAGAAGGTGAAAAAAACAGAAGCGCACTATACCCCCACGAACACTTCATTGAATAATACAATAATTACATAATTGGTGTGTGCCAAATATACATTTCAAATTAAGGCAGCCTGTTCATATAAACGAAATTATTACGTGAGAATTTTCCATAAAGAGATGTTAATAATTTGCCTAACATTATTGTTATAAAAGTATTCAATTTCTAAAGAGCTAAAATAAGCTTTATGCCAATAGGCCAATATTTTTAAGATGAGAATTTAGGAAATAAAGTAGACTAAAATTCTCTCCATAGTTGCATATGAATAGACAAAATATTAACATGTAAACAATAGTCCTCGGTAACAAATCGAATGTGCCCACTATATACAAAAATGTGCATTGATTTGTTGCAAGAAATAAGAAAGATAGCGTGTTCAGTTCCAATATCAGAAATGTGTGTAGGCCTACATTGATTAATTTTTCACAAGGCATAGGCTATAACTTGAACAACGACATAGGCTATAACCTGAATAACGAGATTCATTCCAATGTCATTTTCAGATGAATTTTAAACATGTTATAAATACAAAGGGTTATGTTCCCCCTTTCAAACATCTATTCAGTGACACGTGTATTTCATATTTTATAAATAGGATAACTGTACATTCTTCGATTCATATTTCACTTGATAATTGACACAACGTTTGACACTGTAGAAAACACACAATATGTGAACATTTATTTACATATGTCTACCATCCATAGACAAATGATATCTAGATAAATAAATCCAGATTAAATAACTTACAAATAAATACAAGCCTGGCTTGGAACAATTTATGCAACACTTGAGGCAATGAAAACGTATAGGAATTGTCTGAAGCGTCTTCTAATAGCTCATTTGTTCCAGTTGACTGGTGCCCTACTGACCTGCACGTTTAGTGGGTCATAATAGAGTTGTCTCAGACTGCATGGAGTTCTTTATTGCATACTGTAGTTCCCTTCGCCTTTTATTGCTGTCTTATTTAAGACGTTGCATCACTAGGCCAAACTCCACCATGTCACATTACCCTTTGGATTAATACAATTAGGAATAGAGCATATTCAGCATAAGTATAGTTTGGTATACTACTTTAATGTGTAAGGGCATCAACAAATTATTTCCAAAAAGAATGTTCTTGCATAACAATTTGTGAATAAACATAGCCTATCCATGTGTGTCACTTATCCTACTTCTTGACTCTTACAGGAGATGTAGTGGGCCTATTAACTGAACGCTATTTGACAATCTCCCAGACCTCTGTTTGTTTCCGTTGCCTGCATGGTGTGTTTTCCCTAAAATGATCCCACTACAAAACGTATTTACCCTCAGGACAATTAACATTCAATTACAATGAATAAGTGACTATACATCAGATGGCCCACACCACAACCAACCCTCTGGGCACAGACGTCAATTCAACTTCTAATCCACGTTGGTTCAACGTAATTTCGTTGAAATGACATGGAAACAACGTTGATTCAACCAGTGTGTGCCCAGTGGGAAGTGCCCAAAATGGGCCAAGTTGTCAATAATACATGTGTGGGTTCTGTATTTTAGCCTAATTAGGCTACTCCACTATAAGCTGGTCACATTTGACTTTTCTCTTATCAATTATGAAAGGGCGTGTTTAGTTCCTCCTGCATTGGGTAGAACTGGCTGCGGAGGTGGATGTCATAGGGGACATGGATATCCCGGATGTCAGAGGACCCCCGTGACATTGAGTTCTGACCGAGGGAGTTGCGACCCGCCACCGCCGCGCAATACCGCATACCGTAATGACAGCTCTTTCCATAGTCCGCTGGCTCCTCGTGCTTTAGGGAGAATATCCCGTTAAAGTTGATTGGAGGGCTCAGAGCACCACTGTCGAATTGAGGGCTCGAACATTCTGGGGACGTGCTCTCGTAGAAGGACTCGTAGGCACTGCAGTAGGAGCTAAATGGTCTGAAAGGTTTGGCGCTGTCCATGGTGCTGCTGCCGTGGCCTGAAGACGCTACAGCCTCGGTGGAACTGTGATAAGGCGCAGGGTACATAGCGTCGAATGGGGACCTACCAGTGAAAGATGTCTCTCCGTTGTGGTCCGTGATGACATTTCTGGCATTGAGCTGGAGACAGCCCGCCACTAAGTTGGTGGTTGGCTGAGACAGTCCCTTGCAGAGCGCCTGGACAAATGCCAATAGGTCGGGTCTCTTGCCGGTGCTGAGGATCTCCGACAGCGCCCAGATGTAGTTCTTGGCCAGTCGGAGAGTCTCAATCTTGGACAGCTTCTGCGTCTTGGAGTAACAGGGCACGACTTTGCGCAGGCAGTCCAGCGCGTCGTTCAGCCCGTGCATCCTGCTCCGCTCGCGCGCGTTGGCCTCCTGGCGCCGAATTTTCACCCTGTCCACGCGCCCCTTGGTCATCTTCTTTTTACGTGGGCCTCTCCTCCTTCCTGGTAAACCGTCCACGTCCTCGTCTTCTTGGCCTAGCTCCTCTCTCTCGTCCTCATCCCTCTCCGACTCTAACTCATCCTCCGTGGTTTTGATGTGGGTCTGGGAGATGGTATCGGCTGCTTTTAGGAAAGGTTCTTGTTTACTGACCTTGATCTCGCGCACGCAGTCTAGAGGGAAGTTGGCCCCATACTGGGTCCCGGTCCCTGGCCTCATTGCTGGCTCATCAAACGGTAAGGTCAACATCGTTCTTCAGCGTGACAGAGGGAAGATACGGCTGATTAGTCCGATGTTATCCGTGATTTTATCATTAGACATTTATTAACATTCTTTGCATTATATTTTACCCATGGCCTTATCTGGACAAATTGACATCCAACCGAATTGAATATTATAGGCTAAAATCATTCAATTTTCTTGAAATATATCTATAAAGGTCTATGTCATATAGATGGTATGCATCTGTATGACTTTAGTACACATCTTTACATGATTAGCCTATTACTGATAATAATCCAATGATAAGGACAGTAGCCTAGACACCATACCATTAATTAATTAATTCATTAATTCATTCAACTGAGCATCCTTTTAAACCCCAATTATAAACTATCCTTTTGTTAGATACTTTGATTTCAATTCAATTTCCATCCCACAACATGACACCACTGCATTCTTTTTTTCCCCACACTCAGTCTACATGCATGTTTTCCCTCACCTGGATCCTGTGTCAAACAGTGCACATCTTCTCAATAGCCTTCCAGGTAGCTTTACGCGCCAGCACCTTTTTGTTATCGCGATGGGAGATAGCACCAGAGTGGTCCTACTCTCCTTCTTCTCTCTCTCTGTCTGTCTGTCTCTCTCTCTCTCTCCCCCCCCCCTCTCTGTCTCTCTCTCTCTCTCTCTCTCTCTCTCTCTCTTTGAGAAATGACACCGATGCCAACCGCCAGAGCTGGTACCCATGCCATCTGCTGATGACGTCACCTGGCAGCGTTGGCCACGTGGTGTGGTCTCGAGGGACTGTTGAATTTCTCCCTGATCATCTGGCATGCTTCTTGCTTCTGGGAAACATCGCAAAGCTTCCCTATAGCTTCTTTAGGAACGGGAGGAAACCAGTAGGGACCTCACACAAAGAACAGATAATACAACAGATGCATGTAAATTCCAAAGAATAGATGTATTCAATGTGAATATCCATTTTCTGTCTCAGGGCATGGTAATGTGTGGATTTTAAATGATAAAAGCAAGGCAATTACGGGGGAATTAAGGATGTAGTTTTAAGCAATTGTATTGAATTCAATGTTGATGACATGCTATGTTGAAGGTACATAAAACATTACATGAAATGCATGTAATGCATACAAGCCAGAAATACCCACTTCAGAAGATGCTTAGGTTACACAAATGAGTGACAGCTAGAGTGACATGATTGATAGCTCCTGTCTTTTGGGTCATGTTGTCAAGGGCGTTTGCCAATTGGCTGTGTTTGCACCGATCAGGAGATTCCCAAGGCTTCTCCTAAATGTAGACTTTTTGGGAGAGGAGTGTCATAAAAATAATAACCTGCGATTAGCTAGCATTAATATGCACTAACACCGGTTATGGATGTGTTGAGTAATGCAGCTTCATACCAATAGGCCCCCAGAGGCCAATCATACTAGTGTGCCTCATTCCATAGTTGCACACAACATCTTTCAATATGAACCGTTTATTGTTACCGTAGAGTAAACTCAATTGTTATACGATAACTGAGAATGGAGGGTTGATTGAGATCAAAGGTTTTTTGAGTTTAGTTTAGTTTATTCATTTTGACCATTTAACAAAAACAAAAACAAGCACACATAACACTTGAAAAAGCCATACATGAGTAAAATCATTGAGGATAATCCACAGTAACGTCTTGAACTTATTTCCACTGTGGTCCTCGAGACAAGTATTTACATTCACTAGTATTTACATTCTGGATTTAGGGGAAACATTAACATTTGAGTGGTGGCATCTCTGAATCTCTGGTTGGTGGTTGACTAGATGTTTCATGCTTGATTGGTATGTATCAGTCCATGCTTATGTATATGAGTTGACAATATGAATAGCATGTCTTTTTTGAACCAGATGACCAAGCATTAACACTTTTGTTCCTTGTCTGGTGATTTGGGGTTAATCTGGGAGGTGGCTTGTATATCTGCTTGTATTCTTCTGTTAATTTGAAGGACATGACTCCCATGCATTCAAATACCAGTTAGGGGACTGGGCTGCCTCCATAGCTGCTTTAGTCCTATCAGATATGATGAACAAGCCACTCATTCGCTAATCTCTTGTGAAAGATGAAAACATTAAAATGATACGTCTGTTGGTGGTCTGTGGAAAATTAGGGTTATGAGGACAAATTTCACTGGTGCCAATCAACTCAGAGACACCAAGGAAGCCACATGCTTCTACCTAATAACATTTTTATACTCGTTAAAGAGCATCGTAGATTCACTAGTATTTACATTCGGGATTTAGGGGAAAAAACTAACATTTGAGTGGGTGGCATCTCTGGTTGGTGGTTGACTAGATGTTTCATGCTTGATTGGTATGTATCAGCCTATGCTCATGTTTTGAGTCTGCACACATGCACACATGCACGCACAAACGCACACACACACACACACACACACACACACACACACACACACACACACACACACACACACACACACACACACACACACACACACACACACACACACACACACACACACACACACACACACACACACACACCTCCATCTCAGCCTGCCCACCTCGCCCCCCTCTATAGATGCCTCAGCTGGCGACAAGCTTTCCGGTCCAGTACACACACCAACATCTGATGAGTCAAACTTCCCATTTCAGACTAATCACTTGACTGCACTAATTGCAAATGCAAATATGCAAATTTATATTAATTAATTACTCTGTTAATTAGTTCTCTGGTCTTTTTGGGCCATAAATCATTGTGCAGGAGAAGGGAGAGAGACTAGACCCATCCCATTTCACATAAAACATTTAATACACACCCCAGCTCCGAAATAGTGCACGTGCTTACTTACATTTTTTTTTTTAAATTAAAAATATAGAAAGACGCTTGCTCACTACTGTTGTAAAGAAGAAGAATTCAATTAAGGGGTTGTGATTCAAAAACGTTTGATAAAAAGGGAACATATCATCCTTTGTATTTATACCATGCTTGGTGTAGAATGTCATCCAGCGTTTTAATTATTACATATTTAAGACAGACAGGGTGCAAACAAAGAATGTCATTGAGATCTCTAATAGCATCAAAGGTATTCTTGGTGTCTCTCTTACTGACTGTCTGTTTTATGTTGATATCAATACTGTAAATATTTAAATGATCAATTGCAATAGAATACAAAAAGCTTGGATACCAAATGTAAAAGGCCCAGCCCTGGAAAAGTGAAGACTTTTCACACTTTCATTTCAGAGCTGTAGTTCGCTTAAAGAGTTTGTTTCTATATCCCCTGTGTGAAAATATTAATTTACTTCTGTCTCAGGTTGAAAACTTGGATAAAAAATAAACAGAAGTGTTGACATACAAAGGTACCCAGGTGTAAGACACATAGCCTGTTAATGGTATGGAAATATGGAGCTGTGAATAATTCATTAATGTTTTAGAAATCAGAATGCTAATTGGTTACCTTGGTGGGAAGCTCTGGTGCAATGGGAACTGTTTCAAAGAAATGAGTGTTTTACTCTATTTGACCAACATTTTTAACATTGTAACCTAATAGTTTGCTGATTATTTGTTGTTAATCTTAATAGTAAGGGGTGGAATTGGTGAAGTACTACGATCATAATCTAACATTCTACTTTGGGCTTTTATAGAATGAGCAAATTTCCTGTCTACTGAGGTATTTTCATAAATTCATACTCTATTTGACCCCATGTCATTTAGAGTGCAAACAACATTTGATGCATATTCTGGCCACAATATAACATTTATTTTTCATCATAACCTTTCCGTGTTATGCCAGATATTAGGAGGGATTCAGAGGTTTGACTTCCAATAATTTATGAAAATGAAGTATTGTTCAGTTCCAGCAGGGTTGATGTGTCAAATTATTTTACATTTTGTTGTTGAATTCAGCCAATGATGTCACCAAGGGATTGAGACCGGGGAGGAGCAGAGGGTGAGTGGATGCCAGCTATGTTGATTTGAGTGTTGTTAATATCTTTGCCGTGCCAGAATTGGAGATCAGGCCAGGGTTTTCTTCGCTGCAGCCCTTTGGCTGTTAGTTCACCTGAGTTCCTGCAGGATGCATGTTGTGTGAACATCCCTGATCCACCCTACATCTTATCTCTGGTGGTTATTGCTGTGGGGAGACTGGTTGGCAGAGACTGAGTCTGGGGACTCGGGGAGGGGGAGGGGGGTTTGGCAAGGGATCTGGCTACCTCCATTGCCTCCTACAGTCTCCATACCACTTAACTCCACTGCCTCCCCCTGTCTCCTCTTGCCTCCCCTGCCTCCCCTCTCCCCCTCTATTTCCTCCTGTCTCCCCCTGTCTCCAGTGCCTTCCCCTTTTATAACTCTATAATGAAATTCTACACTTTTTGCCAAGGGGCAGGGATGAATTTTTTGCTGTTTTATAGCTAATTTCCTGAAATTCTATGAATGTTGCTATCTAGAGCCTTCCAGACTTCCAGGGGGGCCCCAACCCTGGAGTTCGGGGGGCCCAGGACACATGCGCTGCGTGCCTGTTCGGTAATCCGGTCCTGCCTACATGCAGCCCCCTGCCACTCCTTGTCTCCCCCTGCCACCCTTCCCATCTCCATCTACCCCAGTTTACCTCCCCTTGTCTCCCTACCCACCTCCCCCTGTCTCCCCTGTCTCCTCCAGGTCTCTCTTGACTAACCTGGTAAAATGAAGTTTAAATAAATAATCTCCCCACCTGCCCGAGGCAGCTCTCTAGCCAATTGTTCCCTGCAGGCGATGCCCAGTCCAGATTAGGGAACCTTGCCTCCTCAGGCTCTGGCTCTGGCTCTGGAGCTTGGAAGGTTTGTTCTTAGTTAAGCTGCTTGACTATTCATGAAGACAGGACAGCTTCTGAATATGAGTCTATCACTGGCACAGGTATACCAGTGGACTTTCTCACAACAAATAAACAACAATAGATGGATAGACTTGGTTCTTGGTGCCAAGATTAGATAGACTAATACTTTATTGATCCCTAAAGGAAAATCAATATTCATAAGTGGAGGTATAGACAGGTTTATATTATTGACTAACACAGCATCCTCAGAGGTGAGTCACATCACCTGCCATTATTATTCATAATATGAGGTGGGTGGTTGGTTGGTGGAAAGGGCATCACAATGAAGGTTGTTATTTTGTGGCGTGAAACTTGGACTTCTGCCCAGTTTCTCAGATGATGAAAATCACCTTCATGTGTCCCCGCTGGCAGGTGTAAACAAATGAACAAATTGCAACCTTTTAAATAGAAAGTGAATATAGTTTGAGCCTAGTGATTACCTCTCCAACGGAGGTGTTGGCTTCCTCTGTGTAAGACATGTGCCAGGATTCAGGAATGACACTTCTTATTTCACAAATCTGTCACTCACCGTGCAACACCTTTGACATTTGAAATGTAATTTCTATTCATTTAATGAGTGTTAAGTACATGTTCTGTCACTGACAATTAGATACAAGTTTGATTGGAGGAGAAGAAGCATTTAAATTGTACTCAAAGTAAGCATAGATATTACTAGATATGGACTATTTCAGCCCATTTAGCTTAATAAATCAAATAGAGCACTGACAGTACTAGGTTGCTTGTACAGTTTCGGGTGGTATCAGGCCAAGTCCAATATTTACTGGATACTATAGTTCAAATACAGTAATATGACCTACATGTTGTTGTGGCATTTCAGTAATGTTAGAGGAAGGTTATGGCTTAGTTAGTGGAGCCCCAGCTGGTTGTGGGAATGTCATTTTTATCACGTGCCATCAAACCTCTGTTCCAAAGCCAATCTAATTGTCTAAACTGGAATGGAACGGCACCCTATTGTACAGTGAGGCACTAAGGCAAATATTGTTTTGGACGATTTCCTGGAAATCCTTTACAAAAAATCACTTCAAGATCACATTAATACATGAATGGATGGATGGACATGATAGTTGATGGATATGGATGGAAATCCATAGGCACATGCATACGAACCACTTCTGCCATTTCTATAACCCGAACAGAAACCATCTCGGTGGCATCTGCATGTGTTCTTCAATGGAAGTGTATAATATCGCTGAACACTTTAACACTAATAGAACTCTTACATTCTAATAGGGGTTGCTAATGACCCGTGTGAAAACAGAGGAGCTTCGGCAGAGAAGAGAGAGATCAGATGCAAATGACACAGCTTGCTACGACACTAATGGCCGTCGAGAGGTTGTACTGAACGCACACATACTGTTTACTCATGTTGCTCTTCATGTAAAGAAAGATTGGTGTGCCATGGGAAAAGGAAAATGGAGTTGGGTTGTAAAATGTACACATACATACGCGCAGAGATATGTCCGTAGCTATGTACAGTATGTCATGAACACAAACAAACAGTGAAACATGCTCAAACACATAACTCATGATAACACCAACACACCTTTCAACGTTACAGAAAGTTAATGCACATGTCAAATAAAAGCACAAATACCATCTGGTTGGTTTGTACTAATGAGTTGCTTGATTTAACTCATTTCACCTCTGTTGAATGGTACCAGTGCTGGGAGACTTGATGCTTGGAGTGGGGTTGGTTAGAGAGGCGTGCTGGTCTAGTTGGGTCTCTGGACCCTCAGGACATGGTTAAATGTCCTTGGTTTCAACAGACAGCTGTCCCTACTTAGACTCTAATTTCATATTCTCCTCCCTCCCCTCCTCTCCCTACAGTCTGGTGGATAAGATGCATTCATAGACTGGAAACAAGGGCCTGGCACCACGTCCACTCCCCCGCCTTGTTGACTAAACTAATCTACCCAGCCACAGTGCTGCCACCGAGGGAACTCGGACCACTACTTGACTCTGTGATCTGGGATGGTTGTGGAGATTAATTTCCTGAGCCATTAAAGGATGGGCCGTGTGCTAGAGACTGGGGAAGAGAAATATGTACAGTGCATTCGTAAAATATTCAGACCCCTGACTTTTTCCACATTTTGTTACATTACAGCCTTATTCTAAAATGGATTAAATGTTTTTTTTCCAACCACCAATCCAATCTACACACAATATCCCATAATGACAAGGCAAAACTAGGTTTCTATATATCTTTTTTACAAATGTATTACAAATAAAATGAAAATATAACATTTACGTGAGTATTCAGACTGTTTGCTCAGTACTTTGTTGAAGCACCTTAGTCAGCGATTACAACCTTGATTCTTCTTGGGTATGATGCTATAAGTTTGGCAAACCTGTATTTGGGGAGTTTCTCCCATTCTTCTCTGCAGATCCTCTCAAGCATTGTCAGGTTGGATGGAGAGCGTTGCTGCAGAGGGCTTTCCAGAGATGTTGATTGTGTTCAAGTCCGGGCTCTGGCTGGGCCACTCAAGGACATTCAGAGACTTCTGCATTGTCTTGGCTGTGTGCTTAGGATCGTTGTCCTGTTGGAAGGTGAATCTTCGCCCCCAGACTGAGGTCCTGAGGTCTCTGGAGCAGGTTTTCATCAAGGATCTCTTTGTACTTTGCTCCGTTCATCTTTCCCTCGATCCTGACTAGTCTCCCAGTCTCTGAAAAACATCCCCACAGCATGATGCTGCCACCACCATGCTTCACCGTAGGGATGGTACCAGGTTTCCTCCAGACGTGACGTTTGGCAATCAGACAAAAGAGTTCAATCTTGGTTTCATCAGACCAGAGAATCTTGTTTCTCATGGTCTGAGAGTCTTTAGGTGCCTTTCGGCAAACAAGTGGGCTGTCATGTGACTTTTACTGAGGAGTGGCTTCCGTCTGGCCACTCTACCAGAAAGCCCTGATTGGTAGAGTGTTGCAGAGATGGTTGTCCTTCTGGAAGGTTCTCCCATCTCCACAGAGGTACTCTGGAGCTCTGTCAGATTGTCCACCGGGTTCTTGGTCACTTCCCTGACCGATGCCCTTCTCCCCCAATTGCTCAGTTTGGCCGACAGGTCAGCTCTAGGAAGAGTCTTGGTGGTTCCAAACTTGGGGACCTTCAATGCTGCAGACATTTTTTGGTAACTTTCCCCAGTTCTGTGCCTCAACACAATCCTGTCTCACAGCTCTACAGACAATTTCTTCGACCTTATGGCTTGGATTTTGCTCTGACATGCACTGTCAACTATGGGACCTTATATAGACAGGCGTGTGCCTTTTCAAATCATGTCCAATCAAGTGAATTTGCCACAAGTTGACTCCAATCAAGTTGTAGAAACATCTCAAGGATGATCAATGGAAACATGATGAACCTGAGCTCAATTTTGAATATCATAGCAATAATTATGTAAATAGGTATTTTTTTTATTAGATTTTTTATTAGCAAAAACGTCTAAAAACCTGCTTACACTTTGCCATTATGGGGTATTGTGTGTAGATTGGTGCTCCCATTTGAGAATAAGGCTGTAACTAAACAAAATATGGAAAAAGTCAAGTGTTCTGAACACTTTCTGAATGCACTATTTATCTCAGTGATGGTCTGTGCTGTTTAAGATGAGGGAGGACGATACATTTTTTTATGAGCATGGCCTTATTTCTATTACAGGATATTGGATGACTGTCATTCATATTCCATTCACCCAGCTCAATGTAACATTGATAGATTTAGGCTACTACATGATACTCACACTCATCATGACGATGCTACAACCTAGCCTAAGAATGAACGTTTACAACGTAGGTGCACAGTTCAAGATATTTTTTGTAACCAAGGTGACAGACAGTAACACATTCAATACCGTCTTGCACACTCTTGCCTGCATCTAGCTGATCTAGGGTGTAATCATTAGTCCAGCTGTTGCAAACGAGAGTTTCTATTGGACAAATTCAGGTGAGTTTATCCCCATTTCGCTCCGTTTGCTTCCATTTAAGAAGATGTTTTTTAACAGAATCGACGGAACTAACACAACCCTGATCATACACAAACACATGTTCATTTTCATAGCAGCCACATACAAACAGCATGATCACTTTTCTCTATGTAATTCCTTCGCACATCTACCAGCTCTCCTCCTCTCTCACCTTTTCCCTTCGCTTGTGGTCTTCAGTGCACAACACATCAGCTGTCTATGACCAGCCCCAAAAAACTTTCTAAGCCAAACCTTCATATCATAACCACTAACTGCTACACACAGCATACATTATTGTAACCATATTATTGTAGCCATACAGTGTACAGTCAGCAAGCAGTTTAGCAGTTACACCGGCGGGCCCCTCTGGCAATAAATTAATAAAACCAAAAGCTTACCTTGACTTGGAAGAGTTCCAGTGTTGGATACCCACAGCCTGCTAGCTAACATAACATTTCTCTCTGTTCGAGTCGGATGTTTGAGTATGCTAAACTAGCAAGCTAGCTAAGTAAATGAAAGTGAAAAAAATACTACAAAATATGGATCACTCTCCCTCTCTCTCTTGCTTCTTCCTTTTTGAAGAAATGTATTTGTTTAAGAACTGTTCAACTATTGTCTTTCTCTCTCTTTGAGTCAACTAATCACCACGTTTTATGCACTGCAGTGCTAGCTAGCTGTAGCTTATGCTTTCAGTACTAGATTCATTCTCTGATCCTTTGATTGGGTGGACAAATTGTCCTCCGGAAGTTGCCATAATTAATGTGTAAGTCTATGGAAGGGGGTGAGAACCATGAGCCTCCTAGGTTTTTTATTGAAATCAATGTATCCAGAGGAGGAAGGAAACTAACTGTCCTCCTCTAAAACACACTGCAAAACAGTGTGTTTTAATCAATATTTAGTGAGATTTTAATATATTTAATATAGTTTAATATAGCTTTTTTAATGTTTCACTATTTTAATTTTATGAAATTCACTGAGGAGGATGGTCCTCCCCTTCCTCCTCTGAGGAGCCTCCACTGGTATAACTACACTACGCATCTGAAACAAGCAGCAGCATAGTTTTAAAAGTTACAGGTTCATCTACTTGTGTCTACTTATCTACACTTTGTCTCAAAATAAAAACACCATGAATTAAAGCTGACTGTATCCCTTCATCGTTATCACAGATGCTTCCTGGCAAAATGCTAATATAGTCTCCATTAATCCCCTAATAAATGCTGCTCACTTTGTGAGTAAATACATGATGTAACACTAAGCAGCCAGTGAACTGCATGGGTTTGTTATTGTCGTGCCCATTGGAACGTTATCTCTCTCTCTCTCTTCTCTCTGTTCACAGCCGATCTGATATCTGATAGGCCCATCTGGTCAGCCTGCTCTGGGGCTGCCGCTGCGTTAGTCATGGCCTGGCCTGGCCGTGTCCACTTCTGCCCACTGCCCACCCTCCAGCCTGTCTCTCTGGGGTCTGTCCAGTGGGCAGTGTTCATGCCACCCACAGACAGCCTGCTGTGCCCACTGCCCGGCCTTTTCCAGTTGAGCTAGGCCTGAGCGGCCGGACGGATGGAGGGATGTACTGTGTGGCTGTGAAGGAACACCGTGAACCACCATGAAATATGGAATAACAGCAAGAAGTTGAACAACAATAAGTCACAGATGGCCCTTCACTTTTAAAAGCATTCAGTGCCATAAGGCTAATGAATATGGATGGAATAATGGTGTTGAAGGAGATTAACTCCCCTATGAGCTATAGAACACCGTTTGGGTCTTTGCATGCAAAAAAAAGATGCAAGTCAAATACACCATTACATTTGCACAAGCAAGCCAGGTGTCACCACTACGATCAGTAGCACTGTCAAATATGTAAAAAAAAACAAGTCTCCAAACAAGCACACGCACCGTCTGTGTGAGCATTTGAAATAAGAGCAAGATCAAGCGAGCAGGATAAAAAATTGTGCAAATATCTATGTTATTAGATATAATAATATGTTATTAGAAACTTTGGGGTAGCTAGCTAGCTTTAGCTTGGTACCGTCCTAGCTAGCACCAATGCAACCAGCCTGAAAACAATGACCAGCAGAAACTGCAGTCATTTTCAATATTCTCAGAAATGATTTAGGGATCCATGTGAGTAAGTATTAGCTAGGTAGCCACTTGTTGTACTCCTATTAAACTCGAACTTCAGTTTGTGAAAATAACTAGCTAGCCTGCTACGTAACCCTGTTGCCCAAAGTAACATTATAAGCATCCAGCTAGCTTCATCTGGCGAGTGAGTCTTGACTGGACCGGGTTATGTGTTGTGAAGCTAGCCACAATAAGGATTAACCACCATAGTGGAATTAGCGTTTGGCCTTCAAAATAAGTCCCTCTTTGAAAGTGATGCAAATGGTTACAATTGGTGGAATAATGCCATATTTAGACTAGATAATGGTCATCTCTACGGGATGGTCATCCCCCCGCAAGACAGTTGAGCTAACTTGCGCTAATGTGATTAGCATGAGGCAGTAAGTAACAAGAAAATTTCCCAGGACAGAAAGCTTAAATTCTTGTTAATCTAACTGCACTGTCCAATTTACAGTAGCTATTACAGTTAAATAATACCATGCTATTGTTTGAGGAGAGTGCACAGTTATGAACTTGAAAATGTATTAATAAACCAATTAGGCCATTTGGGCAGACTTGACACAATATTTTGAACAGAAATGCAATGGTTCATTGGATCAGTCTAAAACGTTGCACATACACTACTGCCATCTAGTGGCCAAAATATAAATTGTGCCTAAACTGGATTAATACATTGTGGCCTTTCTCTAGCATTTCAAAGATGATGGAACCAAAAAATTAAATAAATAAACATTTATTCTTTGTATTATCTTGTACCAGATCTAATGTGTTATATTCTCCTACATTCATTTTGCATTTCCACAAACGTTAAAGTGTTTCCTTTCAAATGGTATCAAGAATATGCATATCCTTGCTTCAGGTCCTGAGCTACAGGCAGTTCGATTTGGGTATGTAATTTTAGGCGAAAATGAAAAAAAAGGGTCTGATCCTTAAGAGGTACAAGGTTGGAGTGTTGGAATGTTGAGCAATGAAATGGGGTATCAGTCTATTCGGTGACACCCACAGAACACAACTGTGAAGAGTTTACGCAATATTAGCATAGTAGCTCATTGCAGGACTTTGGCGGTGGGACTTTGCCTCCCCAGTCAGCCTATTGTGCATATATTGACATTCATATTGCACTGTACACTCTTACTTAAGGATTTGTGATCAATGAAATATGGCATCAGTCTACTCAGTACCCAAGTGCGTTTTTACCAAAGTCCTCCTCAGAGTTATCAGACTCCAAAACACCACGTTGTATTGTGTTCAAATCAAATTTTATTTTATTTGTCACAAGTGCTGTATACAACCTTACCATGAAATGCTTACTTTCAAGCCAACAATACAGATTTAAGAAATACAGTTAAGAATATTTTTACTGAATAAAATAAAGTAAAAAATAAATAAGTAACACAATAAAATAATGATAGTGAGGCTATATACAGAGGGTGCAGGTACCAAGTCAATGTGCAAGGGTACAGGTTAGTCGAGGTCATTTGTACATGTAGGATAATAGATAATAAACAGTGAGTAGCAGCAGTGCAAAAACAAAGGGGGGGGAGGTCAATGCAAATTGTCCAGGTGGCCATTTGATTAATTGTTCAGCTCATGGCTTGTGGATGGCAGGAAACTTGGCCCCTGTGATGTACGATGCCGAGCAGTTGCCATACCAGGCGGTGATGCAGCTGGTCAGGGTGATCTCGATGGTGCAGCTGTAGAACTTTTGGAGGATAAATACACATAAACTTAGCAAAAAATAAATGTTCTCTCACTGGCAACTGTGTTTATTTTCAGCAAACTTAACATGTGTAAATATTTGTATGAACATAACAAGATTCAACAACTGAGACAGAAACTGAACAAGTTCCACAGACATGTGGCTAACAGAAATGGAATAATGTGTCCCTGAACAAAGAGGGGGTCAAAATCAAAAATAACAGTCAGTATCTGGTGTGGCCACCAGTTGCATTAAGTACTGCAGTGTTTCTCCTCCTCATGGACTGCACCAGATTTGCCAGTTCTTGCTGTGAGATGTTACCTCACTCTTCCACCAAGACACCTGCAAGTTCCTGGACATTTCTGGGGGGAATGGCCATAGCCCTCACCCTCCGATCCAACAGGTCTTAGACATGCTCAATGGGATTGAGATCCCGGGTCGTCCCTGGCCATTGCAGAATACTGACATTCCTGTCTTGCAAGAAATCATGCACAGATCAAGCAGTATGGCTGGTGGCATTGTCATGCTGGAGGGTCATGTCAGGATGAGCCTGCAGGAAGGGTACCACATGAGGGAGGAGGATGTCTTCCCTGTAACGCACACCATTGAGATTGCCTGCAATGACAATAAGCTCAGTCCGATGATGCTGTGACACACCGTCCCAGACCATGACAGACCCTCCACCTCCAAATTGACCCCGCTCCAGAATACAAGCCTCGGTGTAACGCTCATTCCTTCGATGATAAACGCGAATCCAACCATCACCCCTGGTGAGACAAAACCGCGACTCGTCAATGAAGAGTACTTTTTGCCAGTCCTGTCTGGTCCAGAGACGGTGGGTTTGTGCCTAAAGGCGACGTTGTTGCCGGTGATGTCTGGTGAGGACCTGCCTCTCTCAGCCTATTGCGGACAGTCTGAGCACTGATGGAGGGATTGTGCGTTCCTGGTGTAACTCGGGCATTTGTTGTTGCCATCCTGTACCTGTCCCGCAGGTGTGATGTTCAGATGTACCGATACTGTGCAGGTTTTGTTACACCTGGTCTGCCACTGCGAGGATGATCAGCTGTCCATCCTGTCTCCCTGTAGCACTGTCTTAGGCGTCTCACTGAACGGGCATTGCAATTTATTGCTTTGGCCACACCTGCAGTCTTCATGCCTCCTTGCAACATGCCTAAGGCACGTTCACGCAGATGAGCAGGGACCCTGTGCATCTTTCTTTTGGTGTTTTTCAGAGTCAGTAGAAAGGCCTCTTTAGTGTCCTAAGTTTTCTTAACTGTGACCTTAATAGCCTACCGTCTTTAAGCTGTTGGTGTCTTAATGACCGTTCCACAGGTGCATGTTCAGTAATTGTTTATGGTTCATTTAACAAGCATGGGAAACAGTGTTTAAACCCTTTACAATGAAGATCTGTGAGGTTATTTAGATTTTTACTAATTATTTTTGAATGACAGGGTCCTGAAAAAGGGGTGTTTCTTTTTTTGCTGAGTTTAGTAGGTTGATTGGTACAATACATGTGGCTAATTTCACAGTGGTTTCATAGTCCTGCAATGAGAGCTAATGTTCTGTGGGTGTCACTGAGTAGACTGACACCCCATGTCATTGATCCATAATCCATAGGTAAGGCTGTAGACTTAGATAAGTATGCCCCCAATGCAATTCTAAATGCTAATACATCCACATTGTTATTAACAGATTTTTGTTAAATCAACCAATTATTGTCTTTTGTTGAATTTCTATAACATTACAATCTCATTTAGAATGAGCTATTCAATTACGGCACTATTTGTGTTAATTTGCAACACTTTCAATGAGAGATATTTATTTTGAATGCGAACTGCAAATTCCTTTATTGTAACTAATCCTTATTGTATCTAGCTTCACATAGGTGGGTCTGACCGTCATTAATCAAATAACTGTTTTATAAATTAGGGGTATTTTAGATTATGACACCTAGCTATATTGTTAGCTAGCTAACTATAGCTACTGAAACAGATTATGTCGTTCTGCTATGTTTTAGGGAAATTTTGTTGTTGTTGCATCCATCAGCTAGATAGTTAAAAAAAAAATGACTGGCACTGTCCCAGAGCTTGAAGAAGTGTGTATGCGCTCAAGTGCGGCAGCAGCGTGATAGTGTAATCAATTAAGTAATAATGCCCGAGAACCCGGTGTTTGGAGGATATATCGACACAAGTGTTGTTTGTTGAGGGCTGTCAAACCGTGCCAATATATCCTTCAAACACCGGCTTCTCGGGCATTATAATTTTTATACAACAGGGTTACCAACATATTCAAATAATGATTGACATATTTTCATTAAAAACGTTATTTTTATAAATGTATTCATACTTTCACATACTTTTTGAAACTTTCCTTCCATAATATATAGTCCCTACACAAATCTAGGGTTGCTACCCAAGCCGGCTAGTTGTCCTTTAATCGTTTCGGTTGCTAGAGAAGCGACCCAGTCCTTCAGTCTTTTTGTTCTGTATCTATGGACGGACCCAGTCGTTAGTTCTAAATGTTCCGTTGCCAGCTCTTATCCCTTGCTTGCTAGCTAGCCAACTACAGCTAGCTTAGTCACATAAAAAAGTGCAGCCAGGGGCCTCCCAAGTAAGTGGTGCAGAGGTCTAAGGCACTGCATCGCAGGGTTAGAGGCGTCGATCCTGAGCTGTATCACAACTAGCCGTGATTGGGGGTGTCCTCTGACACATTGGTTGCGGCTGGCTTTCAGGTTAAAATGGTATGTGTTAAGAAGCACAGTTTGGCTGGTCATGTTTTCGGAGAACTCATGACTCAACCTTTGCCTCCCGAGTCAGTTGTAAAGTTACAGTGATGAGACAAGATCGGGATTTTTAAAAAACGTTTTTATTTAAGTGCAGCAAAAATTACAGCAAAGTAGCCGCATTTGCGTTTGTTTAAGCTGTATTCTAGTGAAATTTATTTGGAGACTGCTGTCTGTCTTGTCCCGACTCCCCACTCTTTCATTACTATGGGACAGCTGTTGATGGAATTTGAATATTGAAACAACGTTGCAAAAGTTGGAGAGACAGACAGCAAGGTTTATACAAATCTCCACTATTGAAAATGAAATGTTAGTCAAAAAGAAATGTGAGATAATGTCTAGATGCTCTTTATAGTGAGATCAAGTGTATAAATTGCCTGGCTGGGCTGATTAGACAGTGGATTGCGCAGTCAGATGGAACCGAGTAAATAGGCATTTTAACATCATAGATTTAGCTGGTAGTAACTTCTGGAATAGACACTGGCTGGAATGCGGTTTTAACCAATCAGTATTCAGGATTTGACTCACCCCTTGTATAATGTGTATTATATGCAACGTGTGGGTCTAATCCTGAATGCTGATTGGTTAAAACAGCTTTCCAGCCGGTGTCTATTCCACAAGTTACCACCAATTTATTAACTTGATCTCCACACAAAAAAAAGTATGACAAAACATGTATTTTTACTGCTCTAATTACATTGGTAACCAGTTTCCAATAACAATAAGGCACCTAGGGGTTTTGTGATAACAGTCATATTCAAGTCCTGATTGGTCAACAAGCTTATTTGACGCATTAAATAGCGTTATTTGACGCGTATCTTTTTTGACAAGCAAAGACCCAAAATGGCATTCCATAATGAGCCGTTGTGACAAATAACTAGTTTGTATTCGGTTGTTATTCCTGGATACCGACTGCAGGTCTCATAAAGCGTCTCAGAGTAGGGATGTTGATCAAGGATCAGGTTTCACATGTCCATATTGTTATGATCTAAAAAGCTAAACTGATCCTACTCTGAGACGCTTTATGAATACAGGCCCAGGTCTCAGAATTGAGCATTGATGTTTAAAAAGTAAAAGAAAGAAAAGGCCAACTTGGCCTGTAAAAGATACATTTTATTTCTCAGCTGTATTATGTCTTCATACAAATAGTTAACTGAACATCCTACACCTATCCTAAGCAAATCCCTCGTTCTTATAGGCTTACTGCTGATGTAGATTAACAGCTACAGTAGTATGTCTAAAAGGATGTGTTTTTAAGCCCCAACTAACCGCGCCAGATGTTGTGTGATTAGACTGGCAGATTGCTAGCTGCTTAGATATTCATCGTGGAGAATGTATACCATTAAACGTAAACCTAATAGAATCCCGCTTAATTAGGCTATAGGTAATATATGCTGTTTTTATCTGCACATATAGGCCCATATCAGGGTAACAGCATGCCAGGTATCTGATTGGTCGATAGGTGTTAGTTATTCACAATTAATGTAGGTGTTAATTAATCTAGCTGCTTTTAAGAAACTGTACCATCACCGTTACAAATAGACTTGATACAAATAGGGGATTTTATATACATTCGCACGTCCTCTGCATTACGCCTTTTAGGGTTAGTATCTCAGCACTGGGGATATTTCAATGAGATTAGTCTGTCAGTGACACCTAACGGTGTAAAGGGAATGGTGCAACCATATTAATAGAATCATTCTAGTTCTGCGGGTGCAACTTTGCTCAGTGTGGCGTGGTGTATACAGTTCCTGATAACTGTACGGAATAGTGGTGCGCGGGTCAGCTGTATGTTCACCCGCACCCGCCCGCAATCGCTAATAACCCATTCGGAACCGCCCAGCTATATGTGATAAAGTGAAAATCGCTCAAGCTCAATCCATATTATAGAAAATGCGCTATAGGCTACAGTCAAAGTCAGCAGAAGGATTTTTTGTTGTTGCCTGATTTAAATATGTTTCTGCTTAGAATTTCCGACATTTTGGTAGGCTATTTGTTAGTCAATTGTCTATAATTAGATACATGTAGCTTCTCTTTTGACATTATATGTTGCCCTGCAAAACTAAACAAACCCTTGCTCAACAGAATAATGCAATAGATCGATATAATTCATTATTCAATCTAGTTGACATCGGTAAAGTTTTCTCTGTCATCTTTCGGGAGCAAAGAAGTTTAGGGAATATAGGGAGAAAATAAGATAACGCCAAAAAAAGAAAGGTGTGAAAACCACCCAAATGTTTCTGATAAGTGTTCAGTTCGGCTTCGATGCATATTTTATGTTGTTGAAATATACCTAATATTGGGTTTTATGAGGTTTTTATGATAAAGACAGCACATATACAAATGGTATCTAGCTAGCATTCCATTCTCTCAAGATGCAAAAATAAATAAATCATATTTCTCCACTCCTGTTCCCAAGTCCAAATTTTGCCTACATTTGGTGTATAATTTTACTGCAGGAAATGCTTAATTCTGCATGAGTTATTATTAAGGCTATAGCCCTATTCGCACCGGACTAGTATTACTAGAGAACCTTCTCTCTTTTTTTCTATAATTCGACAGTTATTACGGAAGCCTGGAGTTTGTTTTCTAGACTTGAAGATATTTCATCAAGTCCAGGCGATAACAAACTACACTGATAACTAGAGTTTGGTTCCCAATAATTCAAATCCATACCAAAACAACTTTGCTATAATGTCGCCATAATATTTTAATTGAGGAAGTGTGTTGATAATAATTAGGATATGTCAGCGATCTGCAGTAGAAGACGTCCTAAATGCCCCCCAGCCTTCAGCTAACTTGCCGATGTTATCCGTTTTTAGGATATGGATGGGAAAGTGAACTTGTTCCAAATGTTTACTACGGTTGTATGCTGCTTTGCGATCTATTAACAAGGGTTGCATTAAATAGGCGCGATGTTTTAATGATGCGTTTGGCGATGTTCAATTAATTCACACAAAACGTATTAAACAAAATAATTTACTGTGAAAGTTGATACGTGTACTGTAGGCCCTTCATATATACAGTTAAAGTCGGAAGTTTGCACACACTTAGGTTGGAGTCATTAAAACTCGTTTTTCAACCACCACAAATTTCCTGTTAACAAACTATAGTTTTGGCAAGTCGGTTAGGACATCTACTTTGTGCATGACACAAGTAATTTTTCCAACGATTGTTTACAGACAGATTATTTCATTTATAATTCACACAAGTAATTTTTCCAACAATTGTTTACAGACAGATTATTTCACTTATAATTCACTGTATCACAATTCCAGTGGGTCAGAAGTTTACATACACTACATTGACAATGCCTTTGAACAGATTGGAAAATTCCAGAAAATGATGTCATGGCTTTAGAAGCTTCTGGTAGGCTAATTGACATCATTTGAGTCAATTGGAGGTGTACCTATGGATGTACTTCAAGGCCTACCTTCAAACTCAGTGCCTCTTTGCTTGACATCATGGGAAAAACAAAAGAAATCAGCCAAGACCTCAGAAAAAAAATCATAGACTTCCACAAGTCTGGTTGATCCTTGGGAGCAAATTCCAAATGCCTGAAGGTACCACGTTCATCTGTACAAACAATAGTATACAAATATAAACACCATGGGGCCATGCAGCCATCATACCGCTCAGGAAGGAGACGTGTTCTGTCTCCTAGAGATGAACGTACTTTGGTGAGAAAAGTACAAATCAATCCCAGAACAACAGCAAAGGACCTTGTGAAGATACTGGAGGAAACAGGTATCTATATCCACAATAAAACGAGTCCTATATCGACATAACCTGAAAGGCCGCTCAGTAAGGAAGAAGCCACTGCTCCAAAACCGCCATAAAAAAGCCAGACCACGCAGATAATGCAACAAATATCATACTTTTTGGAGAAATGTCCTCTGGTCTGATGAAACAAAAATAGAACTATTTGGCCATAATGACCATCATTATGTTTGGAGGAAAAAGGGGGAGGCTTGCAAGCCAAAGAACATCATCCCAACCGTGAAGCACTGGGGTGGCAGCATCATGTTGTGGGGGTGCTTTGCTGCAGGAGGGACTGGTGCACTTCACAAAATAGATGGCTTCATGAGAAGGAAAATTATGTGGATATATCAGTTGCAAATGTGTCTTCCAAATGGACAATAACCCCAAGCATACTCCCAAAGTTGTTGCAAAATGGCTTAATGGACAACAATGTCATGGTATTGGAGTGGCCATCACAAAGCCCTGACCTCAATCCTATAGAACATTTGTGGCCAGAGCTGAAAAAGCTTGTGCTGTCAGGAGGAATGGGCCAAAATTCACCCAACTTATTGTGGGAAGCTACCTGAAAAGTTTGACCAGAGTTAAACAATATAAAGGAAATGCTACCATATACTAATTGAGTGTATGTAAATTTCTTAATGTGATGAAAGAAATAAAAGCTGAAATGAATCATTCTCTCTACTATTATTCTGACATTTCACATTATTATTATAAAGTGGTGATCCTAACTGACCCAAGACAGGGAATTTTTACTAGGATTAAATGTCAGGAATTGTGAAAAACTGAGTTTACATGTATTTGGCCCAGGTGTATGTAAACTTCCGACTTCAACTGTAGGCAATGTGCATCACTTCTTTCAATTCATTGAATCAGTTATTGTTTTGTTGCTCTAACCGGCAAGCTATACCTGTCAAACTCAGACATTTCTCTCAAAACACAGGGATGTTGATTCACGCGGGACTAGTATTAGCAGAGGACTTTGGAGTCTTATTCTGGTTAGTCAATGTACATTTAACCCGTCTAAATAATTGGCTACAGTTTCCTTGACATGCCATAGGCCTATTTGAAGTCCCGTCTTGACTCGGTTTTGTATAACGCCTCACAATCATCACACATAACATAGCAAGCACTTCTATCATCCTCTTTCACCACTTCACCAAATCTTTCCCAAACATTACTTTTCTGGCCCTCTCTTCTCTTTGTTTTCAACTCTCCTTTCACAGGGGACTGCAGGTTATGAGTTAACCCGCACATCACTAGCATGCACACGCATGCACGCACACGCACACACATACACACACACATACACACACACACTAACAAGAAACACACACAGAACATTGTGTTGATTTTTCAGTGTAGCCATCATTAGTGTTGATTCAGATGTTGAATGAACTCCAAGTGTTAAATTAACACTTGTTAGGGTAAACCCCAGTGTTGTTTTTAATAACCAGTGTTAACCCAAAACACACCCATCATTATCATATTTCCCAGCATGCTCCATTGCAGGTTGATTTTTAAAATTGTTTTTGCATGTACATTGATTGATTGATTAATCTTATGCTACTCAAATATAAATAACATACATTTATCTCAACTAATCCAGTCTGCTACTTGAACTTATTGCACCCCAGTAGCGGTGCAATAAGATACAAATAGAAAGTCACTGGGAAGCCAAGCCAGCAAAAAAATCCATATTGCAACCTATGTTGTAATATTTGCGTTGCTTGCGCTATAACCCATTCATTCATACGCCACCGTGATATACAATAAGGCAATGACAACAAAAAGACAACACACACAGTGGCGGAATAAATTCAACTACACATACTGTAGCTTTGTTTAATCACAAAACCGGTGAAATCCACAAAGCAAATATTGCATGTAACAAACAGTTATATGACCTGCAGCATGGTCAAGCAAGTTAATGTTTTCAACAGTTTACTAAACAACTACTGATTTAGAACCACAGAGTTACCGCAGGTCAGCACAAAGACAACAGGAGCACTGCATCTGCTATCCAAAACCATTTCAACTTAAACATTTATTAAATATCATCAAATCAACAAGGTCCGGAGCTGCTTAGTGTATACACTGAAAACAAAATTGTCCAATCAATGTTGCTAAGAATAAAATCAGTCCATGGTACTGATTTCTTTCTTTCTGTGTGTGTATGTGTGCAAGTGTATATATATATTTTTTAACTCAACCTACTTGTAGGCTAGTTGAATGTCAATGCCATCCTCCTCTCGTTCATGTTGGCAAAAACAGTCTATGGCTCTGTCATACAGTACACTTTAAGATTTGGTTTTCATAGCTCACATAGCTAAAATGCTTGCTAGCTTTCTCTCATGAACCATTTAAGTTTTCTAGCTAGTTAACGTGAGTCTACTAGGCTACATATTGAACTTCAATCATCTCAGGCCAGTGACACAATATAATCATTTAGGGTTAGATCAGAATCGGTGTCATAATCATTGGCCTGTACCACAGGAGGGGAGAATGGCTCATGATAATGGCCGGAGCGGAGCACATGGAAACCATGTGTTTGATGAATTTGACACCATTCCTCTTATTCGACTCCAGTCACTACCACGTTCTCCCCAATTCAGGTGCCACCAACTTTCTGTGGCCTGTGAAGGGAATTAAGTCAAACCACAAGTCCAAATCCACATATGGCCGATTTAGCAAGCTAGCTACTGCAGGAAATCAACACAAGCAGACCTGTTTTTCTGACAATGATGACGTTTTGCTTAGGATGTGATTTGATTGGTGTGAAGCTAAATCCAACCTGGTCTCCTTTGGGGGGCGTTTTGCTGCGCCAGGACAACCCACAGTTGAGCTCAGCTCAATGCTGATTGTCCAAAAAAAAAATCTACATTATCAAGGGAGGCCAAATGCTTACAGGCATCAATGAAATGCTACGGTAGCAACATGTCATACTCTTTTGTTCCAGACAGCATCAGAGACATGGGCTACACATACTGAGACAGAAGGGCTGTTTCCCTCGTTCGGATGACTTCTCCGGTGAGATTCAGCCACTTGCAAATTGACAGAATCAAATCAAAATCAAATCAAATTTATTTATATAGCCCTTCGTACATCAGCTGATATCTCAAAGTGCTGTACAGAAACCCAGCCTAAAACCCCAAACAGCAAGCAATGCAGGTGTAGAAGCACGGTGGCTAGGAAAAACTCCCTAGAAAGGCCAATACCTAGGAAGAAACCTAGAGAGGAACCAGGCTATGTGGGGTGGCCAGTCCTCTTCTGGCTGTGCCGGGTGGAGATTATAACAGAACATGGCCAAGATGTTCAAATGTTCATAAATGACCAGCATGGTCGAATAATAATAAGGCAGAACAGTTGAAACTGGAGCAGCAGCACAGTCAGGTGGAAGTTGAAACTGGAGCAGCAGCATGGCCAGGTGGACTGGGGACAGCAAGGAATCATCATGTCAGGTAGTCCTGGGGCATGGTCCTAGGGCTCAGGTCAGTTGAAACTGGAACAGCAGCATGGCCAGGTGGACTGGGGACAGCAAGGAGTCATCATGTCAGGTAGTCCTGGGGCATGGTCCTAGGGCTCAGGTCCTCCGAGAGAGAGAAAGTAAGAGAGAAGGAGAGAATTAGAGAACGCACACTTAGATTCACACAGGACACCGAATAGGACAGGAGAAGTACTCCAGATATAACAAACTGACCCCAGCCCCCCGACACATAAACTACTGCAGCATAAATACTGGAGGCTGAGACAGGAGAACAGAACATGATGAAAACACAGAGAGATTAAATAAATATATTTTTTAATATATTTTTTAGTTTTCATTTTTTTTATTGGTCAAATATTTAGTGAAGCCTGGATTCCCTTGGCATCCATGAACACACACCACTGTTGCATCCATTACTGAAATGGTTGTTCCAGCTTACATGGTTTGAACTTTAAGTAGTTTCATATCTTAATCTTCCCAACCTGGCAGTCATTCTGAATGCAGGATGCAGGTGAATAAATATTCCAAATGATGGATATCCCCACTCTGGCTGGATTCCAATAGGAATTAAACATTGCTTTGCAAGACCTCATAATGTAACTTACAAGTCTGACAACCTTGACTTTCAGGCCACTGTATTAGGGTTAAACTAGGCCCTCAAAATAAGGCATTATTTAATACTTGTTGTATTTTGTTAAATAATGTAATTTGAATGACAACATTTTCACCTAGGATCTCACTTTGTGAAGGCCACAGGACTGTAAATGGATGAATGCAACAAACAGCCTGTCACGACAATGTCTCTGTTTCTAACAAATACAGTCATGAGTGGTATCTCTAAAATTCACTCGAAAGGCAAGGCACTCTGGGAAATATGCAAATAAGGCAGGGAGTTCTATTACGCTGGTCCGGGTTGTACAGGGCAATGGCCCATCACGTCATCGGGCGAAAGTGGAGTGGGAGGAGAGGCCTCAAATCAAACAGTAATCTGCACCGCTCTGTCATGTTGTCAAGAAGGCAGCATGGTGCATCATCCAGAAATATACAGTATATTTCTTTTAAATAAAGTAAATATTTGAATATTCAAATTAGTTTTCATTGGGAAGGCAGATAAAGCATTTTTTTAAATTTAAAGCAATCACTTTTACATGTGAAAACACATAATCCTACTCATCATTCCCAGTGCTTAATTATGTTCCAAAACAAATACGATCACTTTTAAATCTGGTTCAAACTCCTCCCACCGGGGTAAGGTGGGCTAGATAAACAAACCCCCTCAGTGTGTTAATTCAACACTGAAAAGTGTTGACCTGTACAGACACTGGACCAGCGTTACATTTAACACTATCTTGGTTTCTGTCCAATTGGCAATATTGTAATATTCAATATTCATGCCAATATTGTAATATTCAATATTCATGCCAATATTCTAATATTCAATATTCATGCCAATATTGTAATATTCAATATTCATGCCAATATTGTAATATTCAATATTCATGCCAATATTGTAATATTCAATATTCATGCCAATATTCTAATATTCAATATTCATGCCAATATTGTAATATTCAATATTCATGCCAATATTCTAATATTCAATATTCATGCCAATATTCTAATATTCAATATTCATGCCAATATTCTAATATTCAATATTCATGCCAATATTCTAATATTCAATATTCATGCCAATATTCTAATATTCAATATTCATGCCAATATTCTAAAATCTGCATAAAAACAAAACGTGCATTTTCCCACCCGAGATGTTTCCATCAAATTCAACACTGAAAAGTGTTGACCTGTACAGACACTGGACCAGCGTTAAATTTAACACTATCTTGGTTTCTGTCCAATTGGCAATATTCTAATATTCACTCCGAGCCCACTCCGATATTGGCATGTGCTCTCTAGTCAACAGCGCCCAGATACAGTATATGTATCCAGTTACTGTGTCTGGTTGCTGTTGGCTGGACACTGTATAGTGTCCAGAATACTGAGCCAGTTACAGTAAGATAAACCACCAAATGGTATTTGAATCATGCGATAAAAAGGAAATCATTGAAATTGTCATATAAATTGATAACATACATATTTTCTTTCTTCTAAAAAAAATATTATTTTTATTTGTCAAACTGCAGCCAAGCATCGATGATCATGTCACCAGAATAAGACCTTCGATATGTATTGGAAAGGAGCATCAAGCTCATCACCTTGCACTTTCACCACACTGTGACGTTTATCATAATTGTTTAATCTGTAGCCTAATAAACTGCATTCTTTCCTGACCAATCGTAGTGGGAGGACCACACAACATGTCATGGCATGACTCCAAGTTATTATATCAACATTTGCGCATAAAAGCGTTTCCACCTACATTTCTCGGATAATTCATTTTACCGACACAAAAAGATCACACTTTGTCTAGTATATTTTCTTTCATCAACATTTGGAAAGATTACAGAAAAATGTTATGTTTCTATCAGGCATGTCATGAAAGTTTACAGAAAAATGTTATGTTTCTATCAGGCATGTCATGAACGTTTACAGAAAAATGTTATGTTTCTATCAGGCATGTCATGAAAGTTTACAGAAAAATGTTATGTTTCTATCAGGCATGTCATGAAAGTTTTTATCTGACATGTACTTTACTCGCTTATAAAGGTTGGATGGAAACCTGGTTCGTGTCAGTGTTGATTTAACCCTGGATAATATGCTGTGCACACACACTGAATCCAACACACTGGAACCAACAAGGGGTTCACTTTGGTGTTTTATTCTAGGCCTTAGTTTTTCCTTGTCGGGCCAGTATGCAGCAAATATCAATTTCCTCTTTAATGATTTTCAGTGTCACGTAGGTCCTAAGATGTGCCTTGTCAGAAAATGTACCGAGGATTAAATCGCGTTCCTATTTGCATGTGACTTTTATTTGAGAAACCAAATTGAACTGTAGCTTGTAATGTATAGCATACAATTATGCAAAGTACAAACTGTGGACAACAGGGACTGTTGTCATCAGTGCACTGAGTTTCAATGCAGTGAGGGCCACGGATACATCATGTAAGTCTTTTCATTCAAAGGTGAGTCCTTTCATTCCAATGAACCATGATGTGCAGTTTTGTTCTGCACCGTTTTACTATTTCCTGATTGGTTTTGACTATCTATTTTGACTGTCACGGTTTGAATGAAATTGAGCTATCATTTTTATAGGTCCTATAAACTTTATGAAGACCTAGGGTATATTTAGTATTCTGTTAACCATAGTAGGGACTTAGCCAACACTGTGTCAGCCAATTTATTTTTCCAGAGTTTTTGCTAGATGTGTCTTGGTTGAAGGATGTGAGTCTAGCCTACGTTATGAATGTCAGCGGTGTTTTGGCCATTTTTGCAAGTGTTGGATTTCAAATATAATCTCCTCTTAGTAACTAAAATGTTTAAAAAGTGTATTGAAACATGATAATTCACATGGAGTATAAATGACATTAAGTGGAAGTGACTGGCATTATAAAAGCCCCAAATCCTCCTGGAATATGTCTTGAAATGAGTCTGTTTCATGTATCAAGTATTTGCCAATGCAGTTTACAGTTCACAGTGTCCAGAATACTGACCCAGTTACAGTAAGACAAACCACCATATGGTATTTGAACCATGCAATAAAAAGGAAATAATTGAAATTGTCATATAAATTGATAACATACATATAATATGATGTTATTTCTTCTATAGAAGTGACTGAGGCTTTTGACTATCACCTATAGCTTACGCCAGAAAATAGACCATCCAGTCGGACTGATTGACTTCTACTTCCTGCTGGGAATAGAAGGGGGAGGTTGAACTTGAGATAGAGTTCCTGAAAAAGCACATCCCTTTGGCAGGAGCTGCTTGTAACCGATAAACACTGGGACAGGAAACGGTGAAAGCATTTAAATAAGCCAGCAGGAAACAATATTTCTGTGTGTGTCAGAGAAGCAGGGGTGAGCTGTGATGTGTTCGCTGTTGAAGTTTTGACATCATTTGCATCTCTTCCATGACTGGTATGTTTACTAGTGTAGATAGTGTAGCCTGGATGCCTGGGTGCAACCCGATCCTGTGGTGTTTGCTTGAGCTTCATGTTGCAGTGGATTTTCAGGTTGACTGACGGACGGTGTTGTTTGGTTCTGATCTTAAGAGAGAGACACCAGGATGGCAGCTGAAGGGGCCACAGAGAAGAGAGCCAACTTGGTGGCATCTAAAGTCATGTGGAGTAACAGGGAGGACGTACCTCTGTCAGCACCAGAACGGTCACATGGCAGTGACAGAGCTGGTAAGACCTCTTTCCTATAGTCTATTGTTCTGTAGATTGCAGATTTTCAATTTGAGGAATATGACACTGTTAAGAAAACTGTGCGATATTAGAGACTGTAGATTACATTTTTGGAACTGTCAAGAATCTCTATATCTATGTATTTGACTCAGACCTCGGCAGAAAATACCAGCTTTTTAAATACTAAATGTAGTCGAATATATTTTATATAGAGTTTCAACTAAAATGCAACTATTTTCTTTGATATTCAAATAAATGTCTAAAATATATATATATATATATATATGAAGGTAAACAAAAAGTATTTATTTGATGGCTGACAAATATTTCAAGAAGAACCAAAAAGTACAATAGTTAATTGAATTAGTCTAAATATATGATCATAACCACATGATTTGGAGGGCTCTTAGATAGGAATCTTAATATAGCCTATAGGCTATAGCCTAGAATTAAATTCATGAGGGAGATGGAATCACCTCAACATTAGAGTAGACCACTTTTGCAGCTTCAAAATGACAAACAAATATATTTTCATAATGAGTGAGACATAAGGTAATTCAATAACACTTGCCATAAAATTCTTATAAAAGTATAGTGTCTTTGCGATCAGGGCCTGCCACACTGCAGCCTAGGATTGTCCAGGAATGGTTCCACGAACATGACAGTGAATTCAGCTTCCTGCAGTGGCCTGCCCAGTCACCAGATCTCAATCCAATTGAGCCTGTGTGGGATGAAATGGAATGAGCTATTCTGAGTAGAGATCCACTACCAGCCAACTTGATACAACAGCGGGAAACATTGAAGTCAACATGGGCTAGCATCCCTGTGGAACGCTTTCTACACCTTGTAGAGTCCACGCCCAGACAAATTGAGGCTGTTTTGAGGGCAAAATATTTGGAAGGTGTTCCTAATATTTTGTACAACCAGTGAAGACATAGAACCTTGAGGGTTCTATCCCTACCCCAGAGTTTAATGGGAATTTAAAAAAACAACAGCTAACAAGAGCTAACCCAGTCACATCAAACTCTGAAATGACAGCTAACATTCACTTTTCATTTGTTTCAGCTATTTCGCATTGATATTTATATCCATATGAATGATGTTGCTGTATGATTTCACCTAGTCAGAACAATGGCTAGCTGACATCCGACACGGCTCTCTGGTGGGGGAAGATTTAATTCATATTTGATTAACATTGTTGTTGAGGTCTGAGTGGCAAACAGCAAGGTTCATACAAACCCATACTGTTGCAAACTAAATGCTATCTGGAAGAAAGAGGAAATGATGTGTTTAATAAAAGCATCCACTCTTAGATAAAAAGGGGTTCTATATAGAACAGGGGTCTCCAACCTTTTCGAGCATGGGAGCTACTTACAAAAAATTTACCTGGCAAGCTATACATTTTTTTCTAGCTTTCAAAGAGGTACATTCTTCTCTTCTCCTCACCCTTGCAACTCTTCCCTGCTGTCCTTAATGTACAAGAGAAAGTAGTGCACTATGTTTTCTGTCAATATACCTGGTAAAATAATGGTTCATAAACAACTCTGAGGGCCCTATAAAATCAGAAATTTCCCCCCAAATAATGTGTTATATTTTCCCAAATTATGTTTTCAGTTACATTTATCCTGGATTTAGATTTTTTGGTTTTTCAATCTTAAAATTGCAATTGTTCATAGAGAAACAATGAAATTGGATGTTCTAAGTCCATGTCAATGCTTAAATCACATAATACATTTTTTTTTTTAGGTCTGGAAGAACGTCTGGAACAAATTTGGATTTTGAGAGTAATTCCCCTTTAATTGCGCATCTGGCCCTTTAATTGTGCATCTAGCAAGTGAGGAATGTGCATCTATTGTGCCGGTCTAGTGATGGTTCTGTAATGCTGCTGCTCGTTTCATGGCAAAGTTTGCAAATAACAAATAATAGATACAAATGATATACTTACTCATGATATACTTCTGCCAGGTAAGCCTACTTTGCAGTTAATATTTGGGGAAAGTATTTCTGTCGACCCACAAGGCCGCTTATCATATAAACTGGCTACACACAGAGTGATAGACAAATGAACGCACCACACAGATGGGCAATATTGCTGGAAATTAACTGGCAGACTTGGCTATTTAAGCCAATAGTGGCTAACCAGTGGTGGGATAATGTCAATGTTGAGTTGATAGAGCCCAACAGTGGAGATGTCATAATACCCATAAAACCTAGAGGTCAAACAGGGAAATGGTTCCAATCGTTTTTCCACCATTCATTTTTCCCATAGGGGATTTTTAGAAACACTTAAAATAAGGGCTGTGTTTCTCGAAGGTTTACCCTGGCGGGACGTTTTGATAACTATGTAAATCTCTCTTGGACAAGGTGACTTTCATCAATATTTTAAGCTCTATTTACTCTCAGATTCAAAAAGGCTAATTAGCATCAACTTGGATATAATGCAAAACTACAAATCCCTGCAAGCCATCTCGAGCTGACACATTTGCTAACAGGTATTGTGTCAAATTAAAACTTGCGCAAGAGAGTTCACAGAATTGTCAATTTAAACAAATGTAGCCAATTTATTTATTACTACATTTAGCTAAAATTAAATAGTTCAACCAGAGATTCTTACCTTTGCCTCTATTTGGCGGTCTTGTCCAGATCATCATGGTATTTTTTTTTTTGGGGGGGGGGGGGGGGTAAATACAGGGATTATATTGATAAAAGTCACCTTGTCCTAGAGAGATTTACACAGTCATTTAAACGTCAGGCCAGGGTAAGACTACATGAAACACAGCCCTTATTTTAAGTGTTTCTAAATGACCCTATGGGAAAAAATGAATGGTGGAAAAACAATTGGAACGTTTCCCTGTTTGAACGCTAGGTTTTATCAGTAATATGACTCATACTGTGGTCCTCTATTACATAGTAGTTGGGAGCTTGTGATGCCTGATACTTGTGAGATTTGTTTATGACTGTTTGCAGTAGAACACGTGAAAGTTGCATGTACTTTAATAGTGGCCCAGCGGCTAAGGAGTGGTACCTGTGGCCGAAAAGTGTCCGGTTCAAATCCTGGGCTGGGTTCTGAAAACTGGAGGGCTACTGGGTTCACATCCTCAAAACATTCCCCCACCATTGGGCCCTTGAGCAAGTCCCTTCAAATAATAAAAACAATTTAAAAAATACACAACATCCATCCAAGACACATTGTTGTTTGCTGTAACTAATGGACTGTATTGTACTGGAAAGTCAGTCACTGTTGACATAGGCCATCATTTAAGTAAAGAGATGCCTCCCTGGATACCAAGTTTTAAGTTTTTTATGTCACATGCACAAGTACAGTGAAATTCCTTTCTTGCAAGCTTTTATCCCAACAATGTGGCAAACAATATCAATATAGTGCTATAAAGTAAAGTAGAACAAACAATATCAATATAGTGCTATAAAGTAAAGTAGAACAAACAATATCAATATAGTGCTATAAAGTAAAGTAGAACAAAAAGACAAGACATAGAAATAAGAAGAACATGACAAATGTAAGCTATATACCAGTGCATATTTCCAAACTATGTTTGCATATAATGCCAATCAATTCTAAAAAAGTATAATGGTATTCTTTTGTCAATTTTTTAACTGTGTATTAAATTATATTCATAGCTAAAAATATGACTATTTTATTAATAGTAGTTGCTACATGGCCACAGGAAAATGTTTAGGGATGGGGGTGCTGCATATTTTTTGTCGACCCCCTAATTTATCAGCACTCCTACTTCACGAGGCTATGACTAGCCATAATTCATAAAAGGCACCATGCAGGGTTCTATATGGAACCATTTTGGTTCAGTGAAGAAGAACCTCTAGGATTCTGATCAAAGAACCCTATAAAAGCGTTCTGTATAGAACATTTAGGGGTTCCATATATGAAGCAAGCGACAGAACCCTTTTTGGTTCGATAAGGAACCTTTTTTTCTAAGAGTGTACTTATCCCAGGTATGATTTCACATCCTATAAAGAAACTGATGAATGTTTCTTGGATGAGTCTTGATGTGTGTTTCCATGCCTTTTGTACAGGAATCCGTAGACAGAACAACGTCCAGCAGTGGCTTAGAAGTCATGAGTGAGTATTAGGAAGTCTACTTACACGTGACAGATGTTTTGCTTTGTTGATGGAAAATATCTAGAATTCATTAACACCAATATCTACATAGTGGACTTTGAATTAATAGAGTTGTATTTATAATAGAGTTTATTGAACAGAGTTCATTTGCAGATAACTGATTGGGATTTCATAGCTCACTCCTTGCCTGTTGATTTTCCACATCTTTGTGTGCTGTTTGGGTTGGTGTGAGCCTCCTGACTACCCCTCCTAAATAGCGCTTGACGTTTACTTGCAGGGCGGATGCAAAACCAGACCACACCAGAGAAGCTGCAGCAGGTACGGCACATAGACATTTACTTTGATTTACTGAAGTTTATTACCAAGAAGGTTCATCTAAAAATGTTTGAGTCATTTCTCATGAGTCATTTGTTGTTAGTGCTTGTACAGTGGTAGTTCTATCTACAGTGTAGTTGCTCGTTGTGGTTATTTTGGTGATACTTCAGGTTAACACATTGAAGTACATTCAATATTAGCCATAGACCAGTGGTTACTGAAAGATGTTTGGATTTAAGTCAAGTTTAAACTTGAGCATGACATACTACCAGTTGAGCTAGATTGAAACTGTTGGAAAATGTCAGTGTAAGAAATGTTACACGACAATACACAAGTCATTACAAAACCAATCAACTCATCCTGTAATGTAAAGGTTAAAAATCAAGCCTTAGTATAACAGAGATGATATATGGAAATGTATTTGTATACGTAACTTGGAATTGTCATATTCACCATACATGGGTGTTATCTCTGGGTAATGAAGAAGCTGTGTAGCTAGAAAGGCAGAGACTCGGCAAGGCAGATAGATTCAAACGACATGCAAACTAGGACCGTGAAAACCATGGGAACGACATCTTGTTATAACCATAACGACACAAGGAGAGACCCAGATGCAGACACGGGAGGCAGGTGGTTTGAGTGCTGATATTTATTATAGTCCAAGGGGTCAACAAAAGGCAGGTCAAGAGTTCATAACCAGGTCAGAGTCCAAAACAGTACAGGGCTGCAAGCAGAATGGTCAGGCAGATGTGCACAGAGTCAGAACACAAAAACCAGAGACTTGGCAACCCACTGGTTGACTTGGCAAACAAGATGAACTGGCACAGACAGACAGAAAACACAGGTATAAATACACAGGGGATAAGTGGGAAGATGGGCGACACCTGGAGGGGGTGGAGACAAGCACAAGGACAGGTGAAACAGATCAGGTTGTGACAATAACTCTGTGCTGTAACCAACCAGCCCCTAAACATCCATTAAATGTCCTTTACTGTTGGTCTTAGCCATCACTGGTTTATTATGTCACACAAAACAAGACTGCTGTTGTTGATTCCTTTATCACTTTCTTCTTCTGAGGTCATATGTATCTGTTAGAAGCTGAGTACAGAAATACCAAGTCTGCCTCTTTTGTCAAACGGTGAGGTTTGTTATCTCATTCTGTGTTTGTGCTCTGTCTAATCTCTACTTCACAGTAAGGGTGTCCCCCAAATGGCACCCAATTTCCTAAGGGCCCTAGTCGAAAGTAAACTGAACAAAAATCTAAATCCAACATGCAACAATTTCAACGATTTTACTGAGTTACAGTTCATATAAAGAAACCAGTCAATTGAAATAAATTCATTAGTTCCTAATCTATGGATTTCACATGACCGGTCAGGGGCGCAGCCATGGGTGGGCCTGGGAGGCAGCCATAGGCCCACTGACTTGGAAGCCAGGCCCACCCAATGGGGAGCCAGGCCCAGCCACTCAGAATGTTTTTTTCCCCCACAAAAGGGCTTTATTACAGACAGAAATACTCCTCAGTTGCCGGGTGGCTGGTCTCAGATGATCCCACAGGTGAAGAAGCCAGATGTGGAGGTCCTGGGCTGGTGCGGTTACACGTGGTCTGCGGTTGTGAGGCCAGTTGGACAGCAGGACAATTGCACACTACCTCAAAACTTGAGACATCTGTGGCATTGTGTTGTGTGACAAAACTGCACATTTTAGAGTGGCCTTTTATTGTCCCCAGCACGAGGTGCACCTGTGTAACAATCATGCTGTTTAATCAGCTTCTTGATATGCCACACCTGTCAGGTGGATGGATTATCTTGGCAAAGGAGAAATGCTCACTAACAGGGATGTAAACAAATTTTTGCCCAACATTTTAGAAGAATAAGCCTTTTGTGCAATGGAACATTTCAGGGATTTCAGGCATTTCAGCTCATGGAACCAACACTTTACATGTTGCTTTTATATTTTTGTTCAGTTTAATATATAGTATAGTAAACACTTTGGTGTTTTCTCTGAATCTCTTCTGTTTTTATGTTTAAAATATTACAGGGCTTTTAAAGAGGAACGCCAGCAGTGAGGATGACTTAGCGTTGGGCGTCGAAGGTAAATAGATATTTCATCTTGTAGTCGTTGTTTTTAGGGTGACATGAACACCAGGTAGAGCCGAGGACAGAGGAGTAAGTTAAAAACAGGTTATGTGGTTTTAAACCATCACAATGATTTATCCACTGTGTGCTCAGAGGAACATTTGAGCTGTCTGAGAGTGGGTACACAATGAGAAAAATGTTGCTGAGGGCTGGTGTATTTAGGCGAGGGGGTAAAATATTGGCAGAGGAGAGGTGGTGTCTGTACTTCTTGCTAATCTCAGGGCTGAGCATCCAGCAGTAGACCGAGGGAGGGACAGTTAAGACTAGGATGAAAGCCTCAGAGAGACAGGGAGAAGATCATACCAGACCTGGGTTCAAATAGTGGTTGAAAACCTTCAAAATACTTTGAGCGTTTGCTCTAGCCTGCCTGGAATGCCTTGTGTTCTGGGTTTGGGACTGTTGTATTGGTTCTTTAAGACCGGCAAGTGCAATCAAGCACAGATAAAGTATTTGAAATGATTAACTAATATTTGAGCCCAGGTCTGGACTATACACACCTCCCAGGCAGTTCACCCTAAACATGGCTAAGGAAAATCACGCTGCTTAGCTTTGGCAAACACCACAGCAAATCTTATACAAACACAGCTAGGATCTGATGCTCACCAGTCCTCACTGACACCTACTGGGGGATGTGTGTGTATGTGCGCGCGTGTGAGTGCCCGTATCCATGTACAGTAGCATTACTTCCACAGTATCCTTTCTTAGACATCACTTAGGCCGGCCTCAGAATCGAATAAAATTGCAGTGAGACAGTAAAGGAAGAGAAGAAAGTGGAGAAGCAGAAGGAGACAGGATGTCTTAGAAGGGACAGCCAAGGACATTTGGCATGAACCACTGTATTCTCCTCAGAGACAGAGAGCACAGGGATAACTTGTCCTTACAGAGAGGACAGGGGGTCAATTCCAGACACTGACCCAAGGTGAGATTGGTCAAGGCTGTCCACTATCTCCTCCCAGGACCGGCTACTCAAGATATTAAAGGGATTGGCTACTTAGAAAGGCCAGTCAACCAAAAAAAAGGACTGCTGCCCCAAACCCTAAGGAAAGATTGACCACCCCACAGACTACTCTATCTCCTCCAAGGAACTGCCAGTGTATTCAACAGAAAGGTAAGTCAACTGAAAAGAATGCTACCCCAAACTCCGATGTTAGATGGGAATATACACTTCAGTACCCCTTGTCCTTGAAAAGCACCACCTTATCTGTGGATCAGGAGACCTGGTTACGTAACACCAAATGACATGGCACTTTAGGGAGTCAGCTCGGAACAGAACCCAATGGAATGGCATGCATCATCACCAACTTTCCAAACACTCATTTTAGAACTCCTCTTCAGATGGAAGAACTTTGCGGAACGAGACCTGATAGAAAATAAGAGTTGGATGTTGGAATCTTGGAGAAGGTTCTTGGACAAAAAAAGGTTCCGTGTAATGAAATAAAATAAAGCTTCGGCCGGCAGCACAGACCACTTTGTCCCTGTCACCATGCCAGGGTAAAATGGAGTCCCAACCTTGAATAGAGGTAGAGAGGACAGCCAAGAGAAAACACTGACTGAAAGAACACTAATGCCTAATATAGCTACTAAACAGAGCCATCCCAGAGACAGGATGTGCTGAATTAGCAGTTGTGACTAGCAGAGTCACAGTGGATAACTAACTCGTTGTCATTCATAGCAAGATATTCCAAATATCCAGCCTTGTTTGTTTTCAGGTCTAGATGATTTGTTATTTTTTTTCTCTTCCTCAGCATCTTTATATGGTAAACAGGGAGTGAGGACCGTCCAGGAATTTCTGAGGTAAGGAACTTTCCCTCTCTACTGTCCTGTCGGCTGGTTGCTGTCAAACCTTTGGCGCTTTGAAATGAATTGCAACCGAGGGTCTATACATGGCGAGATTACACATCCATGTATAAATAATTTGTGTGTCACATTTAATGTGATGTTATCCAATGTATAACGTGCATATATGATTACAATGGATAACTTACTATGCATAAATGGGTTAAAATGTTTTATTGACCCCATAAAAATACTAAAATTTCTCTCAGTGAGGTTCGATTGATGTGATCCAAAATGAAATATGTTTAAACTCTGAACACCCTCACCCAGGGCAAATTTTCAGTCACTTGTCATTAACTGACTGGTAGTGAAGGGAGCTGGCTTGATTGACAGATGTTGTCATAAGTTATGGATAATGTTCACATGATACATGCCCACCTGCCAGTGACTCCTATTTACCATGCAAATATAAGAGACTCACCTGACCTTCACAGAAACAGATGGGATACATCCCAAATGACACCCTATTCCCTATACAGTGCACTGCTTTTGACCAGGGCCCATAGGGAACTATGTCGGGAATAGGGTGCCATTTGGGACGCAGACATGGATGAAGGGATGGTTTGCATGAAACAAGAGTGATGACATAGACATAGATATGACACGACGAGGAGGAGAATAATATGAGATTATTGTTGCGTAGTGTACAGTAGCGACAACTCTAAACAGGGTTTAGATGAAGGAATTTGTGTGTGGAGATGACAGTGCGAGCAGTGTGATTTGGAGACCAGTGTTAATACAGATTATTGTTCCATTCTGTTATGGTGCATTGTAGTATTATGCAGCAAAGCGTTCTATCATGTCTTTGTCTGTAGAAGGATGAGTGGCTAGCTTGTATGGAGACACAAGATTCGGAGACTGTTTGCAGCGGTGTTCTATCATGTCTTCACCTTTGGAAGAATAAATGGCTAAAGGAACACATACCTAAGATATGAGTCTAGATTCAGAGACGGTTGTCCTTCTATGATCATGTCTGTGTCTCCGTCATGGTTCAGGAGTTCCAGGTCCAGCCCAGTTCTCACCAGGTGGAACAGCTTGACCTCAGCCTTCTCAGCACAGTCGGCTCCACTCAGGTTAGTCATGTCGCCAACTCCAGGCGCTCTTTTGTTAACCAGTATTTATCCTAATTGAAGCGGTGAGGATCTGAGGCTGGATTGCAATTGCAACATACGATGCGATAACTGCCGTGAGGTGATGTACGTTTACAGAAAGTGTGCATCCCTCCGTGCGTGCATGCTTGTGTGTGTGCGTGCGTTTGCATGCCTGCCTGCGTGTGTGTTTGTGTCTGCAAGCACATGTGTATTTATGAGTGTGTGCATTTGTGTGTTATCCCAGTGTAATGGATGTGCTGAATCTGTGGAGTGATGACCCAGAGGAGGTCCTACTAGATCTGGGCTTCGGCTGTGACGAGCCTGACATCTCTGGACGGATCCCAGCCCGCTTCATCAACAACCAGTCCAGCGCCCGGGGAATCAACATCCAGGTGTTCCTGGACGCCCAGAAGAACCGCATGGACATAGAGAACCCTGATGTCAGCAGTAAGTGATGTTACACTGTAAATGTACTACTCAGACATTCTGTCATATGCTCTTAAAACACTGAAAACATACTGTAGATACCTTGACATGCTGTCATTCTCTTTATACACTTGACAAATACTGTACTGTAGCTATGTAATGTGCTGTCATATGATGTTTAAGCTAGCCACATACATGTTCTACCTCCAGGAACCTTGGCAACTACTGGCATGAACATGAACATGGTCATGGGATTCTTTTTGTGCTTTATGTGTTGAAATGGTTTTATTTCCAGTGTCCTCTCTGTCTCTGGTGAGAACACCGTGCATTTATTCCACCTGACGGAGACGGTCCTATAAGAATGATAACATGGTTAGCTGGTTTGCCAACTTTGCATCTGTCAACCACAGATAAATGTTAACAATCTCCTTCTCTCACCTCACCCACTCACTCACTCACAGATAGGTTCAGGCAGTTGGAGGTGCTGCAGCAGGTTACCACTGCGTTCTCATCCCTGGTCGGTGGTGCGTCTACAGACTCCCTCTCCGAGAGCGGAGTTCCAGCTTTAGCTTCGGCCGAGGCCAGGGAGAAGAGGAAGAGGATGGGCATGCTGCTCCGCCGGGTCTCCAGAAAAACCCTCAGCCAGACCCAAATCCAGACACAGGACTCCCAGGACACAAACCCAACTCCCCACAGTCCCGTAGCCCACTTACCGCAGCCCCTGGCCGGCCCCCCTGACAGGCGGACCCAGCTGAAACGAGCCAGACAGGGCCTGGCTGAGTGTGTATGTCTGACCCCACTGGTAGAGGAGCAAGGCCTAGCCTCGGAAGCACCAGAGCCCCACTCGGTCCCCCAGGAGGGTGCGCTCAGGCTGGAGGTGGGGAAGGAGTATCAACCCCTGATCTCCAGTGGTATTCCAACCAGAAAGAAAAGTCCTGGGGAGGCCAGGGAGTCCTTTGAGATGGAGGAGGTAAATGTCAAAGTGTCACTTCAAGTTAAAAAAATACTGGTGGTTTAACATTTGTGGAAAGGGGTATAATATACTGAAATGTATTGAATTACCTCTTGCATTATATTGCTTCATCTTCCAGATTAAACGGTGTAACTGTAGTTGTACTACATATGTATATTGAGCTATATTATTTGTTTTCTTTCATGTCAGATCCAGAGCTTTGATGAGGGCAGTATTTCTGGGAGCTACATGGGAGCATCCGACACCACAGGTATGGGCACCACTGTTTTAACACTCACATTTCTTCAGTCCATTTTCCTGGTTTCTATAGTTCTTGTCAGTGGTTTATGCGAGGTTTTATAACGGAGATCTTAGACAGTAGCTTGTCTTTCATTAGTGTATATTTCAAAGAGCGCTAATGACATGGAAAGTATTCCCCTGCCTTGCTGTTAAGTGTTAAAAAGTAACCTACTAAAACAGTCCTCTAGCTTTGTAAACACAATTCTCTCTCTCTCGACCAGATAAAAGCTCTCTTTATCCAATGTCTAGGTTTATTTTTAAACTCTGTTGGCCCTGACTCTGATGCCAGTTTTCTCTACCTTCAGCATGGAACAATCTCCTATGGTGAAGAAATGCAAATATACTGTAGCAATTAGACTGCCATCATTTTCATAAGGGGTTTTAAAACACGATACCAACCAGCAGTGGCGGTTGGTGCCGTTTAACATCAGGGAGATGTCATTTTTTTGAGCATGGCCTTATTTCTATTACAGGATATTGGATGACTGTCATTCATATTCCATTTACCCAGCTCAATGTAACATCGATAGGTTTAGGCTACTACCTGGTACTCCAGGCTGTATCACATCCGGCCGTGATTGGGAGTCCCATCGGGCGCCCAGCGTCGTCTGGATTTGGCCGGAGTAGGCCGTCATTTTAAATAAGAATTTGTTCTTAACTGACTTGCCTAGTTAAATAAAGGTTCAATTAAATACTCATGTTCCCTATACCCATCATGAGGTTGCAACAACCTAGCCTACAAATGAAAAGTTTATAATGTGCATCGGTTGAGAGACAAATTGGAGTAATCCAGGTAGACACATTCAATATGGCCTTGCACACGTTTGTCTGCAAATAGCTAAACTGGGGTGTAGTCATTAGTCCAAACAGTTGTAAAACTTAGTTTCTATTGGACAAATTCAGGTAGACCGACCCACCCACCCACCACCCCCTGCCGTTTTAAGAAACTTTTTGCAACAGAGTCGGAGGAAGGAATACACCCCTGTTCACCCGAGCACACAGTTCACTTTCATAGCAGCCACATATAGCATCATCATCACTTTGCTCATTGCATTATTCCTTCTCGCATCTACTAGCTCCTCTTCGCTCACATTTTCCCCTTCAGTACACAACAGCGGTCTGACCAGGCACAAAAACCTCTCCAAGCCAAACCTTCATACCACAACCACTACACAACCTACATTGTCACCATACTAACGTTATAGTCAACAGACTAGAACTAACGCATTAGTTAACCTCCAATTCATGTGTACAATCATGCAGTACAGCAAGTAGTTTAGCAGTTACACCGGTGGCCCCCTGGTGGCAATACATTTATAAAAGTGAAAGCTTACCTTGACTTGGAAGAGTTTCAGTGTTGGATAGCCTTAGCCAGCTAGCTAACATAAACAGCATTCCTCTGAGTCAGGTTGTTGAGTAAGCTAAATTAGCTGCATTAGCTAAGTATGTGGAAGGTAAACAAAGAAGAGAAAAATATACCATGAAATATACAGTGCCTTGCAAAAGTATTCATCCCCATTGGTATTCTTCCTATTTTGTTGCATTACAACCTGTAATTTTAAATAGATGTTTATTTGGATTTCATGTAATGGACATACAAAATAGTCCAAATTGGTGAAGTGAAATAAAAAAAACAGGAAAGTGGTACGTGCATATGTTTTCACCCCCTTTGCTATGAAGCCACTAAATGAGATTTGTTGCAACCAATTACCTGCATAAGTCACATAACTAGTTAGATTGCACACAGGTGGACTTTAAGTGGCACGTGATCTGTCACATGATCTCAGTATATAAACACCTGTTCTGAAAGGCCCCAGAGTATGCAACACCACTAAGCAAGCAGCACCATGAAGACCAATGAGCTCTCCAAACAGGTCAGGGACAAAGTTGTGGAGAAGTACAGATCAGGGTTGAGTTATAAAGAAAAATATCAGAAACTTTGAGCATCCCACGGAGCATCATCAAATCCATTATTACAATTTTTTGAAAGAATATGGCACCACAACAACCACAAACCTGCCAAGAGAGGGCCACCCACAAACTCACGGACCAGGCAAGGAGGGCGTTAATCAGAGGAAACCAAAAGATCAAAGATAACCCTGAAGGAGCTGCAAAGCTTCACAGCAGAGATTGGAGTATCTGTCCAAAGGACCACTTTTAAGCCGTACACTCCACAGAGCTGGGCTTTGCGGAAGAGTGGTCAGAAAAAAATCCATTCCTTAAAGAAGAAAAAACAAGTGAACACATTTGGTGTTCGCTAAAAGGCATGTGGGAGACTCTCCAACCATATAGAAGAAGTTACTCTGGTCAGATGAGACTAAAATGTAGCTTTTTGGCCATCAAGGAAAATGCTGTGTCTGGCGCAAACCCAACACCTCACATCACCCCGAGAACACCATCCCCACAGTGAATCATGGTGGTGGCAGCATCATGCTGAGGGGATGTTTTTCATCGGCAGGGACTGGAATGATGGATTGCACTAAATACAGGGAAATTCTTGAGGGAAACCTATTTGTCTTCCAGAGATTTGAGATGGACGGAGGTTCACCTTTCAGCAGGACAATTACCCTAAGCATACTGCTAAAGCAACACTCGAGTGGTTTTAGGGGAAGCATTTATTTTTGCCTTGAAGAATAGGAAAAAGTCCCAGTGGCTAGATGTACCAAGCTTATACAGACATAACCCAAGAGACTTTCAGCTGTAATTGCTGCAAAAGGTGGCGCTACAAAGTATTGACTTTGATACAAACCCCCCAAAACATTTATTTTAATTCCAGGTTGTAAGTCTACAAAATAGAAAAAGGGCCAAGGTGGGTGAATACTTTCGCAAGCCACTGTAGCTCTCTCTCTCTCTGTGCTGCTTCTCCTTAATTTTTGAAGAAATTAGCTATGGTCTTTCTCTCTCTTTGAGTCACCTACTCACCACACTATGCTTTCAGTACTAGACTCACTATCTGATCCTTTGATTGAATGGACAAGATGTTAGTTCATACTACAAGAACTCTCATAGGCTGGAGGACGTCCTCCGGAAGTCGTTAGAATTACTGTGTAAGTATTTGGAAGGGTGTGAGAACCATGAGCCTCCTAGGTTTTGTATTGAAGTCAATGTGCCCAGAGGAGGATGAAAAATAGCTGTCCTCCGGCTACACCAGGGTGCTGTTGAGGCTACTGTAGACCTGTTTATAGCAAAACCGTATGTTTTAATCAGTTATTTGGTGACGTGAATATATTTAGTATAGTTTTATCTAAAAATGATAACTTTTTAAAATGTTTTTCTGAAATTCAGTGAGTAGCTAACTGATAAGCAAATTGTCATACCTTTTAGTTGATTCACCAGGCAAAGGTGAAGTTCTGTTTATTGCCCTGAGTCATAGTTCTCCTTTATACTTCAGATGATGAGTCTGATAAAAGGATATGATTAAAGTGATGTAATTTTCCATGAACTCTTTCTTTCTGTTCCTCTCTACTCTCTTCCACCTTCTCTCTGTAGCAGTGTGTGTGATGAGGACTAACAGCTGCCAGTCTGACAGCAGTGGTTTCCTGGAAGAGCCCTTCATCCCGTCCATTACCCAGCATCCCTCACCTGGACCCGAGCTCATGAAGGTTACATGGAGAACATTCTAGAAGTGCAACAATCTAGGCGTGTTACTTTTAGTTAGTTCTACTGACTTACTTAAACTTACTTTAAGTTATTGCTACTAACTTATATACTTCACCAGCCCAAAATATTAAAACATATTATTGAATTGATATTCTGTCTATTTCATGGTGCACAATTTAAGAGGTCATTCATTAATTTAAACTGACAGTGTTTGGTTGTTGTTTAAGGCTTTGTCGGGAATATCTGGAGGCAGCACTGACAGCCAGATCACTGTAAAAGGAGCTTCACCCCCCTCGTCCCCTCCATCCAATTCCCTGGACCCTTCCCCTCCTTCCCTCTCCACGTGCCACCCAAGACCCGAGTCTCCTCTATACAGACCAGAGACAACAAGCCCTACAGAGAAGACACCCAGACACCAGGATTCCCCCACACCCCACTCCCTCCTCTCTGATGCCTTGGAGATGACTAACTCTACGTTTGGAGCCAGGCCAAGCCTAATGGAAAACACTGTCACTGAGGAAGATGGATTCTCTTCGGCCTGCTGTGCACCTTGTCATAAGCCAGACTCTCCGTTACGGCACGTTATTATTATCATGAAAACAGATAGAGAAACAGAACACTTTACTCTGGAATCAGAGGAAGCTGTTCCAATAGGAGGAGAGGAAAAGGCCATAGCGGAACAAAGTGGTAATGTTCAGACAGGAACAGAGGCTGTTGGTGATCAGGACACCGATTGTTATGGGTCACATGAAGGCTCTCTGATGGCTCTGGTGCAGATGAAGAAAGAGATGGAGATGAAGATGGAAGTACAGATTAGTTCTGGTTTGGAAGGTCCAGTGTTGGGTCCTGTCGCTGTTCCTGAGGTGGTGGATCAAGGCTCTGAGACTGGATCTGTTTGTCAGGACCGGTCCTCTGAAGATCCTCTATTAGGATCTGACCCTAACCTCTCAGCAGTGCTAAGCCCTGCCTCACCTCTCCCCCCAGCAGAACCTCTCTCTGCCTCCTCTCTCCCCCCAGCAGAGCCTCGCTCTGCCTCCTCTCCCCCCCCAGTGCACTGGGAAACATGTGGCTCAGAGATTTCAGAGGGATCCTCAAGCTTGGTTGTCCAAGAGCCTGTCTCACCACTAAATCAACCAACAGACCTACCTCCAGGCCCAGCTTTAACCTCACCTTCAGAGCAAGTGTCACTTCCAGCCTCTTCCCCACCACCATCTCCGCCCCCAGCATCATGCCCACACCAACCTCCAGCCTCAGCTTTTCTGGCAGCATCCAGCTCATCTCCAACACAGTCCCATTCCCCAATCCCAAACCATTCTCTTTCAGCCCTAACCACAACACCAATCCCATCCTCAATTCCAAACTCACCATCAGCCCATTCCTTAACCGTAGCTCCATCTCAAGCCCCAACCCCACTCGTCCCCCACAGTGGTGCTTTCAGGTCAGGCCGATCTGTGTCTGTCCAGATGCCCTCCTCCCTGCCCTCTGTCTCCCACTCTGCCCTCCGGAGAGCTGCTGTCCCCCACACCCCCTCCCCGCTCGGCCCTTCCTTCGAGCCCCTCCCCCTGACTGACCAGACGCTCCGGCAGAGGCGGAACTCCTTCTCCAGGAAGGCGTGGTCAGATGCTGATGTCTCCCACTTTGCAGAACACAGAAACACTGCGGTTGCCATGGGAAAGGCAGACATGACACCTGAGACGATATCCCTCCCGTCCCCCTGCCCCTCCCCCTCCATGTCATCGTCCAATCGGTGGCTGTCTCGCGATGGTTCACGAAGATCCGGAAGTTTCCAGATGAAGTCCACCTCCTTGGACACTGGGCTGTGGCAGGAGGAAGTGGGGGAAGAAGTGGGGGATGAGGATAGACGGTGGGAACGAGCCCTGTTCTCTGGGCTTTCCTGCTGCTGCTCCTGTGATAACCGCTGTCGCTGCTGTTCTCAGAACAATCGCCACAAACCGTCCTCCGTTTCAGCTTTCCCTGTAAGTAACACACACAATTCAGTTACGCGCTCTTGTCAAACCCTAAATTGATTCACACAGGATGATATCTGAAAAAAAAGACTAAATGATAATGCAGCCTCACTCATCAAAATGTCTGCAACAAGTGCCCTTTTCTATGGCTACATCCGATCATTAAAATAGTTATTTAATTCCTTATCTGTATATTTATAGAATATTAGATAAGGAGGCATTGAGGCACATCACATGTGTTTTTCCTGTTGACACGATGAACAAATCCTCTTTGCATGTTAGAATCTTTATTGGCCCTTCTAAAGATGGTGGTTTGGTTTCATATGCAGCAGTGATCATTTGCATGTGAATGCCTGTTTTGCGTGATGAGCAGCAGTAGAGGAGGAAGTTCACCACTCTCTCTCGCTCTGGCTCTTTAGTGGCCTCAAGCACAGCTCACTTCTAATAAAAGAACACTATATGAAAGGTCCTATTCACCAAGAATGGTCAATAGGATTGGGGTTGCTACTTGAGTCTTTAGTAGACCCCTTTCTGTCTCTCACGTAATGCCGGTTTTATGAGGGTGACCACCATTGTGCTCTGATGGAAATCATGTGTTGAGTAGGCTACCGTAATCTATCTTTGTGAACAGCTGAATTTGATACTTCTGAGAACAGAACATCTACACTATGGCCTTCATATTTGTATTGAGCCCATTTGGTTGTTCTAATTGGCTTAATAATCAACCTCTTCGAACTAACCACTGCCACTGCAATTTCGCTAATAGGCAAAAACAGACCTTTCCTCTCTTGTGCGCTGATTCACTGTACATTTTTCCTGACGTTGTGTTGTCTCTATCCTCTCTCATGATATTATTCTGTATAATCCTCTGTGCAGTATTCACTGGATGAGCTGGAGGGGATGATGCACTGTATGAGGAAGTTCCGCTGCGTCCTGACAGACATCGAGGAACAGCTGTCAGAAGACCAGGCCTCGGTGTACAGCTCACTCTCTGACACTGACAGGTAGATAATACCCCCTCTAGCGGACGCTTTAGGCTACTTCACCTCACCCATATCATCTCATTTAGAGTGATCATTGAGCAGGCTTGGGTATAACGAGGACAGTTTGAGACTGATGCTTTTAGTGTTACGTTTATGCTGCAGGGTTGGAGTCAGTTCCATGTCATGACTTAATTGAAATGTGACTGAACTCAACCCTGTTTTGTTGGCTAATGATTTCGATTTGACATACTATGGTGTCACCTTTTTGTGTCCTGTCTCAGAGAGGAAGTGCGAGACATCTTGGAGCTGAGGAAAGCTGTGAAACAGGAAGCTGGAGAGTTGGAACTGCAGCTCACTGACCTGGTTCATCGCTATGACGACAGCTTCAAAATGGTAGGTTACACAGACACACCCCTGACTGTGGATTATATTGATGAGCAATGAAAACATTGGCTATGTTTTTCTACTTTGCCTCAGAACTATAACTCCCTTTACACGTTCCTTCTATTACAGCAGTTAGTAAAAATGTGTTATTGTGTACTACATTTGGTAGAAACTAGAGATCGGGGTCAATATCCAAAGGAATAAGTATTTCAAAGCCATGGACGACAGCATAAATGGGCATAAAAACACATATCGGAGAACTGATAGTGAATTGTGATGTTGTTCGGTTCCATAGAAGATGCACAGACTACTCGATGAACAATCTCACCTCTACACCCAGCTAAGGCTCCTGCCCCTGATCCCCACAACCACATCCACCCCTGGTTCTGCCTCCTCCAGGAGCATGGCCACTCAGTGCTGCCTGCTGCCCTGGCTGCCTTTGACGGACATGTCCAGGCCACGCCCCTCATCGCAGGCCACCTGGGATTTGGAGTCTAGATCAACTCTGCCAGATTCCAGTTCTATGGGCCAGAGTCTAAAACATGGTTCTACAGGCACCAAGCCAGACAAACTGGACATTGTGGGTTTCATCCAGAGAGTAAGGGACCTTTGACCCCTGGTACATACACAACCACATATCAAAATGTAGTTTCAGGTTTACTGGATGAAAATACAAAAATGTTTTGACTGTGTATTGCTTTACATTTTTGTCTTGATAATGACATGTTGTCACATCTCTTTACTGTTTTTCAGCTGAAGGAGTCCATACGCCACTCTGTCAATACTGACTCACTGGAGTAAAAGAGAGGTGGGGTAGCCCTGACTGACAGATCTAGGCCAGGATTCAATCCGAAGCGTTTCATAGGGCAGCGTACAATACAGGCGATAATTTGCCTTTCAAAGGCATTTTCCTTGACGTTCGCAGAGATCGCTTTCATGGTAAACGCTGTGCATGTCGGCTCAGACGTAAATGACCTTTGAAAAGTCTTATAATAGTGCTCTGCTCTGTAACACGCCTTCGCGTGAATACCAGACCTATACCCTCTAAACTCGACTGAAAAAAACACTGCCTGTGTCCTCACCCACCCGTGGATTGTTTTTCTGTCTTACAGATGCAGCTTCTGCTGTAGCTTACTGAAGATGATCTGCTGTCTAAGTTATAGTGTGTCCAATCAACCTGGACTCGGGTAGATGTAACATGATAAATGTAAATCTGTCTCCCTCCATTTAGTATGATATGTTAGGTGTGGTAAGGTATGTATTTCTTTGTGGATGTCCATCATCCATTATGTTATGAATAACAATTCATATGATATGTCACAAATTCCAGTTTGATGTGGCTAACCCTAACATTAGTTAAGTAGCTTACGTTAACTAGGCAAAGGGTTAGCTAACATGCTAAGTAGTTGCAAAAAGTAGTACGTTTCAAAATAGCTAATTAGCCTAAATGCTCAAGTTGTCCGGGATGAGATCGGAAGACGCAACCTTAGAGATGCTAGAAGTTTGCATTATATGCCCACCTATCCACCCCGACCCACCACCCTCCCTTCCTTTTTGCCTCATGTAACCTTACCAAACATACCATATCATATTCATTTGAGTGTCCTGGATTTACGTTGACTATGTCTAGTCTATGAAACCAGGCTGGTGTAATCAATGGATTCCATTACTACCAAAGTAGTCCAGTGTCCACATGATGAATAAAGAGCATGAATGCATGAAATCATGTGTGCTATATCTATAACGTGCCAATGCATAACATACTGTACATAGAGTTTGTGTGTGTATTGTCATTCCCTACGTATCAACAACAGCATTCGTCTCAACTAAGGATGTGTTCTCATTCCTTACTGTGACATGAAGTCTCCTACTGTTACCTACCTGCATCAATGCTCTGGGTAAGACAGATCCCCATCCACATGAGATCCATGCAGTATGTGTATGCTATAGAGAGGAGCTCCTCTCTGTGTCACCCCCCCCCCCCCCCCCCCCCCCCCCGCTCTGGGTTATGTCCTTATTAGCACAAGAGGTGTTCTAGCTCACGTCTCCTGTCTCTTCAGACCCCAATTAGCAGCTGTGTAGTACCAGCCTGTGAGCCTGATGCATTTCATGACCCCCTCCACTGGTGCTCCCAACTTAAATGTAAGAGAACCACATGCCATTTAGGAACACAAGAAAATAAGTATGTTTTATTGCGATACAGCCTACTGTATATAGAGCCCCACAGTGGAAGTGTCATAATACCCATAAACCTAACGATCAAACAGGGAGTCACCTTGTCCTAGAGAGATTTAGATGGTTATCAAAATGCCACGCCAGGGTAAGCCTACACAACACAGCTCTTCTTTTAAGTGTTTGTAAAATCCCCTACAGGAAAAAGGAATGGTGGAAAAACGATTACAACCATTTCCTTGTTTGACTGCTAGATTTTATGGGTATTATGACTCATACTGTGGTACTCTATTGGGCCTAAGAATTCTTGTTACTTTTGAAGCAAATGTTGTGCCCTACAAAGTAATATGTATATTCGTTTATAATAATATAATAATGTAATATAATAATAATAATTTTTTCATAGTTGCACAGTGCTTGATACTAGAGGAGAAAATGCCATGTGACAAGAACACATCAACAACCCAGTCTCCCATCAGACTTCAAAGGGCCCCGCCTGATTGAAACATGAGTGGTTTATTTGTGATAAGCAGACAACACAGGTTATGTAATTAATTTATTACAAATAGAATAGGTTTCTATGCTCTCAGCAACTTGGTAATGTCGTCAATGGTATCCCCTATAGAAGGATTATGTAGGGTCATGTTGCACAACCTACCATTTACATTTGTTTTTCATAACTGGGCAACTATGTCAGATAAATGTCCATTGCTTTTTTAGATTTAATTACAAATAAGCAGAAGTTCAATCAACCAATGATATTTTACAGAGACATAATTAAGACTTTCAGCATGCTTATAGGGAAGGGCACTCAACATGCTCGGCACTGACACAAATTACTGATGATTGGCTGAAAGACATTGATTATTAGAAGATTTTAGGAGCTGTTTTGTTATATTTCATTGCACCTATTGATATCATTGATTACTGAAAAAATGTAGGTGTTATGGATTTACATCTTTATCATGGATTGAGAGTTCCCTATCTAATTGAACACAGTGTATTTTTTTATGGAAGCCTCTCTAAAGCAAATTCAGTTGAGTGTGGTGTACCACAGGGCAGCTGACTTGGGCCATTATTGTTTTCTGTGTTTACTAATGACCTTCCACCGACCTTAACCTCTCTGGTAGAAGTGGGCGACCCACCTCGACAACAGCCAGTGAAATTGCAGGGTGACAAATTCAAAACAGAAATCCCATAATTACATTTCCTCAAACATACAAGTATTATCCACCATTTAAAAGATAAACTTCTTGTAAATCCAACCACAGTGTCCGATTTCAAAAAGGCTTTACTGCGAAAGCACACCATGCGATTATGTTAGGTCAGCACCTAGTCACAGAAAACCATACAGCCATTTTTCCAGCCAAAGAGGAGTCACAAACAGCAGAAATAGAGAGAGAATTAATCACTAACTTTTGATCTTCATCAGATAGCACTCATAGGACTTCATGTTACACAATACATATGTTTTGTTCGATAAAGTTCATATGTATATCCAAAAATCTCAGTTAACATTGGCGCGTTATGGTCAGAAATGCATTGTCTCAAACAAACATCCGGTGAAAGTGCAGAGAGCCACAACAAATTACTGAAATACTCATCATAAACATTGATAAACGATACAAGTGTTATACATGGAAATATAGATAAACTTCTCCTTAATGCAACTGCTGTCAGATATCAAAAAGGCTTAACGGCGAAAGCACACTTTGCGATTATGTTAGGTCTGCACCTAGCCACAGAAACCCATACAGCCATTTTCCAGCCAAGGAGAGTGTCACAATCGTCAGAAATAGCATTAAAATTAATGATGATCTTCATCTGGTGGCACTCCCAGGTCTCCATGTTAGACAATAAATGTTTTGTTCAATAATGTCCCTCTTTATGACCAAATACCTCCTTTTTGTTTGCGTTTTGTCCAGTAATCCGAATGCTTAAGGCGCATGCAAGTCCAGACAAAGTTTTTAAAAAGTACAATAAAAGTTAGTAGAAACATGCCAAACGATGTTTAAAATCAATCGTCCGGTTGTTTTTGTCATGAATAATCAATAATATTTTAACTGGACAAAAGCTTCGTCAATAGGAAAGGAGAAACGAGAAAGGCGCGTTCCCGATCAGGCGCATGGCTGATGATTGAACTGGCCACTGATTGAAAGTGTTGTATCTCCCTCATTTTTCAGAGTAAAAGCCTGAAACAATGCCTAAAGACTGGCCACATGTAGAGGAAGCCATAGAGACCGTGACCTGGGTCCTAAGTCTTTGTATGGTGGATAGGCTTTCAATGGAAAAACAGCCTTTCAAAATAATAGTACTTCCTGGTTGGATTTTCCTCGATTTTTGCCTGCCATATCAGTTCTGTGATACTCACAGACTACCAATTATATAATCTACTAATTATATGCTTATCCTATCTTCTGGGCCTGAGTAGCAAGCAGTTTAATTTGGGCACGCTTTTCATCCAAAATTCAGAATGCTGCCCCCTACCCTAGTGAAGTTAAGTAAAGGTTGTGAGTCTATGTGTGCTGACAACTCAACTGTATATATGTCAGCTCCAACAGTAATATAAATCACTGACACCCTTAACATAGAGATCCAGACAGTTTTAGAATGCGTAACTATCAGTGGGCTGGTGTTATCTAAAAAACTAAAAGCATTGTTTTTGGGACAAATCACTCACACAACCCTAAACCTCATTTAGATGTATTATTGCATGTGGCAATTCAGCAAGTTGAGGGGACTAAACTGCTGGGTGTAACCCTAGATAGCAAGCTGTCATGGTCAAAAAATATAGACTCAATGGTTGCTAAAATGGGAAAAGGTCTGTCCATGATAAGGCATTTCTCTGCTTTCTTGATCAAAATCCTACAAGCCCTAGTTTTGTCGCACCTGGACTACTGCCCAGTTGTGTGGCAAAGGACATGTGAATGTAACAATTGGTCCTGAACAGAGCAGCACGTATTGCAATTTAGATGTCAGTAGTATGCATGTAAATCTCTCCTGGCTCAAAGTTGAGGAGAGATTGACTGCATCACTATTGGTCGTTGTGTGAGGTGTTGATGTGTTAAAGGTACTGAACTGTCTGTTCAAGCAGTTGGCACACAGTTCAGACACTCATCTGTACCACACAAGACATGCAGCCAGATGTCTCTTTGCAGTTCCCAGGTCCAGAACAGAGGCTGGGAAACACACAGTATTAAATAGAGCCATGAATAGATGGAATTCTCTGTCACCCCAGGTAACTCAAATTAGCAATAAAACAAGATTCAAAAACCAGATAACATAACACCTTAAGGAATGACGGGGATTGTGAAGAGACAGACATTTATATATATACTGAACAAAAAATATTAACGCAGTAGTTCTGGTCCCATGTTGGTCCCATGCAAACCTTTCCATACACACACAAAACAAACATTTGTGCACACATTTGTTTACATCCCTGTTAGTGAGCATTTCTCCTTTGCCAAGATAACCCCTCCACTTGCTAGATGTGCATAAATTGCATGTATTTTTTTGTGCGAATTTTGTATTTAGCATTGAATTATCTAGTTTTATGTATTTTCTTTGTTGTGTTTTGGCAGCGGCTAATTGGGGATCCAAATAAAACACTAAATACAAACATTGAAACACTGTTGCAGATATTCAGTTGAAACCTGGGTGAAATTGAGAACTATTATGTACATTTAATCAAAAAAGCCACCAAGCTATTGTAAAATAAAGTTGACTAAAACAATCAAATTGAATAGTTTAGCGCTGTGAAATTAGACACGGGATATTAGTCATATCACATGCAGTATTGTGCTCATAGGAAATATCACTGATCTCATATCGAAAGATAATATCATGGGATGACAGAGGAGATCAATAACCAAAAGCAGGGGTTGGTTGAACGGGTAGCGTAAGCTTACTCCATGACATCTGGGATTTTCCTTTAACCGATCTGCTCTCCCAGTAACCGAAAGGTTGGTGGATCGAATTCCTGAGCTGACAAGGTAAAAATTAGTAGTTCTGCCCCTGAACAAGGCAGTTAACTGTTCCTAGGCTGTCATTGTAAATCAGAATTTGTTCTTCACTGACTTGCCTGGTTAAATAAAACATCTGCTCTTCATTTATCTGCCCTTCCACCTATCCATGTCACCCCTTTTTATTATCCTAATCTTTCCTCCTATTTTGGCTCATTCTTTCCTCTGCCACTGTCCCGTCTCCTATTCCTCTCTCTGTTTCTTCTGCTCTCTGTCTTCTTCCCCTCATCCTTCCACCTTCCTCCCCCCCCCACTGGCCCTGCTGCTGTCATTGAACCTGTTGAAGTTTGCTAATTAAGATCCCATTCAAATTCATCATACCATTTGGACAGCGGTCCAGCAGACACAGGATAAGAGGACTCCCGTCACCATGACAACGGGTGCTAATGGAGACGGTGGACTGGGCGGATGGGTGGTGATGATGCTCCTCCTCCGAGCTACTTAACACCATGGCTTTGATCTGGCCCGGCACTCACTCCTTCTGTCCTGTCTGCTCACTGCACAGCTGAGGTGAGATATACACTCTACATCTCTATCTGTCTCTCTCTACAGCTCCTGTCTGTCTCTGTCTATTCTGTGTTTATTGCTCTCTCCTCCGAATGGCATTACCATTGCTTTGTAGCGCTTGTGAAAAGTTTTAGTGAGTCTCTTATAACATTACAGATGTATTTATGCAATTGTGATTTATATTCATGTTTCTAATTGGCAAGGAGATTTACGCCAGTTTACCAATTTATCTACTTGAAACAGTCAGTTGAACTAGAGAAAAACACAGTATTAACAGAAAGGGGTTTTATCAGTCAAAGCTAGACAATCTCAGACTACAGTTTCCCTGATGTGTTGAAGTCCCTTATTGACATGAACATAAATAATGGATCAATGTGTGTCCAGACTGAGACTGGGCTGTGTTATCTGATCTGGGTCCAGACTGGGAGAAAGAGGATAAGAGAGAGAAGAGGAGGAGAAGATGTCTACAGGCTGTGGCTGTGTGAGGTCGCCCCCGGAGACAGCGGAACACAGACTGACGGGTGGACAGGAGCACCACTGTGAGTATCTGAGAGACAGAGGGGAGGGGGAGGGAAAGAGAAAGGAGAGAAAAGGAGAGAGAGAGAGCAGATCTCCACTGGGACCAACCAACACAGTGACAGATGGTAAGACAGCAGCCAGGTCTGCCTCTGTGTATTCGTGATGGGGATTACGTATGTGTAGATTCACACACGCACGCACGCACACACACACTATGAAATACCACCACTTTACACAACCACATACTGCATTATATCTGTATGGAATCGAATACGCAATACTATTCTTTGAAACAAGTTTCCGTGCCATTTTTGTGACTAACTCATCAATAGCAACAAAACAACACATATCTCATAGTTACTGTATAAATATAAATAACATGTATGTTATATTTCTGTGTAACAGATCAGATGGTGGAGCCTGTGAGGACCCTGCTAGAGGAGGGGGCAGGGATGACCAGAGCTGTGCAGGGGAAACACTGTCCTGAGGCAGTGCACCCCGAGGAGCAGCCAGATGAGCAGGAACTGAAGAAACCACGCAGGAAAGACACTCCCGTCCTCAACACTCCTCCACTCATACCAGGTCAGTCTCACTCTGTTGTGTTACTGTTAGAGACTAAATGAGACTTGAAGTAAACTGTAAAATAGTGGTTTGGCTTAATATGTTGACGTAATGTAAGTAACCTCTATGCTTAAATTATGGACAGTAATGTATTTATACGGGTGACATTCTGTACATTGTGACCTTATAAATTGATGTTGGTGTCGTAACAGATTCTCAGTATGAATCTTTTACCATTCTTTTTTATGTGTTGAGTCACTTGCCTTCATCAGGTGTGAGGATGGTGAAAGGAGAGAAGCGAATGATTCACATGGAGGATGAAGAGAAGGATGGAAAGAACTAGAAGTCATTGGAGGAGAGATTCTTGCCTACAATTTTTTTGTTGTTGACATCGTTGTTTCCTGTTGTCACATTACTAATATGTAGCCTATACATGTTTATTAAAAGTAGCTCTACAATGTGTGGCTGTTATCTTTCATAAACAAGGTATAAAGATGTTGTCAATGCATGCATTCAATGTAATATACTGCATCTAGCCAAAGGTTGCACCGTGGCCATTACAATGTAGAAAATAGCATACATCTTATGGAAGATGCCAAAATGTTGGAGAAAACAATAGAATGCAAAGTCAAAGTTACTGGTTTCCATCTGTGGCAAAGTTTTCCCTAAATGGTTATGTCAAATCCAGCTCCAGAACCAGCCTAACCAGCTGGCTTTTCTTTTGAATATGGTGCAGTTAAAAAAAAAAACAGCAACAACAGATGATGCTAGCTAGCTAAGGTTAGCATGCTAGCTATCTACACTGACAGCTGTCAGTTCCCTATTTGTTGATGTTTCTCCAGTCCACGTCGAAATCACCATGACGTTCTTTCCCACCCCCAATTCTAAAACATGTATAAGTAGCCTGCCTCATTCATCAGAGGTGCAACCTAAACAAGCATTCTTGCTCTAGGGCAGAGAGGAAGAGGCAAAGCGAGAGGTAATCTGCCCAAATCTGTTTGTGTAAATAAGCCCACGAACTGAATAACTTTTGTATGGAAGTCAATAAGAGTATCAAATTTGGACAACAAAAAATGTCATCACTAATTTGCTACAAGAGGCTTATTTGATTTAATAGAAGTTTCATAATGGTTAGGCTGTTACGAATGCACTGATGTAAGTGGACGCATGTGGGATTTAGGCCACTTTGAAAAGAAATTGTTAATATCAGAGTTGTGCTTGTTGTCATAGAGATACAGGGGGGGGGGGTCTTCCATACAGACCAGTAGAGGGCTGGTGGGAGGAGCTACCGGATGACAGGCTCATTGCAATGGCTGGAATGGAATAAATGGAACGAAGTCAAACGTGGTTTCCATATGGTTGATCTGTTAGATACCATTCCGTTGATTCCGTTCCCGCTATTACAATGAGCCCGTCCTCCTCTAGCTCCTCCCACCAGCCGTCACTGATACAGACACAGAGACAGCAACATAATTGGACAATAGAACTCACAGGGCTGCGCTTGCTTTATTCAGATTTGCATTGCTTAGGCTTGCACTATTCAATTGTAGGCCCAATAAAAAAGTTACTCACAGTCTATGTCAGCTATTATTCCAGTTAATATTTCTTTGGGGAAAAAGTCTAGGTAGCCTAGTCAGCCCAAGTTTGAATATTTACCAAATTTGATCTCATTAACATTTCTTTGTAACACAAACAAATTAGCTATAAATAGAAAATATTCCCACATAGTTTACCCTGGTCAGAGGGACAGGGCATAGTAGACGTTATGCAGTTGGTGTTGTTAGTAGCCTACATTTGATCAGACTGCAACACAGCATGCGTGCAACACAGCATGCGTGCAACACAGCATGCGTGCAACACAGCATGCGTGCAACACAGCATGCGTGCAACACAGCATGCGTGCAACACAGCATGCGTGCAACACAGCATGCGTGCAACACAGCATGCATGCAACACAGCATGTCAGATCGCTAATGTTTAGGTGTAGGCAGCTACAACATTTTTATAAAGAGTTTTTGCTTGTGTCTGACTGGAGTGATGCGTTATCCCCTTTGCTAAATAAATACCGGAGGAAAGTGGAGAGTGCCTTAAGCTTTGTGCCTGGCCCGCGTGACCTTGCAATTTTCTTGAATCTGATTGGTCAAGACAGGCACGCAGCACTCCGATGTGAAGGACAAATTGTGCATGAGTAGACAAACCATGAAGCAAAAATCTGTAAAAAAAATATATAAAAAAAACAGCACTTTGTGCCTATTTTGTCAATATTAAATGAAATGAAAAGTGGTGGGGGGCTGCCCTACCTGATTTAAAAGTGCTGGGGCAAATGCCAGCTCACCACATGTTTTGTAGCAACCCTGGTCCTTATTGCTATTAGCCCATAGAGACGCATTGACAGATACATGAAAAGGAAAGATGTTTTGAAGTGTCTGTCTTATATCTGAGAGATATAAGAAAGCTCAGGATTCATTTTTTAAAATGTGGAAATGCCCTATTGACTTCCATTCATTTTTTGGGCTCTGAACTGGGTTCCCTTAAGTCGTGTCTTGTGAGGCTTGTACGTGTTTGCGATAGTCTTAGCTTTCAATGGTGGGGTAGCCCAAACAGTTCGGACACTACAGACAGAAGTTGTCACATTGTGGTACCAACTTCAGACAAGTCCCGTGAAGCTTGTGCGGTCTTAGAGCAAAACAGAGAACACAGGTCTAGTTTTGATTTACAAATAACCTTAATTCAATGTGAAATCCACAAAGAATTTCACCATGTCGTTGGATTTAGGTTCAAAGTTGGGTGAAAAAAAGCCATAATTTCCTTATGTTGATTTACTTTTTTTCAAATCCAATCAGTCTTCCACATTGATTCAACGTCAACACATTGCATTTTTGTTGCTGAAATAACATGGAAACAACGTTGATTCAGCAAGTTTTTGCCCAGTGGGCACCATCATTTTTCGTGAGTGTCTCAGCTTTCCATAGTGGTGTACATTCGTTTCTAGCCTAAACCGTTTGTACTCTGCAGACGTTTCCGTGAAAAGACAGATTTCCGGGATGTCTCCTGGTCTGATAAACACTACTGTAGCTCTGCCACCCTCCACCGCAGTAGCGGAAGGCCAACATCAGTGGATGTGGTAGATTGAGCCGCGCCCATGCTAAATAATGATTTATCTAGTTTAAACAGACAGATTGCGACAGGAATTGTTTTATTATGCTAATTCGATTTTCGTGCGGACCACGACTCTAGTTAACCTATGTCACTTTTGTTTTCACATGGCTCATGCCCGGGAGGCAGCCCGGTTCCAAATAGATTGCAATCAATGCTAACCCGGTTCACCCAGGGGGGCGGGGCATGCCCGTGGCATTAACCGAATCCCCTCATATGGCAATGGCTTATTTGCATATAGGCCGACTGTAGCTCAGATTGGTTATGGTTCACAGGTCTGTGTAGAGTCTGGGCCTGGACAAGACTGACACTTTTTTATTATTTTGTATTTATAGGGGAGTCTATTAATTGCCCAAATTTTCACAAATACCTGACTCAACGTCATTCCCAAACATGAAAACGTCTTCCAGGGGGGGTGTAGATAAACATATTTTAACAAGATTGAATGGGTCTAAAACACTGTCAGTTCCTCTGTAACTACTATATATAAAATCATAATTGAATAATCTATTGTCTAGGTACAGCTTTGCCTTGTCACCAGTATAAGTTTAAGTGAGAACAACGTGGGTTGCAACATCTACAGATGTAATTTCCCGTGAGGTCGCTTCCTGTGAGGTCTCTTCCTGTGAGGTCACTTCTTGTGATGTCACTTACTCCAGCGCAGGGAGATGCTTTGAAGCTTCCTGACTCTGCTCCTGGGGTCGATGGGCCTGCCCTCGGTTCTCTCCCTCTCTTTCTCTCTGGAGGGTAGTGCCAGGTGAGAGTTGGCACAGTAGCTGGGTCTCTTGTAGTAGCGAATCAGGTCATAGCCCTCCGAGCCTGACAAGTCTGCAAGAGAAAAGGTCACCATGTCAGTTGTCAGGGAAAAACCATCGTCAAGGTTTTTATTTTGTTTATTTATTTTTTATACATGGTCACATCTCTATCCTCATATGCAGATACAGTATATGTGTATGTGGTGCAAACCTGGGTTAAAATACTATTTAAGTTATTTCAATTACTTTCAAGTATTTCTTTTTGAAAGACAAGTAGTTGAATACTGGAATGTATTTGGAAATACACCTGGAAAGTATTTGAAAATTCTTAAAAACACTGACTCAAATACACTCCTATTTTCAAATCCAGACATTTGAAAATAGTATTTGAAATAAGTAATTGAAAATACTTTCAAATAGGAGGCTATTTATAGGAAATTATTAGAAAATACTTTCAAATATTTCCAATATAAGCGGTTGATTCAGTCCACATTATTTGAAAATACTAAAAAAACACAGCAAATAATTTGTTAAATAGCAAATAACGAAATACAAATGTATTTGAACCCAGATCTGATGTGGTGCTATCTATTGTTTATTCTATTATTTTGTAAACCATTGTAGGGTACTTTTATGGGTTATTCTGTTATAGGTAGTCTGGTGTTAGACCTCACGCACACAGTACTGACAATACAAACATCTTGTGTGCTTACTACATAATAGGTTTTACAAAAAGTTTTAAACTGGACACAATGAAGACACTGAGTCGTGATCTGAGCCCTTTGAGTTCAGATTTATTGTCACAACAGTGCACTAACGTAGCGTTGGAACAAACACCACCACATGGCCTGCTGCACAGTTTGTTCTTGGTGTGTGATCAATAAAATCTTCAATTCAAACAAAATAAGACAAAAAAAGTGGGAAAAAACATGAGGACAACCGGTTTGATGATTACCAAATGAAACCCCTTTAAGCAATACTCACAGAAAAAAAATAAGCATCGTTATGGCTTCAAATACATAAAGTAAGTGGTGTGAAAAAGTATTTTCCCCGTCAGATTTTCTGTATTTTTGCATATTTTTTACACTGAAAGTTATCAGATCTTCAACCAAAACCTAATATTATATAAAAGGGACCATGAGTGAACAAATAAGAAACCATTTAGACATATTTATTTATTAAAGAACGTTTCAACACCCAATGCCCCCGTGCGAAACAGTAATTGCCCCCTTATACTCAATAACTGGTCATGCCACCTTTATCGACAATAACTGCAACCACACGTTTTCTGTAGTTATCAATTAGTCTCCCACAGTGAGTGGAGGAATTTTGTCCCACTCCTCCATGCGGAACGGCTTCAACTCAGTGACATTTGTGGGTTTTCAAGCATAAACTGATAATTTCAGGTCCTGCCACATCTCAATGGGTTTGGCCGGCAGGGATGTTCTTGTCCCATCGCGCACTAGCGACTCCTGTGGCGGGCCGGGCACAATGCACGCTGATATGGTCGCCAAGTATACGGTGTGTCCTCCAACTCATTGGTGCGGCTGGCTTCTGGGTTAAGTGGGCGTTGTGTCAAGAAGCAGGGCGGCTTGGCAGGGTCGTGTTTCAGAGGACACACGGCTCTCGACCTTCGCCTCTCCCGAGTCCATACGGGAGTTGCAGCGATGGGACAAAACAGTAACTACCAATTGGATACCACAAAGTTGGGGAGAAAAAAGGGGTAGAAAAATATAAAACAAATATAACAGAATTAATGGTTCCTTCAATAATGGCAATGCATCCAAGTCATGATGTAGGAAAGCATCCCCAAAGCATCACACTACCACCACCATGCTTGACCGTTGGTATGAGGTTCTTAATGTGGAATGCTGTGTTTGATTTTCGCCAGACATAACAGGGCCCATGTCAGCCAAAAAGTTCTACCTTTGACTCATCTGTTCATAGAACATTGTTCCAGAACTCTTGAGGATCATCCAGGCGATGTTTTGGCAAACTTGAGATGAGCATTCATGTTCTTCTTAGTGAGCAATGGTTTCCACCTTGCTACTCTGCCATGAATCCCATTTTTGCCCAATGTATTTCTGATGGTGGAATCACAAACACTGACCTTAGCCGAGGCGAGAGAGACCTAGATATCCCTGGATGTTTTTCTAGAGTTCTTTGGAGAGATTTTGGCAGGACAGCCACTCCTGGGAAATTTACTACTGTCCCAAACATTGTCCTGTTGGACAATATGGCTCTGATTGTGGTTCGGTGGAGCCCCAGAGCCTTAGAAATGGCTTTGTAACCCTTTCCAGACTGATAAGCATCAACAACGTTTTTCTGGAGGTCTTCAGGAATTTGTTTTGATCGTGGCATGATGTGTCTCTAAAACCTGTGCTCTGACAAATTCAATCTGATGGTAAGGACCAAAAAGTTTGGCAGATTTATATTAGGCAGTGCTGGCCCAAATCAGGGATGGTTGTTAACCGAAGGACTCAAACAGCTGACTGTAATTATCCCTTTAATTGGGTGAAATTAACTGGGGGGCGGCAATAACTTTTTCACACCTGAAGAGTGCATGTTTGGTTACCTCATTTTTTCTCCCAGACTCCCTCTATATACCACTACAACCAGTGGAGGCTGGTGAGGGTAGGACGGTTCATAATAATGGCTAGAACGGAGCAAAAGGAATGGGATCAAACACATGTTTAATGTATTTGATACAATTCAACTTATTCAGCTCCAGCCATTACCACGAGACCGTCCTCCCCAATTGAGGTGTCACCAACCTCCTGTGACTACAACCCACAAAAAGATCTGACCAAATTCATTGTGAAAATGTACAATACTGCAGAAAATCAAACAGGGCAAATAGTATTTCACGGCACAGTAAAAAAAACTGAAATAAGGGGGATATATGTCGAAAAAAACAAAAACAAGATGAACATGGTTTCGTCTGTAGTGATTTCATCCCAGGGTTTGCTGATGAGTTGGTCATAGAGAAAGTGGGGGTCACAGAAATTACTATACTGGCACTACTAAACTGTGTGCCTCAAATTTACTGTACTGGCAATAGGTTGTTATCAATAACGTCATACTTCGATATCAACCTATACTAACCCCTAGCAATAGAACATAGAAGCATACTGCACTTCATATACCCACTCACACACCAATTCACAAAAAACTATGATCTATAGATTCTATACTCACCTATCAGCTTATCCTCATTTACACATGTCCATTTAAACCCTTCACACACAGTATGTTGACCGATCAAAATGTAAATATCTGACAATATATGACGCTGTTTCAGGAAGGCATGAGATTGCTGGTTTTGAGTTGAAGTAAAGGGAGCAAATTCACAAAGATTGCATGTCATAAAATAGTAAACGAAGGCGTGAGAATGGGGCCATAAAAATGGGTCTGTGCATGTTTTTACGTTCTCCAGGGATTCTTCACTATGACATTGTTCCACAGTCCAGATAACAGGCATGACTAAGTACGATTTCGAATGACAGAACTAGTACCACAGGGTAGCGGTCAGATACAAATATATGTAATGGTAAAAAAAAAAAAAAAGGTAAGACAGGCCCTATCCCTTTGTATCACAAGAAACAACATGGAGAAATCATGGAAAGGGATAGCTGCCACAGAGTATTTACAATCACTCAACACTGACAAGATCTTGTGCTGAAAGATGTCACAAAAGCTTGCAAGCTAGCTAGATTGAGACATATAGACTGTTCTACAGGGCAACACTGAAGTGAGTAGTAAAGACATATCTATTTTAAGGCAAAGATTCTTCCTTCTGGAGCAAAATAAATCATTTTGAGGAGCTTAAAACAGAAGTATTTACCCTTTTGTAGATTGAGTTTTATTTGAACTCTAGCATATCTATAATATCTGTTGTTTTTCTATCTTTGGTCAAGGCAACAGGAATTTCTACACAGTGAACCTGGAGGCCATTTTGGAAAACCCCAAAGATGACCCAGTCAATACTGTACATGTACTATAAGTCTGCTTCTTGAACACAACATTAAATATTTTGATTCTTTACTTTCTACATTTCATTACGTGTAGTAACCTAGAGTTTGTTCTGTTTGTTTCGTTTTCTGTGTTTTACTTTGTTTTTGAGATATAATAATTCTGTTAATGCTAAATTAATTTATGAACACATTTTTTTTTAAATTCTATTTACATGCTGTGAATGATTTGTAGAAAACGTATGTATTGGTAAATCAAGATGGATCAATCAGATTCCACGTTTGTTTCAACAAAGTTTTCACATCACAGTTGAACGTTGAGTGGGAATTAACTGACTCTCTCAACCCAATTCTTATCCACATGCTGGGAAACTCTCATGCGTTGTATGCACCAATGCATTTGATAAAGAAAGACTTGAGGATATGAGGATATTGTGTTGAGCTGCAGTGTCTTAAAGTAAAGTCAGAAGAAGTCCTGGAGTTGAAGTGCAAAGCGCAAATAACCAACTCATAATGACAAATTCACACTACTTTGAAATAATGAAACATTAACCCACTCATCCATGTCATTGGGGAGAAGAGATTCAGCAGAGACACTGTACATCAGAAGTCATAGAAACATTACTTCTCTCTGTCGACCACATTAAGACATTCAAAATGAGAACTATACACAATAATTCATAAATAACATAGAAATGTTATGTACAATAAATACATATTATACTCTGGCAACCAGGAAACTCCCCTAGCTAGAAATGCCACGAACTAGAGAGAAAAGTAAGCAACGAAACCTAAGCACACATATGCAGTGTATTTTGGCATTGTAACATGTTAGAAACGGCCCCGTAAAATAATATGATTGTTGTGCCTGGCTTAATAACAGTCGAATGATGTCATCACAATAACGTTTTGATGGTTGGAAATCAATCAAACCTGCACTGTGGAAAACATAAATCACCTACAGTACATTGTAAAAAAGAATAACATGACATACTATTTAGAGACAACTTATGAATCAATCATGGTTCTCTGGACATAGTTACTTTTTTCTTTAGTTTTACAATAAACATATGGGAATTCTAATGCTAGAGAATCATAGATCAACACAATACATCATTATAGTTATATACATTAACGTACACAATATTGTTTCTTAGTATTACTAAATATGTGTTATTTCTCTCTAAGAAGACGTTTCAATGATGAAGCCAATACGTTTCATATTTCATATTTAGATTGTATGATAACGGGTAACCATGACTTCATTTCACTTTATGTGATGTGTGCTAGTTAGAAAGTGCATTCTAGTTGCAAAATTAAATGGAAAAGCGAAACAAATCTAACAATCATTTATCTTATATATTTTATGTATGCAATATAAACAAGACAAATGTCGTTGTACTTTACTCATGTACATTAGTCATTGGGGCGGCAGGGTAGCCTAGTGGTTAGAGCTGGACTAGTAACTGAAAGGTTGCAAGTTCAAATCCCCAAGCTGACAAGGTACAAGTCTGTCATTCTGCCCCTGAACAGGCAGTTAACCCACTGTTCCTAGGCTGTCATTGAAAATAAGAATTTGTTCTTAACTGACTTGCCCAGTTAAATAAAAATTAATTACACTGGTGGAAATAATAAAAACAGTTCTATGTCACCAATCTTTCAACACCCTTCTTAAATTCGCCGTTGTTTACATTTTGCTCGACACACACAGATGCACATCCTGTACAAACACAGAGAGGTCTGAAGGTCCAAATGCAAACCAGGCCAATCTTCCATCCCCCAGAACTTTGCTGTGATGAGTAGGAGCAGAGAAAGATACACAGAGCAAACTGAAAACTCCTCTGGGAGGGCCTAGCTAGTGTGGAGGCCAGGGCAACACAGGGTAGCACTGTCCTGTCCTTTAGCCTTACCCTCTCATGTACCAGCCTGTGCATGTGCTTGCCCCTCTCCAGTTGGAAGAAAGAGCCAATAGGTCCATCATGGCTCAGGAAATGGCAAAGGTCGCAATGTTTGTGCTAATATGAATCCAGCACATTTACCATGGTAACACATGGACCCGTAAGTTCAACTTTGATTTGGGAGAAAAAAAGTGGACGGAAAAGAACGATTCCACCAGAGACAGACACAAGTGGAACTACACTCTTAGAAAAAAGGGTTCCTAAAGGGTTCTTCAGCTGTCCCCATAGATAGAAGAACCCTTTTTGGTTCCAGGTAGAACCCTTTTGGGCTCCATGTAGATCCCTCTGTGGAAAGGGCTTTTATCTGGAACCAAAAGCATTCCACCTGGAATCACAAAGGGTTATTAAAGGGTTCTCCTATGGGGACAGCCGAAGAACCCTTTTAGGATCTGAATAGCACCTTCTTTTCTAAGAGTAAGAATACACCAAAATAAAAGCAGTACACATCCAGCAGAGGGCAATCTGGAACATTAGACAGAGAGAGAGAGGTGTCCACTGGTAAATGAAGTCTTTGTTGGGGAACTGAATGGGCAGTTAGTTTGGATTGGACGTAGGAGCAGCCACCACTGCTGCAGCCACTAGAGACGCAGGTAAACTGTCATGGTTACTGTCGTCAGAATCCTCCTCTTCTGTATCTGTGGGAGGGGAAGAGGACATATGGCACACTTAAAACTTCCTGCTCCAACTTCCTGGTCTCCTGGACCGCTGCATGGCATGCTGGGAAGGGGGAGGGGTTAATGACAATATAGGCTGTGATCCACAGCTAAGGCGAGGCTGACGCAACAACCAATGGTTGCGTGCCACGTTATCGGCATTGACATCGACTGGCAAATTGCTATAACATATGATGTGGTTAGCTGATACTTAAATAGCTATCAAGGTGTTATAAGATCTGTCAGGCGTCAGCAACGTCTACGCTCGAGGAGGTCTGTCGAAATGACAGGAAAGCTGTAGGTACATTATGACCCCAAAAATTGTACATGGTCACTTTCGTAACTTGGGGGTGATGGTTTTGAGAGTCAGTTGTCAAAGGGTGTTAAAAGCTAAATGAGAGCGATTGTGTTTGCTCGGAAGAATCGCTTTGAGTTTCAGAGATAAGTCTGATAACAAAAGAACATGTTATGTATAGAGGGACAATGACAAAGTCCCTGTCAGGCTGGAACAAGACTGTAGATAATGATCATTGAACACACGGTCACCATAGTAACGCGAAGGACAGACTCAGGGGAAGGGATAAAAGAAATCAAGGATAGAAAGAGGTGGCCTTTGAGAGGGAGGAGGTGGTGGAGGACGGCAGGGGTGAGTGAGCGTGTGAGTGACATTAGACATGTTTCCACAAGAGAGTCAGTCACAGTCCTGTTGCTGTCACATCATCGCCTTAGTCAAATACATTTTTTTTTCTGGATAGAAACCCGAATTGCAGGACGAAACTACAATGTTTTAATGTGATTTTTCCATGCCTTGTCATAACCTGAAACTGCTTGTTTTCTACTCTTCGCTTTAAAAAGAGAAGTGTATTTGATTGTGGAAACGTAGCTAAGGTTCGCCCCGAGGGGAAAGAAAATGCTGTTTTACCGTCAGAGGTGTTTTTCTCACTGTCATCATCTGAGCCAGAGTCAGTGTCAGGTGAGTCTAGGTCCTCTGGGACTTCCCCTGGAGTCAAATAAAACACTGTCATCAACCATCACAATGCCCCAGCACAAACCAAGCCAGAGACCACTGTCCACTAGATGCCTCACACATCCCCCAGACAGACAACACTGATTAAACAAAATAGTCACTGAGTATATAAAATACAGACTTATTGAAGAGAATAAGGAAGTGACATGTTCATAGTAGTCACGAATGTTGACACCACTGAGGATATGATAACAGTTTCAAAATGCAATTTCAAAATCATTTTACATGCATAATTGACCAGCAGAGGGCACTCTTTTACAACAAAATCATCAGGAGAGCAGCCAAGGATTCAGCAAAGACATAATCTTCCACTACCATTTCTGAAGCAATAGCAACAACAGTTTGAGAGCACCAAGAAGACCACCAGACAAACTGACTCAAATTTACGGTCCACCATATTCTAATCACTACTTGGCACTTTAAGTAGATGCTGTTCACAACTTCTTTAAACCAAGTATTATAAATTATAAATGGAGAGCATATCTGTAGGAGCCTGTAACTGACTGTAAACTAAAACGTACCGTTTTGCACTTGCTGGTTTTTCTCTGTGCTGGTGCTGCTGGTTTCAGGCTCCTTGGGGTCCAAGTGATTCAGCCCCGGGCCCGGTCCTGATGTTGTTGTGGTCCCGACGGCCCCCCCTGGGTCCTTATTCCCTTCCTCCTCTTTGGGCACTTCCTCCACCACTTCCTTTTTCTCTCCCTCTGCTTGTGTACCTTCCTCATCTCCCTCTTTCTTTTCTTCCTTCTCTTCTGTCGTTCCAGGCTCTGTCTCCTCCTGCGAAGCCTTCTCCTCTGCTTCCCTTTTGGTTTTCTCCTCCAGATCTGTCAGAACAAAAACTTATTTTGTATGTGTGAAAGAGACCTACTCCACCTACTCCCTAACCCACTGAACCCCCAACCAAGCCCTATCCTGCGTAGGGTGTCTAATAGCTGCTTGGATCTTCTTGGACTGATCATTCCCATAACCCACCTATCTTTTTGATTTGCTTTACCATTAGCCTCCTGGGTCTCCATTTCTCTCGGTTCTGGTGCACCTCTTTGTTCCAGGACCAAACCCACCCTGACAAGCCCTCCCCTGCCTTCTCATCCTCCTCATTCTGTCTCATACCCTACTCCCCCAACCCACCAACCCTGCCAGACCCTTCCCTGTGAGGGGTTGAGGGGCCCTAGCCCCAGTGTACCTTTAGCAGCCTGGGTCTTCCATTTCTCTCTGTTCTGGTGCACCTCTTCGTTCCAGGTGGCCTTGAAGCCCTTATGTTCGATGGTTCCCGGGGAACAGTTGACTGTTCCGCTGCCCTCTGAGCCTGTGCTGATCACACTGGACCGCTTCCCATCCCCCACTGGAATACTGTTTAGACTGTATACAAAGAGAGACAAAGAATATCATTCACCTGGCCTGTAACACACACCGTACATACCTACTGGGAATATGGCCACAGCAAACACTTGATTCCACAGTGACTTAAACCTCAGAACAGTGGTTGCATACATTGGATATGATCCCTGCGGGAATTGAACCCACCACTGTGGCACACTTCTCTGACTGACCTGTCATACACCAAACAACGGATTGAACTACTGAGAATCTATTGAGATTCTACAGAGGGATTATATTGAACATGTGATTGGACATCACAGCCATGCTTAATGGATCTCTGAACTGAAAAACCTCAATTTGAGACATTGACGAAATGAGGGTTTACAGCCCAGTGATTCTAGTACCACTATAATCACCCTGTGTGTGTATAATGAGCATTATATACATAGACAGATGGACTGGGTTGCAGAGGCTGGGGTAAGAAGAGGAGGTGGACAGATGTGTCTGTTTGCAAACACGATCTGCAAGTGTGTGTCTAGCGGGCAAAGCTGGTTGGAATGACGTCATTACAACCACTTTACAACTAATGTGCGTGTGTGTGTGTTAGTGTGTGTCTGTTTGCGTGTGTGTGTGTGTGTGTATGACTGTTTGTGTATGACAGAGAAAGAAAGTGAGGAAGTGTTTAAGACTCTTTATCCAGATATGCCTCGGAGAAGGGAGAGAGAGAGAGAGAGAAAGAGAGAGAGAGAGAGAGAGAGAGAGAGAGAGAGAGAGAGACAGGGAGAAAGAGACAAATCAGGGGTGAGGAGGAAGTTGGAGGGAGGGATGGATGAGCGTTCCAAGTAATGTTTATAATCCTTCTAGTCTGTTGATGATGATGCATGACTTTGTTGATGTAACAGCAGGACAGTTGTTGATCCCAGCTGATGTTGTCAGGCCTATTTGTGTGTGTGGGGGGATGTGTTTAACTATACTTGAGGGGACCAGAAGTCCCCACAAAAATAATAAGCAAACAAAAATGTGACCACCTCGGGAGATTTTGTTGGTCCCCACAAGGTCAAATACTATTTCTCTGAGGTTTAGGGTTAAGGTTAGAATTAGTGTTAGAATTAGGTTTAAGGTCAGGTTTAGGAGCTAAGGTTAGTTTTAGGGTTAGATTTAGGAATTAGGGTTAGGTTTCAAATCAAATAATATTTTATTTGTCACATGTGCCGAATACAACAGGTAGACCTTACAGTGAAATGCTTACTTACAAGCCCTTAACCAACAATGCAGTTTTAAGAAAAATAAGTGTTTACAAAAATAACAAATAACTAAAGAGCAACAATAAAATAACAGTAGCGAGTCTATATACAGCGGGTACCGGTACAGAGTCAATGTGCAGAGGCACAGGTTAGTCAAGGTAATTGAGGTCATATGTACATGTAGATAGAGGTAACTACCCTTGTAGTGCCTTGCGGTCGGCGGCTGAGCAGTTGCCATACCAGGCGGTGATGCAACTTGATGGTGCAGCTGTAGAACTTTTTATGGATCTGATGACCCATGCCAAAAATGTTCAGCCTCCTGAGGGGGAATAGGCCTTGTTGTGCCCTTTTCACGACTGTCTTGGTGTGTTTGGGCCATGAGAGTTTGTTGGTGATATGGAAACCAAGGAACTTGAAGCTCTCAACTTGCTCCACTACAGCCCCGCTGATGAGAATAGGGGCATGCTCGGCCCTCCTTTTCCTGTAGTCCACGATCATCTCCTTTGTCTTGATCATATTGAGGGAGAGGTTGTTATCCTGGCACCACACTGCCAGGCTCTGACCTCTTCCCTATAGGCTGTGTCATTGTTGTGTCGTCGGCAAACTTAATGATGGTGTTGGAGTCGTGCTTGGCCATGCAATCCTGGGTAAACAGGGAGTACAGGAGGGGACTGAGCACGCACCCCTGATGGGCCCCAGTGTTGAGGATCAGCGTGGCAGAAGTGTTGTTACCTACACTTACCACCTGGGGGCGGCCCATGCTGAGCTGTAGTCAATGAGTAGCATTCTCACTTAGGTGTTCCTTTTGTCCAGGTGGGAAGGGGCAGTGTGGATTGGAACAGAGATTGCTTCATCTGTGGATCTGCTGGGGCGGTATGCAAATTGGACTGGGTCTAGAGATAATTGTGTTGATGTGTTGATGATGACCAGCCTTTCAAAGCACTTCATGGCTACAGGCGTGAGTGCTATGGGTCGGTAATCATTTAGACACGTTACCTTGGTGTTCTTGGGCACAGGGACTATGGTGGTCTGCTTGAAACATGTTACAGACTCGGTCAGGGAGAGGTTGAAAATGTCAGTGTAGACACTTGCCAGTTGATCAGCGCATGCTCTGAGTACATGTCCTGGTAATCTGTCTGGCCCTGCGGCCCTGCGAATGTTGACCTGTTTAAAGGTCTTACTTATATCGGCTACGGAGAGCGTGATCACACAGTCGTCCGGAACAGCTGGTGCTTTCATGCATGCTTCAGTTTTGTTTTCCTCAAAGCGAACATAGAGGTCGTTTAGCTAATCTGGTAGGCTTGTGTCACTGGTTAGCTCGCGGCTGTGCTTCCCTTTGTAGCCCGTAATTGTTTCCAAGCCCTGCCATATCCGAAGAGTGTCGGAGCCAGTGTAGTAGGATTCAATCTTAGTCCTGTATTGATGCTTTGCCTGTTTGATGGTTCGTTGGAGGGCATAGCAGGATTTTTTACAAGTGTCTGGGTTAGACTCCGGCTCCTTGAAAGCGTCAGCTCTACCCTTCAGCTCAGTGTGGATGTTGCGTCTAATACATGGCTTCTGGTTGGGGTATGTGCGTACGTCACTGTGGTGAGGACGTCATCGATGCACTTATTAATGAAGCCGGTGATTGATGTGGTGTACTCCTCAATGCCATCGGAAGAATCCCGGAACATATTCAAGTCTGTGCTAGCAAAACAGTCCTGTAGCTTAGCTTCTGATTCATTTGACCACTTCCATATTAAGTGAATTACTGTTACTTCCTGCTTTAGATTTTTCTTGTAAGCAAGAATCAGGTTAATAGAGTTATGGTCAGATTTGCAAAATGGAGGGCGAGGGAGAGCTTTCTACGCATCTCTGTGTGTGGAGTAAAGGTGGGGGGATTTTCCCCTCTGGCTGCACACACAATATGCAGATTGTCTATGCAGATAGAAACGAGGTAAAACGGATTTAAGTTACCATGCATTAAAGTCCCCGGCCAGTAGGAGCGCCGCCTCTGGATGAGCATTTTCTTGTTTGCTTATGTCTTATACAGCTCGTTGAGTGCGGTCTTAGTGCCAGCATCGTTTTGTGGTGGTAATTAGACAGCTATGAAAAATATTAATGAAAAGTCTCTTGGTAAATAGTGTGGTCTACAGCTTATCATGAGATATTTTACCTCAGGCAAGCAAATTCTAGAGACTTCCTTAATATTAGATTTCGTGCACCTGCTGTTATTGACAAATAGACACAGACCTCCACCCCTTGTCTTACAGGAGGCAGCTGTTCTATCTTGCCGATGGACCAAAAACCCAGCCAGCTGTACGTTATCCATGTCGTCGTTCATCCACGACTCGGTGAAACATAAGATATTATAGTTTATAATGTCTCTTTGTTAGGATAGTCTTGATCGGAGCTCATCCAGTGTTTTATCCAATTATTGTACGTTAGATAATAGTACGGAAGGTAGAGGCGGGTTACCCACTCGCCGTCGGATTCTAACATTGCACCGCGAGCTACGTCCCCTATATCTCCATTTGTTCTTCATGCGAATGGGATTTGTGCCCTGTCCGGTGTCGGAAGTAAATGCTTCCTGTCCGACTCGTTAACAAAACATCTTCGTCCAGTACGAGGTGAGTCACTGTTCTGATATCCAGAAGCTCTTTTCGGTCATAAGAGACAGTGGCAGAAACATTATGTTCAAAATAAGTTACAAATAACTTTTAAAAAACACACACAATAGCACAATTGGTCAGGAGCTTGTAAAACGGCAGCCATTTCCTCCACCGCCAATAGAAAATGTTCTTCCGGGTTAGAGTTAAGGTTGGGTTTTCGAGTTAAGGTTAGGGTCAAGGTTAGGGTTAGGGTAAGGATATGGGTTAGGGGTTTGGGAAAATAGGATTTTGAATGGGATTGAATTGTGAGTCCCCACAAGGTTAGTTGTACAAGACTGTGTGTGTGTGTGTGTGTGTGTGTGTGTGTGTGTGTGTGTGTGTGTGTGTGTGTGTGTGTGTGTGTGTGTGTGTGTGTGTGTGTGTGTGTGTGTGTGTGTGTGTGTGTGTGTGTGTGTGTGTGTGTGTGTGTGTGTGTGTGTGTGTGTGTGCAAGCAAGTGTGAAAGAACATTTGTGTTATTGTCTAATCAAATCAAAGTACAATGAAATGCTTACTTGCCAGCTCTCCTCTCAGTACAGCAACTAAAAAGAAATATAAAGAAATATGAAATAAAAAATCTAGTAAGAAAGATAACACAAGGCATCCAGTAAAAAAGAAGAGGCACATAAAGAAATATAAGTCATTATATGAGTTATTTACACACGTGCGGTGGAAGTGGTGTGTGCCTGAACACGCGTGTTAAAACTGATCCTCGTGTCTTTAGAGCCTATGGAAATGTTCAGAGCTGACCTGGGCTAAGTATCAGGCCCATCAAAGGACACTGGTGATAATGTTAAAGGTCCAGTGCAGCTGTTTTTGTTTTCAATTAAAATGGTAAAAAAATACATCAAAATTAGCTTCTTAGCTGAGAGCAATTTCTCAAGCAAGAATTTTGCTATGACTGTCTGGGAGTTGTCTCAGTGGGGAGGGTAAAACTTCAAACTAGCTTTTATTGGCAGAGCGCTTTGGAACTTTCTTTCTTTGGGGGGGCAGGTAGCCTAGTGGTTAGAGCATTGGGCTTGTAACCAAAAGGTTGCTGGATCAAATCCCTGAGCTGACAAGGTTATTCTGCCCTTGAACAATGCAGTTAACCCACTCTTCCCCAATAGACAATCATTGTAAATAAGAATTTGTTCTTAACTGACATGCCTAGTTAAATAAAGGCTCAAATTATTGCTCTATTTACACATGAACAGCCTGGTAATGTCACCAGGCGGGCCATAACTCTATCCCACAAAAACAGGAAGAGATTTCAGGCTGTCTTTTCAAACAGGTCTTACACTAAAAGAGCATTATTATCATATTCACAATTTAACAGTATTATTCCAACCACATAGTGTGGCCAGTTTATTAGGTACACAACACGTTCACGAAAATGGATCGCATCCAGTTACTGTTCGATTGAACATTAGAACGGGCAAACGAGTGACCTAAGCAACTTTGAGCGTGGTAAGATCATCGGTGCCAGGCACGCCAGATCCAGTATCTGAGAAACGGACGCCCTCCTGGGCATTTCAGATAGGTGTACCTATTAAACTGGCCGGTGGTGTCTATAAAACAGAGCCAAATTATGTTTTGGACTGCACTGGGCCTTTAAGAGCTGATCTGGACTCAGTATGAAGCTCATCAGTGTGTGAATAAATGGCACAATGTAGTGTTTGCATGATAAAAACTACAGCAACATGGTCCATAATGGATGACCATTAAAGAGCAGAATAAAGGGAATAAAGAGAATGGAGAGATTACTAAGTGCTACAATCAGCCTGTACCCTTCAACCACCAGACACTGGCTGTCAACTAGTCACCATGGACGTATTATCCCAGACCATTTACTCTATTCTAACTGACAACACTGTCTGTTGACTCTTAGTGTGTCTCACTCAGACTGACTAAAACAGAGATGAAAAGGAGTAATTCATTCCAGGAAACTACAGCTGATGTGTACAGCCATAGGACTACTAGTGTATCTTGCATGACGAGAAGTATTTTATTTTATTATTTTCAGCCACTTACACACGCGCACGCGCACGCACACACAGCCATACGTGACAGAGACCAGTCAGTGGAGACACAGCCATAGAGCCTCGGGCAGGAAATTAGATTATAATTACTCATACCAGCTGACATGTTGTTCAGCTTCATTTAGTTATCATTAGACAGACGACTGGAGGACCCCCGGCTTGTTATTTTTAGAGCATCACTGCGTCCACATCCCAAATAGCACCTTATTCCCTACATAGTGCATTACTTTTTTACCAGGGCCCATAGGGCTCAGATCAAAACTAGTGCACTACACAGTATGTAGCGAATCGAGTGGAATTTGGGATGCACCGTGTATCTAAAGAACAGCCCAGTCTCTGATGTGTCAATGTATGTTTCTCCATGTTTATTTCATCTCCCTAGGAGTCATATAAAGGATGAGATTTTAAATGATGTTATAGATTCGCCAAGACGTTTGATGAGCATGTCATCTTCACATCTGTCTGCTTGGTTGCACTCTAGATAACATCAGTATGATTCACCTGCAGTGTATCATCATCACTCACTAGACCAATCAATACACGTGATGCACAGGGTAAATATGAAGGGTTTGATTCCAAAACATAATAAACACACATTTTTTACATTTGCAATTTTTTTTAAATTCTGAAATAAATGTACATGGGTCCCTTTCAGTGTGTATGAGTTATGGCTGTTGTCATGCTTTAAAACGTCTACTTTAGATTTAGATTTAGACTTTAGATAGGTTTTTTTTGTAAAACATGATATCCAGCACAGTTTCTGACCAAAATGTGTTACATTCAGTACCATCTGTTTAGAGTTTCATGAGAGTTGGGACATTGAGGTTTCTGCATTATTATGCATTTACACGACACTACAACCACAGATAGAACAATGAGACAGATATTTCACCAGATGTATAAATGTGAAGCATCTGGTTGGTGTTTCCACTCATTTCCAAATATGGTGGTGAGAAGAAACCCAGTGGCCGGCAGTGGCTGTGCGAGAAGACGGAGCAAGATGGATTTTGGCCAACATTCTGCTAATTTTCTCATCAATGAAACATTTGATCTCAATACAGTTTTCTGTTTCCAAAACTAAAATCTGCTACGAACAGTAGACTAAGTTTTGTGGACTTTACCCTTTAGCAAAGTTTCTAAAAGTTGCACTGTTTAGAGGGAGTGCAAGGGCGAATTTAGTTATTCCACACGTGCACTTCATAGAGTAAACATTCCCTAATGGAAATATGCAAATACATGCTAGAACGGCCAATAGGCTCTCGCTAGCTTGTGCTTGGCTCTGCCCACCTCCTTGTTATGCCCACTATGATTAATTTGCTCCCATTGGAAACGACAGGCTGGGGTCTATCTTGGGTTGGTTATGAAAATCTTTGCTACAACATTACAGTATATGGCAGCTATGTTAGCTCCCATTAACAGAATGAGCATTATGATGCATTTAGCCTACATGACAGTTACAAATTCTAGTTGCTTAAATGTCCCAAAAAGAAAACACACATTGTTCACCCTCTGGATACAATATATCGGCTATGTGATAGACACAATACAGTTGAAACAAATAGATTATTTTTATATTTATTTATTTGTTCATTGATAATTTATTACACGTAACTGTTTAAAACCCAATCTGGATATCTTTTCTATTAGAGCTCTGCTGTATAACATTTATTTACCTCTGGATACATAACGTTTATTTACCTCTGGATACATAGCGTTTATTTACCTCTGGATACATAGCGTTTATTTACCTCTGGATACATAGCGTTTATTTACCTCTGGATACATAGCGTTTATTTACCTCTGGATACATAGCGTTTATTTACCTCTGGATACATAGCGTTTATTTACCTCTGGATACATAGCGTTTATTTACCTCTGGATACATAGCGTTTATTTACCTCTGGATACATAGCGTTTATTTACCTCTGGATACATAGCGTTTATTTACCTCTGGATACATAGCTTTTATTTACCTCTGGATACATAGCATTTATTTACCTCTGGATACATAACGTTTTGCCACAAAACATGATTATTTGTCTCTCTAAAATAAAATTACCTTGCAATATCTTTGAAACAAAATCACCGTTGTCTTCTCTCTAGCCCATGTGATGGTAAGATGAACAAATAATAGCTCTATCTGTTTCACAAGATGTGTGTTCACGTTAATTTACAAACATTTCAAGAAATTGATATATCACATTTTGGAATGTGTGTGTACAGTATGTGTGAGTACGTGTGTGTGCATGCATGCGTGTGTGTGTGTGTAATAAGGTCAGTGTGTTGACAATGTCACCTGGAGCGTCTGAACCCAGCCAGGCCGGAACGAGACGCCTCGTCGATCAGTGGCGTCACAATCTTCTCTGTCATGTCTGAGAGGACTGTGAATGTGGGCTCCACGATGAAATCAATAAATCCTGAGGGAATGAGAGACATATAGAACCACTGAGATCTATCAATCTATCTATCTATCTATCTCTCTATCTATCTATCTATACACTGACTCACCAATTTGAGACTGGGCCACCATGGTTGACTTTCGGTCACACAGAGGAGAGAAGGGCAGGCCCAGCTCTGCTTCTTTATCCCCCTGAGAACACAACATGACAACAGTGAACAGAGTCTTTATGTATGGAGGAATGAAGTCCCTCACAGCATAAGTGTACTTCATACCAAAGAGATTGGGTAGAGGTATGCTTTCCACAATTCCAGTAAGTTTCCCAAAATTACCAGGTTTTCCAGAAATCCCTGTTGGAAGATTTCCGGAGTCAGAAGGGAATAAGCAGTGAATCCAGAATTCTCTTACCATTACTTCTGGAAAACTTGGTAATTTTGGGGAACTTTGCAACCCTAAGTAGAGGGTATTTATTACTGGCCTCAGCAGCGAAAAAACAACAACTTCTACCTCCCAGTACTGATGTCTTCCCCTATTGATCAACCTTGTCAGTTGGGCTGAACAGAACAACATCAAAGGAGCCAATTTAAGAAAAGGAAATCTATGTATGGTAAAAAAAATATTGGTATGTCCTGGTCATTCATTATACTTGACATTTCTATTAATATGATTAGTGGAACAGCACCTGGGAATGAACTGATTACATTTCACCATGGCTTCGTTCCAAATAGCACCCTCTTGTTCCCTATGGAGTGCACTACTTTTGATCAGAGGCCTATGGGACGCAGAATTTTTCAAATTCTAGAAAGAGACCACATTCTACCAGCTAATTACATTTTCACAGAACAGAGTGTGGTGTTAATTAGCATGTAATGGTAATGGGGAGGATATCCCTACTTTAAAATCACACCTAAAATAAAATTGGAATCGGATTCTCTGTTGGTTGACTCCGGGTAAATTTCTTCATGCCCTTGTTAATATCCAATGCAATTTTATAATGTATTCCATTTTTTAAAATATATTTAGAATTTTCAAGAACAGCTATATTACTCATTGTCACTTTATATTCATAATGATGACAGATGTAATTTATGCAATTCATAAAGAGTAATATCCTCCTTTTGTTTAAAGAAATTGGATCCTTGTGAAATACCTTGTGAAATTACTGTCCAATATCTCTTATAAATAATGACTCGACAATGTGACATTCAGAAGTGCAGATTTTTCACGTTTCACTATTTGGAGATCTGCTTCTTGTCTTGCGAGAGGAGTGGTAGGCTAGTATCAGATTCATGGGATTAGTGTTGAGCAAGGAAGGAATGAAAACCAGACTGATTAGGATTCAAATAGTGGGATCATCACACTGTTTTATTTGGGAAGGTAGTAGGATTAGGAAGATGCCAGCACTACGTATCAGATTTGGTACACTGGACCTTGTCCCACAACTATCTGACCAGGGTCCACATTCATGAAGTATCTCAGTACCTCTGATCTATATCAGCATTCTTAATGGTGCCCAAGTGGTGGTTAGGGTTTAGGGTGACGTTTTAGGTGTTATGGGTCAGGGGTTAGAGATCTGGTTTAAGGGGTTAGTATAGACTGACCTGTCTGAAAAACTCTTCCAGGAGTGATGTGGTCCACCTGTGGTGCAGATCCCAGTTCTTTGCCGGGTGGCTGATGTCAGCTGTGTGCAAAATCAGTGATAAGGCCTTGGGCTTGAGAATCCTACAGAGGAAAACAATGTAGAGCAAATTAAATCAAATCAAACTTTGTCACGTGCGCCAAATACAACAGACCTTAACGTGAAATGCTTACTTACAAGCCCTTAACCAACAATGCAGTTCAAGAAAGGGTTTAAGAAAATATTGACCAAATAAACGAAGTACAAAACAATAAAAGTAACAGAATAAAATAACAATAACTAGGCCATAGACAGGGGGTACCAGTACCGAGTCAAAGTGCAGGGATACAGGTTAGTCAAGGTCATTTGTACATGTAGGTAGGGGTAAAGTGACTATGCATAGATAATAAACAGAGAGTAGCAGCAGTGTAAAAACAAATGTGGGGGTCAATGTAAATAATCCGGGTGGTCATTTGATTAATTGTTCAGCACTGTTATGGCTTGGGGGTAGAAGCTGTTAAAGAGCCTTTTGGTCCTAGACTTGGCGCTCCGGTACTGCTTGCCGTGCGGTAGCAGAGAGAAGAGTCTATGACTTGGGTGACTGGAGTCTTTGACCATTTTTTGGACTTTCCTCTAGTATATAGGTCCTGGGTGGCAGAAAGCTTGGCCCCAGTGATGCAGTGGGCCACAGTCATGGGTGAACAGGGAGTACAGGAGGGGACTAAGCACGCACACCTGAGGTGCCCCAGTGTTGAGGATCAGCGAGGCAGACGTGTTGTTGCCTACCCTTTACCACCTGGGGGCGGCCCATTAGGAAGTCTAGGATCCAGTTGCAGAGAGAGGTGTTTAGTCCCAGGGTCTTTAGCTTAGTGATATGCTTTGTGGGTGCTATGGTGTTGAACGCTGAGCTGTAGTCAATGAATAGCATTCTCACATAGGTGTTCCTTTTGTCCAGGTTGGAAAGGGCAGTGTGGAGTGCAATTGAGATTACATCATCTGTTGGCACAGTATGCAAATTGGAGTGCATCTAGGGTATTTGGGATGATGCTGTTGATGTGAGCCATAACCAGCCTTTCAAAGCGCTTCATGGCTCCCGACATAAGTGCTAATGGTAATAAGTTAGGCAGGTTACCTTCGCTTCCTTGGGCACAGGGACTGTGGTGGTCTGCTTGAAACATGTAGGTATTACAAACTTTGTCAGAGAGAGGTTGAAAATGACAATGAAGACACTTGCCAGTTCGTCCAGTTCGTATGCTTTGAGTACATGTCCTGGTAATACGTCTAGCCCCGCGGCTTTGTGAATGTTGAACTGTTTAAAGGTCTTTGCTCACATTGGCTGCCGAGAGCGTTATCACACAGTCGTCCGGAACAGCTGGTGCTCTCATGCATGCTTCAGCGTTGCCTGCCTCAGGGCATTTAGCTTGTCTGGTAGGCTTGCATTACTGGGCAGCTCGCAGCTGGGTTTCCCTCTGTATTCCGTAATAGTTTTCAAGCCCTGCCACATCTGACGAGCATCAGAGCCGGTGTAGTAGGATTCAATCTTAATCCTGTATTGACGCTTTGCCTGCTTGATGGTTCGTCTGAGGGCGTAGCGCGATTTCTTACAAGCGTCTGGATTAATGTTCCGATAGCTCAATGCGGATGTTGCCTGTAAGCCATAGCTTCTGGTTGGGATATGTACGTACGGTCACTGTGGGGACGACGTCATCGATGACTGAGTTGGTATACTCCCCAATGCCATTGGATGAATCCTGGAACATATTTCTGTCTGTGCTAGCAAAACTGTCCTGTAGCATAGCATCCGCGTCATCTGACCTCTTTCGTATTGAGCGAGTCACTGGTACTTCCTGCTTTAGTTTTTGCTTGTAAGCAGGAATCAGGAGGATAGAATTATGGTCAGATTTGCCAAATGCAGGGCGAGGGAGAACTTTGTATGCGTCTCTGTGTGTAGTAAAGGTGGTCTAGAGGTTTTTTTCCTCTGGTTGCACATGTGACATGCAGGTACAAATGAGGTAAAAATTTATTTAAGTTTGCCTGCATTAGGTCCCTGCCACTAGGAGCGCCGCTTCTGGATGAGCACTTTCTTGTTTGCTTAACAGCTTATCATAAGGTACTCTACCTCAGGCGAGCAATACCTTGAGACCTCTTTAATATTAGACATCGCGCACCAGCTGTTATTGTCAAATAGATACACACCCCCGCTCCTCATCTTACCAGACGTAGCTTCTCTGTCCTGCCGATGCATGGGAAATCCCGCCAGCTCTATATTATCCGCGTCGTCGTTCAGCCACGACTCGATGAAACATAAGATATTTCAGTTTTTATTTTCCTGTTGGTAGGATAGGCTTGATCGTATATCATCCATTTTGTTTTCCAGTGATTGCACATTGGCCAATAGAACGGATGGTAGTGGAGGTTTACTCACTCTTGTATGAATTCTCAGAAGGCAGCCAGACCTCTGCCCACTTTTTCCCCATCTTTTCTTCACGCAAATTACTGGGATTTGGGCCCGTTCGCATCGGACTCGTTAAAGAAAAGCTCTTCGTCCAGTTCAAGGTGAGTAATCGTTGTTCTGATGTCCAGAAGTTATTTTCATCATAAAAGATGGTAGCAGCAACATTATGTACAAAATAAGTAACAAACAACGCAAAAAAAACAAACAAAATAGCACAGTTGGTTAGGAGCCCGTAAAACGGCAGCCATCCCTTCCAGCGTCATTCTTTCAACCAAGCAGAGAAGCAGAGAAGATTGCAAGGAACAAGTCCAGAGAGACTATAACAGAAGTCAACAGAAGTCTAAGAAAACAACAAACATGTCTCAGCAATATTGGTCTTTTGGATATTTGATCAGAGAGACAGCAGCTTGGGGTTATTGTATTTTTGGTATCAATTAGTGCATTTATGGTAGGGCTGGCTATGGTTTAGGACAAATGTGTGGGGAGTTATCTGAACTGGCACTATAGTCTACTATAGTGAACAGGATGCTATTTTAGATATATTGGTCTAGATAATTATAGAGCTAAATAAGAGTCACTCACGCCTCTGGCTGCTGGAGGAAGTTCTTCATGGCCTTGATCTGTTGGAAGTGACAGGACATGTCCGTGGCCAGGACCATTTCTACCACCAGCGCCCGTAGCTCTCTATGAGAGGGGGAGACATATAGACATTTTAGAGAGAGGATCAGACAGACAGACAGATGGACAGACTTGGTAGAGGTAGATAAAAGAGAGGATCAGACAGACAGGTTAGAGAGAGGAGTAGACAGGCAGACAGGTTAGAGGTAGGTTAGAGAGAAGCGCAGACAGACAGGTTAGAGGTAGGTTAGCGAGAGGAGCAGACAGACAGGTTAGAGGTAGGTTAGAGAGAGGAGTGGACAGACAGGTTAGAGGTAGGTTAGCGAGAGGAGCAGACAGACAGGTTAGAGGTATGTTAGAGAGAGGAGTGGACAGACAGGTTAGAGGTAGGTTCGAGAGAGGATCACACAGAAAGGTTAGAGGTAGCTTAGAGAGAGGAGCAGACAGACAGGTTAGAGGTAGCTTAGAGAGAGGAGCAGACAGACAGACAGGTTAGAGGTAGGTTAGATAGAGGACTGGACAGACAGGTTACAGGTAGGTTAGAGAGAGGAGCAGACAGACAGGTTAGAGGTAGGTTAGAGAGAGGATGAGGCAGACAGGTTAGAGGTGGGTTAGAGAGAGGAGCAGACAGACAGGTTAGAGGTAGCTTAGAGAGAGGAGTGGACAGACAGACAGGTTAGAGGTAGCTTAGAGAGAGGAGTGGACAGACAGGTTAAAGGTAGGTTAGAGAGAGGAGTGGACAGACAGGTTAGAGGTAGGTTAGAGAGAGGATGAGGCAGACAGGTTAGAGGTAGGTTAGAGAGAGGAGCAGACAGACAGGTTAGAGGTAGGTTAGAGAGAGGAGCAGACAGACAGGTTAGAGGTAGGTTAGAGAGAGGAGTGGACAGACAGGTTAGAGGTAGGTTAGAGAGAGGAGCAGACAGACAGGTTAGAGGTAGGTCTGAGAGAGGAGCAGACAGACAGGTTAGAGTTAGGTTAGAGAGAGAAGCAGGCCGTGTCTGTGGCCAACACCATCTCAACCACCCAGGCACGTACACAGATAATGCTCTACCTGTGCAGAGCACCTGCCCCTTTGCACTTCCAGTCTCCAAAGTGCTCTTTTGTATGTTGGTATAATTTCCCCAAAACAATTTTGTCGTTGTTTTTCTGATCTGAACCCGCTGCCTGCAAGTCGTCATTAAATTATCCCCCTGTGGCCCCCGGTCGAGTTCAGTGTATAGCTAGCTACATTCTTAGAACCTAAAAGGGTTCTTCAGCTGTCCTCATGGGAGAACCCTTTTTTGGTTCGAGATAGAACCCTTTTGGTTCCAGGTAGAACCCTTTTGGGTTCCATGTAGAACCCTCTGTGTAAAGGGTTCTACATGGAGCCCAAAAGAGTTCTACCTGCAACCAAAATGGGTTCTCCTATGGGGACAGCCAAATAACATTTTTGGAACCCTTTTTTCTAAGAGTGTACCTAGCTAGTTTGAATATCAATACCACTGCCACAGCAGCATAATTGAGCAGTTTAACAACGTGAGTGACCTGCTAACATGCTGATTTACATAATCAAATCCAGTCTGGTTGGCTGATAGGCTTACGTGCAGCAGAGACATAGAAGGAGAGAAGAGGCTGCATCACCAACCCTCAGACTCAACTCCATCCCTTCAGCCGGGATAGATGTGTCAGGGAGGGGAAGGAGCAACACAGGTCGTCTTTAGCTAGCTAGCCACCATATAATGATAGCGTACTAAAATAACCACACAAGCCACTTGCCAGTCAGCCATATATCATGAATATGAAATAGTGTATGTTCATCGTCATCATAATGTTTTATGACAATAAATGATTTGCAAAACAAAATACACATTTGAATTATGTTAAGCAAAGCATGTAGCTAGTAGATCTGTGTTACATGACTATAGAGTTATTATGAAATATGCAATTACTTTTCAATGACATAATTATGAAATTAAACTATGAAGTTATAAGATTAGGGATATTAGATTGTGAAGTTATTATTTAAGAGCATTGGGGATAAATCACAATCTGTAAAAAAAAAATGTTTTAAAAAGAAGGCGAATCTAGTAATCTAGCTAGCTAGCCATTTTGTTAACTGTAGCATATGGTAGCCTAATTAGTCTGCTTGCTAAGAACATTATCAGTCATCATCAGTGATCACCATGCTTTCTTTACTGGCTTATTTAGAGAATGGTAGGCTATAGTAAAGCAATATAGGTTATAGTAATTGTTGGCTACAGTATTTCTCACAATATTCTATTCCTTTGCTCTCATTACTATCCTATTTAGAGATAGTGTAGAGCAGAATATCTATTCCTGAAGTGACCTCCAACCTCCCTGCTCCTCAAAACTTATTCCACTGGATCAAATCTTCAGACAGTATAGGATGTACATGATAGAGGCAACAAATGGTGTTGGGTTGGAAATAGTAATGGTAGGCTACAGTATTTCTTCCAATCTTCTATTTTGACTGGAATTCTGTTGGTTATTGTTAATAAGTGCAACCTTCAATGCAGTCCAAAATAGTTTTGCAAAATACTTTACTCATCAGATTGTGCTGCTTTACCCTCTTCTCAATGACACACATAAAGCATGTTAACCACATCTTAGCAAATGATACAACAATAACGTCTATTTTGCCAAGAACTCTCTGAGTCTCGCCTACCTCCAGTCGTCTTTGGACAGGTTGAGGAGGATGTTCATCTCGTCATCGTCCTGTAGGAGGCGGTAGGCAGCACTCACATGGTGGTTCTCCAGAACTGCACGGTCATTATACAAGATGGCTGTGCCTGACCTGAGACAACACAGTTAGGAGAGGGTAAACCATAGAAATAGGGAAAGTCCGTTCTAGTAATTATATTTCATATGTGTTAAATATAAAGCCCCTGCTCTAATCCAATACATGGTTTATTATCATCACATTTGAGTTGATCTATATGGTACTTCATGCAGTTTACATACACTGTAGCTTATATTGACCTGTTTTGCAATAAAACGCATATCTAAAGAAATGTCAGAGAGTTTTGCGATTAATTAGAACTTGTTGTGCTTTGAGGATTAGGCTCAACAATGGTCGCCGTCACGAGGCAGAGGAGGAATTAGAATAGAACTGCCATTCACGGTTTTTAATCATCCCCTCTCTAAATGCATAACAATGACTTACCATCCCTGTTTCGCTGCCCCAGTCTGTTTTCTCTCCCCTTACTGAGTGCTATTTTTCTGCCTGTGTTACGGCTGTCATAGTATATTACCTGGTCTGGATATGGAAGTTGTTAGTGGTCCCTGTGTGTTCGTAATCATGGACCGCAGCAGCAAAGATCATGGCAAAGATCTCCAGCTCAGTCAGCCAGTTCTAGAGACGAGAGAGAGAAAGAGAGAGAAATAGAGAGAGAGAGAGAGAGAGAGAGAGAGAGAGAGAGAGAGGATACAATTTGTAGAACAAGGAACACAAGAGGTGATAAAGGCAATTTAGAGGAGAACAAACAACTCGAGGAAAAACATTTCAGAAGCTGATGCTGATGCATTGTAACGTTAATCATAAGTGACATGTTCACGTCGCCTGCTTGCCACACACCTTAGAAAAACAAATCTATGTAAGCTTCACAATCTTCCCCCAGTCAAATACATAAAACCAGACAAAACAGTTTTTACTCTTCGAAGGGATACTTCAGGATTTTGGCAATTAGCGCAACGACTGGAAGTCTGTGGGTGTTCACTAGCAGGCTAGCAGTTACTCATAGACATCCAGTTATTGCGCTAACGTTACTTAGCATTGGCTTGCGAAACTACCTCTAACGTCCTTCGAACTGGACACAGAGGTATAACAATGGTATCCAGTGGCTCATCTGACTCTGGGGAAGTAGATAAAGGGCATCATTGCCAAAATCCCAAAGTATCCCTTTAATTGAATATTGAATATGTTTGCATATAGAGGCATCAGAGGAAGCTGGTAGAAGGAGCTATAGGAGGACAGGCTCATTGTAATGGATGGAATGGAATAAATGGAACGGTATCAAACGCATCAAATATACAGAAACCACATTTGACTCTGTTCCATTAACTCCATTCCTGCCATTGAAATGAGCCTGTCCTCCTACATTATTTGACATCTAATGTCATAAATTAAATTGAGTACTTATTAAAGTTCCCTTCCCACAAAGCAACATTTTCTGCTAGGCTGTCCTGGTTCTGTAATACAAGAAGAATATTAGATTTGTTTCTCTCCCTGACTGTTTCCATTACTCCAAAATGTATGTTGAACAGAAGTAACAGTAGCAGTAATGTTGTTATATTTCTGCGATGAAATAGATTTTTTTTTTAAAGGTTAGGGATGGGCTGGAGAATTGTAGTCACTCTCAGATTCATAAGGAAGATCTCAATGTCAAACTCCTTGCTTCCCCTCTCCTCGTCTCCTTCTCAAAACCCATTAGATGAGAAAGCCAGAGGTCCCTCCCGTTTGACCTTCTCCCCCAATGGGTTTTCAGAAGAAGAGGAGGAGAGAGGATGCAAGGAGTATGTCATTTAGATTTCCCCATAGACAGAGCCATGGATGCAAGGACTGACCATCCAAAATATCCAAATAATAGTTTTAACACTAGAACCGCTCAAGCAAGTCATTTTGACAACTCATTAATTCATGTATTTATCAACCCCCATCCATCCTTGACTTTTCCAAAATAAATCTATATAACACACGGCCCTTATTAGAATCCTAATATTCTAAACAGAACAGAACCTCTACAGACAGTATGGCCTGCTCCGCTCATTCTCCCAAAAGTAGCCAGTTCATAATCACCCTGATAATTGCCTAGAAACTGAACCTAGACGATACCCAAATGAATTTCACACATGAAACGACAGATTAAATAAATGAAGTAAAGTATGATGGGGGAGAAAGGGGGGGAATGGGTGAGTTGATGTGCAAGGATAAGTGGAGAATCCATAATTATGTAATCACCAATTATGAATGAAGAAAAGGGTGGGCCATTCTATTGTGTTGGTATATTCAAATTATAATCTCAAAATGATATGTACCCTCTATCAGACCACCAAATCCAAGCAGTCTTATCTTACTTCAACCTACTTGTAGTACACAGTGAGAGCCTGCATAATTTACTATGGTATGAAGACCAAGATGAATGGATGCACATGCTGCGTTAGCGCTGCTACAATAGCTGAATGAAAACGACTCAGATGGTGGGGAATAAATTCATCATAACATGATGATTATTCTTCTGATTCTGTGCCTCAGCCTAAACCTACACCCCGGAGGCCTAAAAAAAGCCAGAAGTGTACGTTGCGCCACCACCAAAATGAAACAGTGAGACAGGAAGGATGGGAAGGCATCGTTTGGGCAAAAGATCCAAATCGCACAGCAGGTGAGCGAGTGTTGGAAAATGTGGTGATGAGGCTTGTGGAACCTTACGTTGGCAAGGGGAGAAATGTCACCTTGGACAATTTCTTCATTTCACTGTCATGTAGCAAATAAAAACAAGCCTAGTCGCCACCATGAACAAAGCGAGACGGGAGCTCCCTCTTCAAAACAAGGCACCTGCACAGCTGTTGTACTCCTAAAACGGCGGTGAAGAATGACAAGACAACACTCACACTATACCAATGCAAAGCAAGAAAGAATGTTTCTGTCATGATCACCATGCATCCGACAATTGCCATCGACAGGGACACAATAAAGAGAAAAACGGATCATATTTTGCACTACAACCAAAGGTAGGGCAATATTACATAATATGCATCGCCTTCGGCCAATATGCTGTAGCTAAACTTATGCAATGCATTATGCTCTTCTGTATAACACATGTTGTTTTCCCTATGGGAAAATAATCCTAATGTTGTCTACTCTATTTTGTTTCATAAGTAGGTGGGGATGTTTTGGATCAGATGGCACCCTGGCCTGTTGCGGCGTTTTACAACATGCTCGATTTAGCTGTTATCAACACACACTTCAACATGAGTCTAGCATACGGGCTACATGAGAGATATATGAGCGCCATGGCAGCAACAAAGATTCAAAGATTCCACGCGAGCCTATGTGTGAGGCAAGATGCAGAACGAACAGAAACCAAGACACCCGTGTCACCTACAAGCGATGTGTTTATTTGAAGTGTGTCAAGAAAGTGAAAGTGGCAAAGATTTGTGTTGACTGTTTAGGACAAGGGATAACCGCTAAATGTAATCCAACTAATGCCATTGCGTGAAAACACAGACCATTTAAGCACAAGCTGACATATCGAAACTTATGTTCATTATAATATAATTTGGGCTGATTTGAACTATTTAGCTAGCACACTTGACCCTTATGATGATGGTTAGGCTACTGTTTTCATCATTTGACCACGCATTTTGCTGACCTAGCATGGGTCTTTGTGGTTGGGGTATTTTGCTGACCTAGCATGGGTCTTTGTGGTTGGGGTATTTTGCTGACCTAGCATGGGTCTTTGTGGTTGGGGTATTTTGCTGACCTAGCATGGGTCTTTGTGGTTGGGGTATTTTGCTGACCTAGCATGGATCTTTGTGGTTGGGGTATTTTGCTGACCTAGCATGGGTCTTTGTGGTTGGGGTATTTTGCTGACCTAGCATGGGTCTTTGTGGTTGGGGTATTTTGCTGACCTAGCATGGGTCTTTGTGGTTGGGGTATTTTGCTGACCTAGCATGGGTCTTTGTGGTTGGGGTATTTTGCTGACCTAGCATGGGTCTTTGTGGTTGGGGTATTTTGCTGACCTAGCATGGGTCTTTGTGGTTGGGGTATTTTGCTGACCTAGCATGGGTCTTTGTGGTTGGGGTATTTTGCTGACCTAGCATGGGTCTTTGTGGTTGGGGTATTTTGTTGACCTAGCATGGGTCTTTGTGGTTGGGGTATTTTGCTGACCTAGCATGGGTCTTTGTGGTTGGGGTATTTTGCTGACCTAGCATGGGTCTTTGTGGTTGGGGTATTTTGCTGACCTAGCATGGGTCTTTGTGGTTGGGGTATTTTGCTGACCTAGCATGGGTCTTTGTGGTTGGGGTATTTTGCTGACCTAGCATGGGTCTTTGTGGTTGGGGTATTTTGCTGACCTAGCATGGGTCTTTGTGGTTGGGGTATTTTGCTGACCTAGCATGGGTCTTTGTGGTTGGGGTATTTTGCTGACCTAGCATGGGTCTTTGTGGTTGGGGTATTTTGCTGACCTAGCATGGGTCTTTGTGGTTGGGGTATTTTGCTGACCTAGCATGGGTCTTTGTGGTTGGGGTATTTTGCTGACCTAGCATGGGTCTTTGTGGTTGGGGTATTTTTCTGACCTAGCATGGGTCTTTGTGGTTGGGGTATTTTGCTGACCTAGCATGGGTCTTTGTGGTTGGGGTATTTTGCTGACCTAGCATGGGTCTTTGTGGTTGGGGTATTTTGCTGACCTAGCATGGGTCTTTGTGGTTGGAGTATTTTGCTGACCTAGCATGGGTCTTTGTGGTTGGGGTATTTTGCTGACCTAGCATGGGTCTTTGTGGTTGGGGTATTTTGCTGACCTAGCATGGGTCTTTGTGGTTGGGGTATTTTGCTGACCTAGCATGGGTCTTTGTGGTTGGGGTATTTTGCTGACCTAGCATGGGTCTTTGTGGTTGGGGTATTTTGCTGACCTAGCATGGGTCTTTGTGGTTGGGGCATTTTGCTGACCTAGCATGGGTCTTTGTGGTTGGGGTATTTTGCTGACCTAGCATGGGTCTTTGTGGTTGGGGTATTTTGTTGACCTAGCATGGGTCTTTGTGGTTGGGGTATTTTGCTGACCTAGCATGGGTCTTTGTGGTTGGGGTATTTTGCTGACCTAGCATGGGTCTTTGTGGTTGGGGTATTTTGCTGACCTAGCATGGGTCTTTGTGGTTGGGGTATTTTGCTGACCTAGCATGGGTCTTTGTGGTTGGGGTATTTTGCTGACCTAGCATGGGTCTTTGTGGTTGGGGTATTTTGCTGACCTAGCATGGGTCTTTGTGGTTGGGGTATTTTGCTGACCTAGCATGGGTCTTTGTGGTTGGGGTATTTTGCTGACCTAGCATGGGTCTTTGTGGTTGGGGTATTTTGCTGACCTAGCATGGGTCTTTGTGGTTGGGGTATTTTGCTGACCTAGCATGGGTCTTTGTGGTTGGGGTATTTTGCTGACCTAGCATGGGTCTTTGTGGTTGGGGTATTTTGCTGACCTAGCATGGGTCTTTGTGGTTGGGGTATTTTGCTGACCTAGCATGGGTCTTTGTGGTTGGGGTATTTTGTTGACCTAGCATGGGTCTTTGTGGTTGGGGTATTTTGCTGACCTAGCATGGGTCTTTGTGGTTGGGGTATTTTGCTGACCTAGCATGGGTCTTTGTGGTTGGGGTATTTTGCTGACCTAGCATGGGTCTTTGTGGTTGGGGTATTTTGCTGACCTAGCATGGGTCTTTGTGGTTGGGGTATTTTGCTGACCTAGCATGGGTCTTTGTGGTTGGGGTATTTTGCTGACCTAGCATGGGTCTTTGTGGTTGGGGTATTTTGCTGACCTAGCATGGGTCTTTGTGGTTGGGGTATTTTGCTGACCTAGCATGGGTCTTTGTGGTTGGGGTATTTTGCTGACCTAGCATGGGTCTTTGTGGTTGGGGTATTTTGCTGACCTAGCATGGGTCTTTGTGGTTGGGGTATTTTGCTGACCTAGCATGGGTCTTTGTGGTTGGGGTATTTTGCTGACTTAGCATGGGTCTTTGTGGTTGGGGCATTTTGCTGACCTAGCATGGGTCTTTGTGGTTGGGGTATTTTGCTGACCTAGCATGGGTCTTTGTGGTTGGGGTATTTTGCTGACCTAGCATGGGTCTTTGTGGTTGGGGTATTTTGCTGACCTAGCATGGGTCTTTGTGGTTGGGGTATTCTGTTTCATATTTTTCACAAAGGCACTCCACAAATACTATTTATTGAACAGTTTCAATTTTGTGTTTATTTTTATTTTACAGTAACATAGACTAATGAAAAGGCTATTTTGTTATTTGAATTGGGGGAAAAAATGCATTCTAATGGTACCTAACACCTTCATGAACCCAACCAAATTATTATTTGAAGGATAGCATATGAAATGTATTAATTACACTTAGCAGGGGGGTCCCTCTGAGGCCCAGTGGTTCTGATGTTAACCATGCTTTGAGGCTATATAGTGTTTATTTACATTTACATTGCTAACAAACATTGGAGTAAAACAAACTTCAATTTTGGATTTTGATGGGGTACATTTTTAGGTTATAATCTTCAATAATCAATAAGTATTTATTCAAATTAAAAAATGATGTAGCAACTGCTGATTGCCCCTTTATCCTTCTTGTGAACTACAATTACTCTTCTCTTCTTACACTGTCCTTCATAGCTTTATTAACTCACACTTGCTTTGACATGATTTCATGCCTTAATATGCAGGCTCTATGCAGTAAAAGTTTATTTTACGGCATTTGTTGGCAATTTGAAATGAGTTTATGACAGAGACAGAGGCTTTATGGTTATTATGAATGTGCTGCACCACATTTTGATAACAGTGATGATTCCAGCACCTCATAAACCCTGCTGACGGTTTTACAGGCTTTCCTGTGGATTTAAAGGTGTCAGAGAGAGAGCTCCAAAAACCAAGCTGTCATTTCGGGCACCCAGCCAGGCTATTGCTCCTTCCCAAATGACACCCTATTCCCTTTGTAGTGCACTACTTTTTACAAGGGCACATAGGGCTCTGGTTAAAAGTATTGCACGACAGTATGTAAGGAATAGGGCACCATTTGGGACAAAATCTATGCCACCCCTGAGTGGGGATATACTAAAAAACAAATATGCTTTTGCCAGCACATTGATTGGACCAATGAGGATCCAATGGGGCAATGTGTAAGCGGCACATTTGGAATCAAACCAATGGGAATCCAACCGCTACAAGGGTGACTATGACATCATTCACGGATCATAACCCTTGCCCCTCACATCATCATTCATACATCCACACATCATCAGCCATGAATCATCTGAAAGAACATGAAACAGTTACATATCACTGGGTGGTTAATGACCGGGTAGCAGGGAGGTGACAGAAATGAATCCCCAACATTCAGGAGAGATTAACTCAGGACCAGGATCAATGAAGTCTCAGTGGGGAGCATATCATGAGGTCAGAGAGAGAGTGAGGCGGGGAGAGAGAAAGCAACAACTTCCTGGACAAAACGTTTCACTGTAATAGTAAAGGTGTAAACTTCGTAGTATATTTGCCTCTCAGCTTCCCTATCAAATTTAAAAAGCAGACAACCTAAGAAAATGAACAACAATGACAAACGGTTTGATGAAAAACCTAAGAAAGAAATTGAGAAACCGATCCAACCAAAAACATAGAGACCCAGAAAACCTGAGCCTTCTCCTTCACTATGGTGAATCACAAAAAACAATACAGAAATACACTTCAGAAAAAGAAGTAACAGCATGCCAGAAATCAGCTCAATGTAATTGAAGAATCCATAGAATGTACCCACTTCAGAGAAATGTGGAACACACTAAACAAACAACAACACAAAGAGTTATTATCCAAAATGGAGATATATAGATAAACCAATTCTCCAATCTTTTTGGCCCTATAACAAAGAACAAACAGCAAAAACATATACATGATAAAATACAAATCTTATAATCAACTATTAAAGTCTACCAGATCCCACTGGATTCTACAATTACATTAAATTAACTACAGGACAAAATACAAACCCGACAACCCAAAAAGGCCTGTGGTGTTGATGGTATCCTAAATTAAATGATAAAATATGCAGACACAAATTCCAAGTGGCTATACTTAAACTTCTTAACATCATCCTCAGCTCTGGCATCTTCCCCAATATTTGGAACCAAGGACAGATCACCCCAATCCACAAAAGCGGAGACAAATTTGACCCCAATAACTACCGTGGCATATGTGTCAACAGCAAACTTAGTAAAAATCCTCTGCATTACCATTAACAGTAGACTCTTACATTTCCTCAGTAAAAACAATGTACTGAGCAAATGTCAAATTGGATTTTTACCAAATTACCGTATGACAGACCACGTTTTCACCCTGCACACCCTAATTAACAAACAAACAAACCAAAATAAAGGCAAAGTCTTCTCATGCTTTGTTGATTTCAAATGTTTTTTTAAAACTCAATTTGGCATGAGGTTCTGCTATATAAATGGATGAAAAGCAGTGTTGGGAAAAAACATAGGCCATTATAAAAATACATGTACACAAACAACAAGTGTGCGGTTCAAATTGGCAAACAACAAACACATTTCTTTCCACAGGGACATGGAGTGAGACAGGGATGCAGTTTGAGCCTAAACATCAGCGCCACAGGTAACTTCCACAAAGCTGTGAACAATCTGGGAGACAAGGCAAGAAGGGCCATCAAAAGGAACATACAATTTGACACACCTAATAGGATCTGGCAAAAAATACTTGAATCAGTTATAGAACCAATCGCCCTTTATTGTTGTGAGATCTGGAGTCCGCTCACCAACCAAGAATTCACAAAATAGGACTTACACCAAATTGAGACTGCATGCAGAATTCTGCAAAAATATCCTCAGTGTACTATGTAAAACACAAAATAATGCATGCAGAGCAGAATTTGGCCAGTACCCACTAATTATCAAAATCCATAACCTTCCATAACAAAGCCATCACCTACAGAGAAATAAACCTGGAGAAGAGCCCCCTAAGCAAGCTGGTCCTGGGGCTCTCTTCGCAAACACAAACAGACACCACAGAGCCCCAGGACAGCAACACAATTAGACCCAACCAAATCATGAGAAAAGATAATTATTTGACAAATTGGAAATAATTAACAAAACAACAGAGCAAACTAGAATGCTTTTTGGCACTAAACAGAGAGGACACAGTGGCAGAATACCTGACCATTGTGACTGACCCAAAATTAAGGAAAGCTTTGACTATGTACAGATTCAGTAACCATAGCCTTGCTATTGAGAGAGGCCGCCGTAGGCAGACCTGGCTCTCAAGAGAAAACAGGCTATGTGCACACTGCCCACAAATGCAAAGGGAAATTGAGATGCACTTCCTAACCTCCTGGCAAATATATGACCATATTAGAGACACATATTTCCCTCAGATTACACAGGCCCACAAATAATTCAAAAACAATTCCAATTTTCAGAAACTCTTATATCTATTGGGTGAAATACCACAGTGTGCAATCACAGCAGCAATATTTTTGACTTGTTGCGACAAGAAAAAGGGAAACCAGTGAAGAACATCCACCATTGTAAATACATCTGATATTTATGTTGATTTATTTTCCCTTTTGTATTTGAACTATTTGCATATTATTACAACACTGTATATAGCCATAATATGACATTTGAAATGCCTCTATTCTTTTGGAACTTTTATGAGTGTAATGTTTACTGTTCATTTTTATAGTTTATTTCACCTTTGTCTATTATCTATTTCACTTGAGAGGGAGAGTAGGTAGAGGGAGAGCATTTAGAGAGAGAGACGGCAGAGGTGGGGATGAGAGAGAAAAAGAGATAGGTGAGTAAAAGAAAGGAGAGAGAGAGATCAGGATGAGGTCAGAGTGGATGGTGGTAGTGGTGGGGGGTGGGGGTCCATGGGGGAGGGGTTTACTTAATTCTCCATACTGGCCAATAATTATAGTGCCAATTCTGATCCAGCCATACATTCATACATTGTGCCTCTGGCCTGAGAGGATGGAAGGTCAATATTTAGCTAGATGTAGGCTAATAACTAGCTGGCTAATTGTTACCCATGAAAGGAAGCTAGGCTAGTGAGTAAGCATTTTAGCCAATTAGCCAACGATCTGGCCTTAAGGGCCATGTACCCTTATAATCTCCACCCGGAACAGCAGGAGGAGGACTGGCCACCCTTCAGAGCCTGGTTCCTCTCTAGGTTTCTTCCTAGGGAGTTGTTCCCAGCCACTGTGCTTCTACATCTGCATTGCCTGCTGTTTGGGGGTTTAGGCTGTGTTTCTGTATATGCACTTTGTGACATCTGCTGATGTAAAAATGACCTTATAAATACATCTGATTTGATTGATTCAGGACAACAAAAACTAAAAGCATGCACTGTATGACAGAGTCATAGACCGTTTCAGCAACATGAAAGAGAGGAGGATGGCATTGGAGCTTCTCTACAAGTAGGGTGAGTCAACATGTTTTTTTCTACTTTCTACACACACACACACACACACACACACACACACACACACACACACACACACACACACACACACACACACACACACACACACACACACACACACACACACACACACACACACACACACACACAGAGAAATCAGTGTTATGGACAGTCATATGATATTTAGGTTACGTAGAATTTTGGGGGGGAATCTTTTAGTTGTCACTGTATTAGACTAAACATAGCTTATTAAATTACGTTGAGATGTTGAAGTTGAAATGGTGCTGGAATAGAGGATGCAGCTCCTATTTTCTTTGCGACTTGCAGTGACTCTCCAGTGTTTTAAATCAATAGTTGTTTAGTAGCTCGAACATTTTGGAAAGATTAACTTGATTGTCCATGCTGTATTAACTTGATCGTCCATGCTGTATTAACTTGATTGACCATGCTGTATTAACTTGATTGACCATGCTGTATTAATTTGATTGACCATGCTGTATTAACTTGATTGACCATGCTGTATTAATTTGATTGTCCATGCTGTATTAACTTGATTGACCATGCTGTATTAATTTGATTGACCATGCTGTATTAACTTGATTGTCCATGCTGTATTAACTTGATTGTCCATGCTGTATTAATTTGATTGACCATGCTGTATTAACTTGATTGACCATGCTGTATTAACTTGATTGACCATGCTGTATTAACTTGATTGACCATGCTGTATTAACTTGATTGACCATGCTGTATTAACTTAATTGACCATGCTGTATTAACTTGATTGACCATGCTGTATTAACTTGATTGACCATGCTGTATTAATTTGATTGACCATGCTGTATTAACTTGATTGACCATGCTGTATTAACTTGATTGGCCATGCTGTATTAACTTGATTGACCATGCTGTATTAACTTGATTGACCATGCTGTATTAACTTGATTGACCATGCTGTATTAACTTGATTGACCATGATGTATTAACTTGATTGACCATGCTGTATTAACTTGATTGACCATGCTGTATTAACTTGATTGACCATGCTGTATTAACTTGATTGACCATGCTGTATTAACTTGATTGACCATGCTGTATTAACTTGATTGACCATGCTGTATTAACTTGATTGACCATGCTGTATTAACTTGATTGTCCATGCTGTATTAACTTGATTGACCATGCTGTATTAACTTGATTGACCATGCTGTATTAACTTGATTGACCATGCTGTATTAACTTGATTGACCATGCTGTATTAACTTGATTGACCATGCTGTATTAATTTGATTGACCATGCTGTATTAACTTGATTGACCATGCTGTATTAATTTGATTGACCATGCTGTATTAACTTGATTGACCATGCTGTAGGTCATGTAACTGTTAGTTACATGCAATATGCTTTGTGGATTTCACCGGACAGGTTGCTCTCCAGTTTTGTGATGAAACAAAGGTGTGGTTGAATTTATTGTGTTGTCTTATTGTCTCGGCCTTGGGCCTATATATCACAGTAGCAAGGGACATGAACTAACAGGTTATAGAGCAAACAATGCAATTATCACAACACATACAGTAGGTTGTAATATGGCTTTTCTTTCCTGGCTTGGCTTCCCCAGTAATTTTACCCACGCACCGCTACTGTCATGGCCTGCAGGCAGGAGGGTAGCTGCTGACTGACTGCCTCTACGACATGGCCTGAAGGCAGGAGTAGCTGCTGACTGACTGTCTTTACGATATGGCCTGAAGGCAGGAGGGTAGCTGCTAACTGACTTACGATTTGGCCTGCAGGCAGGAGGGTGGCTGCTGACTGACTCTACGACATGACCTGCAGGCAGGAAGGTCGCTGCTAACTGACTCTACGATATGGCCTGCAGAGAGGAGGGTAGCTGCTGACTGACTCTACGACATGGCCTGCAGGCAGGAGGGTGGCTGCTGACTGACTTCCTCCATGGCGTCATAAATACAGCTGATAGAGTGTGGGTCAGACTTAATCAAACAAGAATACTGCAGGTACCCTCCTGTGGACACACACACCTTAGGAGGCACACGCACACACACATGCACGCACACGCATGTAAAGCAAGCAGACACACAAATGAAAATAAAATGTCTCTTACCACCATGCCTGTCTTCAATAATAGATAGTGTACTGTCTGAGTGACGTCTGCAGCATGCATCAAGTTATGGTAGGGATTCTTATGTTTGCTGTAGCCCACCTCCAAGGCTTCCACAAAGGACACCAGGGCAGAGATAGGGATCTGAACAACAAACGAAAACAACAGAACTCAGCCAGTGACCCGAGGGAAATCTCTCATTCTGGCTCTTACACAGATTGGCTTTTCTCAGCTAAAAAGTTACTTCCTCTCATCGCCTCCTGTCCTTCATTGTAGCGATCTGAAATAGTTGACCGCCTAATGATGAGCTTCAACCATAGTGTTTTCACCAAGTATTTTCTAATCAGTCAAGATGAAGGGGAGGAGGAGAGAACATCTTTATTGAAGCAATTGATTCCCTTCTCCCTGAGCAAATTTTTTTTAAATGGGTATTTGTTGCTATGCCTTTATCAACACAGACTTTGATATCCTTGTGATGCAGGTCCAGATAGTCGTACAACCTCTGAGACCTTCTGATACAATGGAATTAAAATCGAGATAAAAGAACGTCACTCATCAATGCCCACAGGGGGGGTAGATAAGGGAGTGGGAGAGAATGAGATGCAGTCCAGTTCTGATCAGCTTACCTTGAAGCGATTGATGAGGTCATATCTTGTGAGCAGCTCGTAGAATATGAATTTCAACGCGTGGTCCCCACTCGCGTCATTCAGGGCAAACACGTCAAAAGACCACATGTCCACGTGCTGCGAGAGGGAGTCATTGTCAGAACAAGCATTGAAAGACTATATCAGATATGAATGTGTCTGTAAAGCAAATCATTGAGGAGGAACAGGGAGGGAGTGTCTTATAAAAATGAAAATGGTGTGCATCTCATACATGTTATTTGCCTTTATATTGCTATATTCAAGTGTTATTTCACAATAAATGCACCTTATTGAAAGCCTGCATGACCATTTGAAAAGCATAGAGTCTAAATGAAAAGACATTAAGTCTCAGAGGTAAGTAGGCATGTTTTTACATCAGACGTTATTTCTAGTTTGTTTGATGATACAGTATGTTACATGAATTTAAAGCCAGGGGTTGTTAGCAGTCATAACATGAACCTCAGTAATAACGAACAGGAACAGAATCCCCATGTACAGCTAAAGGTGAGTTATTACTACGATTATTCTCTCTCTCTAACTTACTCCCCCTTTCTCTCTCCATCACTCCCCATTCTCTCTCTCTCTCTCTCCTTCTATCCCCCATTGCCTCTCACTCCCTCTCTTTCCATCACTCCCCATTCTCTCTCCCGCCCTCACTCCCCCATCTCTCTCTCATTCTCTATACAACTCCCTCCCTCAATCCCTCCCTCTCTCTCTCTTTCCAACAAAGTTCTGTGGAGTTCTTCTGGCATGTCTGGTACAGGGACCATTTGAGTTACAACACATTAAAGATTTAAATCTTTAAATTGGACGTTTTTGCCTGCTCTCCATCTCTGTCTCCCGCCACTGGCTTACACAGCCTGCAGGCACACTGAAAGAGAGAGATGGAGATGGAGAGAGAAAGAGAGATGGGCTGGAGCGAGCGAGAAGGGCAGAGGGAGAAAGAGAGAGAGGAACTGAGAGAGAGAGAGAGAGAGAGAGAGAGAGAGAGAGAGAGAGAGAGAGAGAGAGAGAGAGAGAGAGAGAGAGAGAGAGGAAGAAAGTGGGCTCAAAGATGACTAAGCCAAGTTGTCCAGTCTCTGTGTGAATCAACCAATGACAGGTCAGGACAGCAGGCTGAATACAGAAGGAACGGGGGTAAGTAGCCAACAGAGCTTTTCATTTCAACACTGTGTTATTTAGCGGTTTTAGAGTAGAATCAGAAGAAAATAGCTCTGTGAGATAGCTGGAAGAAATCTAATAACAGTCAAGCCAGCCATTGAAGGATTCATAAGGTGAGGCATGATGATATCACAGCATCGGGAAGGATTGTTGCCAGCCGGGGGCGGCCTGGGACAAGAGTTTGGTCCTGGCATTTTATCCACACAAGCCCACATCACTGCACGCGCTTCCAAGTCTGTTAAAATAGGACTACAGATGTAATTGTATTTTATACCCATGTATTGATCCAACAGTAAATGTTCTTTCCAAACAAGAAACGTTGCAGTTGTTGGCACGGCACTCCATATCTCAAAGCCATATCAAATATCTTGGTTGTAAAATACATAGTTGCTATTGAGCTGAATATTGAGTGTTGAGAAAGAAAAATGCCTACAGGAAGCTGAGACCTTCCTCTCTCCAGCAGGGACAAGGGGACGAAGCTCCCAAAGCTGTGTTTTTCCCTCAATTGCATTTTGAAATGTTATATGATCAGAACACATCTTTCTCTCGAGTGCATGGGAGGGCGAAGGCACAGGGGCAGGGCAGAAACTTTCATTACAGGAATCATGAAGATAATGCACCAAATCATAGTTTTAGCCACCCAAAAAATAGGAAGTTTTGAATGAGGTGACAATGTAGACTTTGCTCTTTCTAAGTTTATAGGCACCCTTTCATTTATTTTTTAACGATCCATGATCTTGCCTGTCCGATGACAGAGTCTGAGCAGGTATTTTTGCTGATGCCACATTTGACTTTGAATGTGAGTTTGTGTGACCTCAGCTCACTCTTTCAGAAAACCAGGCTGGCCCATTGTGGGAGGGTGGCCCGGCTGTTTCCCACTGATTAGTATAACAGATACATTTTTTGGGGTGTGTGTCAATTTCGATCAGCCCACCCAACATCAAAACAATCCAGCCCATCTGGCATTTACCAGAATTGCCAGATTGCCAATCCACCATGCTATCAGTGCATTGGTCTAAACTGTGCAGGGCTGGTCCAGTACGTTTATGACACAGAGTCCTGGTTTTCATTCTACAGGCTTTTCCTGGTTTGGTATGGATTCCGACCTCTCAAGGTTTATGTTAGCGGTTGTTGTACAGTTTTGTATAGTTATGAAATAGAAACAGTGCATGTCATGAGACAGTTTAGTTCATCTTACTGATGGGGTAGGAACAAGGTGTTGCACCCAAACCCCACGGGAGACCACATGTCATAATGTATGATGTGCATAAAACACAACACACTATTGACCTCTAATTGACCCCTGTGCCTCTGAGCAACCGGTTAGGGTTACCCAGATGGTTAGGTGTTGTGTGTGTGTGTGTGTGTGTGTGTGTGTGTGTGTGTGTGTGTGTGTGTGTGTGTGTGTGTGTGTGTGTGTGTGTGTGTGTGTGTGTGTGTGTGTGACGATAGCAGAGAAAGAGAGAGATCTACTTTATCTTCACACCAGATTGAACAGATCAAACAAAACTCTAATTCGGTCATCTCTCTCTGCAGATGAAGAGTCATTACGTCATGAGGCATGAAAACATGGCACGCTACGCCACTATTACACAGCAATAACAACAACACATTACATGAAAATCCCTTCTATAAGATCAGCAGTGTATTAATACCTTGTGTTCTTTTGCATGGGAATAGGTCCTGTTTTCAGTAACCAGGACACAAATGATTACTCATTACAGGACAGCCATTCAATAGTACAAAATAAATTGTATTTTTGTCAAATGCAGCTTGTTGTGTTCTGGCATCGGAAGAGAATGACTTGAAATGAAAGCATGCGGCCTGTATGTACTGTGATTCTACACATATCTATTCCATCATATACTGTGTATGAAATAGGGTGAAGTTGTGAATGATGTATGGTTTTATCTTGGTTGCCCTGGCCTGTTTGGCGTACATCCCAGACCTGACCCTCTCTCCCCTCCACCCCGTTGGACTCAGACTTCACCCTGCATTGTTGGCCTATCGCCGTCCGTGCCAGGACGCGGTTCTTAATACCTTGAGCACCGTGATCACGCTGGGCGGATAGCTTAATCCCACCATGTTGGACGTCCGGCGGTACATCCTGTCAGGGAGAGATAACACACACACATGCACACACGCACGCACACACACACACGCACACACACACGCACGCACACACACACACACACACACACACACACACACACACACACACACACACACACACACACACACACACACACACACACACACACACACACACACACACACACACACACACACACACACACACACACAATGTTAGGACACCCAGAGAGCCAAGGACCACTGATTGGTGGAGGTGGACGTGGGGAGATGGTTTGTGGTATTAGCATTTCAAGGGTACGGGGAGGATGGTTCTGGGGGAAATACCTCACAACAGGGATGTGCAGGGTGACCTTCCCAATTCTTATCATCTAGGCTGGGGTTTACCCTTCTACTGTGAAACTGTTACATACTGTATGCTATCAAATACACCCACCCAGGACTTGGGCAGAGATTGCTGGATGCTGGATGCAGACACTTTCATGTATGGTTCTTTATGATAAGGCATTCTCTACAGGACAAAATTACTTTGAAAATACTTTGATGGCTCCATTGACAGTAGGCCAAAATATGGTACTCCCATCCATTAAAGGGATACATCAGGATGTTGAAAACAAGGCTCTTAATCTACTTCCCCAGAGGCAGATGAACTTGTGGATACCGTTTGTATGTCTCTGTGTCCAGTATGAAGGAAGTTAGAAGTAGTAAGGAAGTTAGAACAAGTCAGTTTGTCAAGTATCTGCCCTGCTAGAGCTGCCCCGGGCAACTGTAAGTGCTGTTATTGTGAAGTGGAAACATCTGGGAGTAATAAAGGTTGAGCCGCGAAGTGTTAGGCCACACAAGCTCACAGAACGGGATCACTGAAGCGCGTAGCACTTCTTCTGTAAGCAACGTAAGCACAAGAACTGCACAAGAACTGTTCTTCAAGAGCTGCATGAAATGGGTTTCCATGACCGAGCAGGTGCATACAAGCCTAAGATCACCATGCGCAATGCTAAGCATCGGCTGGAGTGGTGTAAAGCTCTCCGCCTTTGGACTCTGGAGCAGTGGAAACACGTTCTCTAGAGGGATGAATCATGCTTCACCATCTGGCAGTCTGATGGATGAATCTGGGTTTGGCGGATGCCAGGAGAACACTACCTGTCCGAATGCATAGTACCAACTGTAAAGTTTGGTGGATGAGGAATATTGGTCTGGGGCTATTTTCCATGATTCAGGCTAGGCCCCTTAGTTCCAGTGAAGGGAAATCCTAAAGCTACAGCATACAAACTTACAAGCTATGTGGCAACAAACTTTCCTGTTTTAGCATAACATTGCCTCCATGCACAAAGCGAGTTCCATACTGAAATGGTGTGTCGAGATCAGTGTGGAAGAACTTGACTAGCCTGCATAGAGCCCTGACCTCAACCCCATCGAACACCTTTGGGATGAATTGGAACACTGACTGCGAGACAAGTCTAATCGCCCAACATCAGTGCCCGATCTCACTAATGCTCTTGTGGCTGAATGGAAGCCCCTGCAGCAATGTTCCAACATCTAGTGGAAAGTCTTCCCAGAAGAGTGGAGAATGTTATAGCAGCAAAGTGTGGACCAATTCCCTATTATTGCCTATGATTTTGGAATGAGATGTTTGACCACTTTTGGAGATCTCGTGTATTTGTAGGATAATCGACCTCTTCACAAATACACTGAGAGTGTGTTACTGTCAGTGCTGATCTCCCAGTTTAGTAAACATGCTACATGTTCGGAGGACATTGGATAACAAACTAACCTCTCAACAAATATCCCAGCCTGCACTGCGTGTACGATGCTGCGGAAGCGTGGTTTCTCTTCGGTCCGGCGCAGCATCAGACCCATCTGACGCGTGAAGGTGGAGGCCAGCCAATCACGAACCTCTGATGGCACAGAGTCCGACTGGATGTCACTGAGCTCATCCTCCGTGTCCACCAATCGCCTGCGGAGAGGGACGGACACACGCACACACACATGTATGTCCAAATACACGCATGAACGCACACACACACGCACACGCGCGCACACACACACACACACACACACACACACACACACACACACACACACACACACACACACACACACACACACACACACACACACACACACAGGGCCTATCTCTTCTCATCAATAATGTTTCAATCAAGTTAAAATAACTACTTTGTTTCGGGCACTTGATAAGTTCTTCATTAAAACTCAATTCTGCTCTTTTTCTCTCTAACAAATATGTGTAGACAGAGGAGGGAGAGAGAGAGGGGAATACAGAGAGAGAGAGAGAGAGAGAGAAGAGAGAGAGAGATTGAGACCTTACTGAAAAAACATGTGATGATATTTCACATGAAGTTTCACGTGATCACATAACCTTTCACATGTTAAATCATGTGAAACAATGGTTTTGGAACACTTCACGTGTGATGATATTTCAAATGAAACTTCACGTGGATATTTTTCACATGATATTTCACAGGTGATGCCCTGCATAAAAAAATTAATCATTCATTATGATGTCCCTGGAACGTCACGAGGTCGCAGTGTTTTCAACTTACATATTAGACACATGATAATATTGTTCATGTTTATTTATACTTATTTATACTTTTTTAAATGTATTATTCAACATGTCCTCATCTGGGATTTGAACTTACAACCTTTTGGTTCATGGCATTCCGATCTTCCTGCTATGTCACCATGTCGGTGTCAATAACTCATTTCCCCTGTATTTCAACACTTTGGTCAAAAATACAAATTGCTGGAATAAGTCAATGAAATCAATGATGAGAGAATAAACCGATTAACTGAATTAGCAGTGCAGAGATGTATTATAGGTCATGAATCTGTAGGAGACTTCTGAAAATGAAAACTTTGTGGGGCATCAGAAAGATCAGCGTACCCCAAATCCAGAGATTGTGAGTTCAAATCCCAGGTGGGGTCATATTGAAAGGTCAGCGCTAAGTGATCATGTCAAGTGTAGTCATATTGATTAAAGATGTTTACACTATTTTACCACCTACCTTAAAACCCCCATACCATTTCATCACTTCTTATCCAAAAAACACATGTGAAATGTTTCCCATGTGAAATCGCATTTTCACATCTTTTAAATTATAGTTCTCATGTTAACACCATCTTTTCACATGTGAGGGGAATAACATGTTTTAAATATTTCATGTGTGAAAATTATAATTTTCATATGTGAAAACCTAAATCTCACATGTGGAATTTAATTTTCATGTGAAAAAGTTTAATGTGAAAATTGAATTAGCCTTTCACCTTTCACATGAAAAACATTCACATGTGAAAATCCAACTTGAAGTTTTACATGTGAAAATGTTATCAAATGTGTAGTTTCATGGTAATCACTTGTTGAAAATGTGGGTCCTCATGTTGTCACATGTACTTCACATCAGATCATGTTTTCACGCGCTCAATGTTTTCATATCTGTAGTTTCATGTTATCACTTGTTGCTTTTACATGTTGTCACTTTTTGACATTCATTTCACCTATGATCACATGTAACATTCATGTTGTTTTTCCACAAGGAAGAGAGAAAGAGCAGGAGGGCAAGAGACAGATGGAGAGAGAGAAGGAGAATGAGAACATAACACTCAATAGGACAGAACCTTTTGAGAAATAACTCGGCTCACACAGAATATGTCAGATACTGTATGTAATGTGTATAGTGGCGTTGACCAATCTACTGGACAGTCGTGCCAATGATAAGATATCCATACCGTGTCTCCTCAATGTACACAGACTCCAGGACTGAGGCTGCATACTCCAAGTTCTTCTTGAGGTCGACGACGGACGCCTCTCCTCGTTCCAACTGTTTCACCAAGCATCGCAACCTGGAGAAAAGCAACAAAAAAACACATCTCATGAGTTTTGATGCTTCAACAGTTGCAGGCACCAAAAGTTTGATTGTGCCACCGTATTGGCAGAACAATTGCCGTAATGCGTGTGTTTTTATGCATGTCCTATTAAGCGTGGCTTATTTTTCAGAATTAAGTGGACTTGTTACATCACACACTACCCTGAAAAGGAGCAATAGCATACATTCATTCCACTGCCCCGTGGCTGTATACTGAAACTACACATGCCATGATGACTACATTAAAAAAACTGTTGTCCTGAAAGTAAAAAGGCATATGTGGATCATAATCCTATTTGGTTATAATCCTATTTGGTTATGGTAAAGGTAGACAGAGATCTACATTTAGACAGTCACCTGGTACACCTCCATGTTACACCCACCAATGGCACAGAGACAGGAGCTTCACTACTAGCCCTGCGCTAACTATGTTTGTAATATAAAATATGAAACATGATTAAACAATGAATTAACGTGTTTGACACCTTACTGAGGAGGGATGTGAAGGTTCGAGTAACTGGTAGATGAACATTATTTGGTCAAGTTAAATGAATAAGGAAGGATGCTAGGTTAACTAAGGAGAGAGGAAGCTATTCAGCTGTGTATTCATGCATGCCACACTGTTGGCTGGACATGCAGTATGACACACACACACACAGATCTAACAGCCAATAGAGGCCTGCTAGCCAAAGCCCACTCTGCCAGAGTCTAAATCCCAGCAATCACAATCCCCTTAAAGAGCCAGCCCAGTCTGCCCTAATACAACATGCCACAGCTGCTTTCAAATGGCACAAATGCCCAAGTCACAGTCCATTTGTACAGACATGTAGGTTTTGTAAAAGGAGAACTCAGGCTAGGGTTCAATCCAACACAGATTAACACCCTGGACACAGCAATAGACTTTTAAAAGCAATTTCCCCAACATTCACGAGATCACGTTCACTGTAAATGCTGAGAATGTCAGTTCAAGCTGAAATCACCATTAACCATCAACCATAGCGTAAAGGTATTTTTTTCTGCATTTTAAAAAATCCTGGTCTCTTTCCAACAACTCCTAACCCTGGTGTGCTGGCTGAACTCTAAGCTATTTGATACGCAAGTCAATAATATAGGGAAACTAAGGAAAATAGAGCAGAGATCTGCAGGGGTATTTCATGCTTTTTAAAAGAGCAAAAATCCCATGTAATCAGAATGCCCAGCCAAGAACACCCATGTCAGAGGATACTGATCACCTCATCAAAACAGCATCGCAACTATCATACGATTACACAGTTGGATGATTGACAGATTGTTGTTATGGTGACAGGGGTCTACACTGTCATCGCTACAGTCCACAGGCCCTCTGAGATTATTTCTAGTCTTTCTCATCCTCTTGGACGACACAGGCTTGTGAACTGGCACACAGACAAGGGAAAACACTAGCAAGACACACATCCACACGCTTACGCACACACATACACAAACACACACCAGCTGACATGCAAGAAAAAAAATAGCCTGGATAAAGCAAAAACTCAATTGGAACTACAAAGAGCAAACAGCGATAATCGTGCTGCAAACAAAGCCCAGTAAACAGCAGCTCAGGTGGAAAGCAGAGAGCTGATTGGTATTTACAGCAGGAGCATCTGGGAAAGCAGTGTGTGACACTATAATAACTCTTCCTAGCTAGACTAAAGATTAGCTCCCGCTAATGACTCTCACCTCTGCACACCTCTGCTTGATTATTGCACTGACTGTGTGTGTGTGTGTGTGTGTGTGTGTGTGTGTGTGTGTGTGTGTGTGTGTGTGTGTGTGTGTGTGTGTGTGTGTGTGTGTGTGTGTGCGTGTGTCTGAATGCATGACTGTGTTGTGTCTCTATTTCTTCATGCGAAATGTGATTGTGAATATGGGTGAGACTTTTTAAATGCATGCTGTACTGTCTGTGCAGTTTTTAGGTGTGTGTTTGTACTGTATGTGAGTGTGTACAGGCTAGCCTCATGGACTAGACGTAACATAGTAAATGTAAATCCGGGACATTCCATTTAGTATGAAATGTTACGTTTGCTATGGTTATGTTTGCTATGGTTACATAAGACAGAAGGTTACTTAAAGTAAAAACAAAAGCAGGGGTGGGTCAACGTATAACGTGAATGTCTGGCAACCCGAATCTCATCACAGACAACTTTAGCTAATTAGCACCTTTGCAACTACTTACTACTTTTGAGTTACTTTGCAACTACTTAGCATGTTAGCTAACCTTTCTCCTAACCCTAATCTTAACCTCAACTCTAACCTTAACCCTAACGTTAGATTTAGCCACCTAGCCGCCTAGCTAACGTTGGCCACAACAAATTGTAATTCGTAACATATCATAGCTATTGCAAATTCGTAACATATTGCACAAATTACGATTCGTAATATATCATACCAGTTGTAATTTGTAATATATCACATGAAAATTAATACATAGCATAGCAAACGTAACATATTATTACTAATTTGAGTGGCCCAGATGTTTCATCTGCACCTGAGTCCAGGTTGGTGTGTATCTGTGCTTTGTTGACAGCCGGTCTGTTGACGTCATCAATATCACTAGTTTGTAGTCACACCTTCATCATAAGTATGACACAATGTCACAAGTGTAAGGGTTTATATATCAGCTCTGGTGATGAAAGCAGAATTTGTGTTTGAGTGTGCACGTTTAGGCTCTAATGTGTGAGTGTGAGTGCATCCGAGTGTAATTGTAGGTAAACGTGTCTGTGTGTAAATGCATGACTAATATGTGAGCACATGAGCACAATGTGTGTTTTAAGTGTGTCTGTGTATGTCTGTGTGTGTTTGTTAGGGAGTGTGGGGGGCACACATGGGGACAGGTTTGACCCAATTCTTCCCACAGCTGCTTGGGCCACACAAGGTACAAACAGACAGGGGAGAGAGATGAAGGGTGAAATCACAAATGCACTACTTCATGGATTTAACTGTGTTGTTATTCACTTCTCCTTCTGCCATTACAGGAGAAGAGATCAAGAGGAATATTTCAACCTAAAATTCCAAGTCATTACATTCCTATTTGATCGAGGGGTAGATAAGGTAGCTCTTGTGGCAGAATAATCCGTAAGGTCACAGTAATTTGGTATGATAAACTTTTTAGCAAATAAGGCACATATCTATCTATCACCTGTCAGCAGAGGGCGGCAGAGACCGTTCTAGATTCATTAACGACACGCAGGTGTGTCCTATTTACTCATTATGATTTTCCTGCTAAAAGCCGTGTGCTTTCTGTTGTCCTTTGCAGAAGCTTGAATTGTTTACTGTGTGTGGTTGTTAACCGAGGGAGTTTTCGAGACTTAGTGTTTGTTGTTTTGCCAGTGTTACTGTGATCCTTCTGCTACCGTTTCTCAGTAAAGTATTATGTTTATCCTTAACCACTGATTCCTCATCTGGTCTCTTCTCTGCACTTGGGTCCAACCTCACCACGTCACAATATCTAGATGAAAATACATCACTGTTTTGTAGAAAAACACTGGGTCAAGTTCATAATTGGTTGACTGAACAACCTACTGTTAGAGAACCTGACTCCCAGACACAGTCGTTTGAATCCATTTTACCGCCGAAACACGGTGATCGGAGAGCATAGCAACAGAAACAATGACACCATAGACTCTCCAGTTCTTTCTTGGTAACATGAAACAGTCTGTCTATCAAAGAACTCACACACACCTCGACAAAATGCGTTTCACTAGTCCTCATATTTATATACTCTTCTTTACCCTGGTGAAATAAGTCTACCGGTTCTGTAATTTCACCGTTAATAAAATTCACCCACACAAAGGAAAGAGGACATGGTGTTTTAATGATGATATTGAAATCAGCCAAGCGTCAAAAACCTGCCTTTCCCTCTCTATCTCCCAGAGGATTCCCGTCTGCTCTCTAGCAGACAAACACATAATCAATGAGTCATGTCAATGTCATCCCATTAAATGATTACAGTTTACCAGAAGCCTCTCTGATTGGGAAAGATAAGAGGGAAAATTAGATGGAAAAGGCAACAGGCGATAACTACAGAGGAACCTGCAACTGAACAATAACATGACCTTTCAATAGTGAGAAGGGTTATCATGTGAATATGAATTCATCCTATATTATTGTACCTCATCACTAGTCATAGACACCTGTTCTGGGTAATATGGATGTGTTTCAAATGGCACTCTATTCCTTTCAGCCAGATCACCCGTGATCCAAGGCGATGTACGACGCTCGTCAGGGTCCAAAACCGGCCACTAGGGGCACCTGTGAGCGCTATTACCATCAAGTAGGGTTGAGGCTTCCTATGGAGTTGTGGATGGGGATCGCAAATAGGCGTAAGCCGCAAGCTATGGCTCAGAGGGTTGTTTTAATTTTTGTTCCATAAACCGCAAGCTTTGGCTCCGAGGATTGCGTGTTCAATCCCAGTGCTAGGCAGTCATTTTTATTTGGATTGTTTGAACCCTATCCCAAACTTTAACCCTTACCTTAACCATTCAGAATGAATGCCTAAACTTTATGTTTTAACCCTATCCTAAACCTTAACCCTTACCTTAACCATTCAGAATGAATGCCTAAACTTAATGTTTTAACCCTATCCTAAACCTTAACCCTTACCTTAACCATTCAGAATGAATGCCTAAACTTAATGTTTTAACCCTATCCTAAACCTTAACCCTTACCTTAACCATTCAGAATGAATGCCTAAACTTAACCGTCAAAATAGTAAGATTATAACCCTAGCAGAGGGGAACTGACCTTCCACAGAGTTGCATCATTTTTCAAAGATGCATAGAGCCCTGAGTTGATTATCCCTTTTAAAATGCTCTAGAATGCCATTCAAGCCAATCAGATACGAGTATTCAAAAATGCCATGGTATTAGACAAGGTAAAGAATGGGCCACATATCATTCCAAGCTTAAATAGTATGCCTCAACCCATTTTCTCTGCAAATGCTTTGATGGTCAACAGAGCTGATCATGGACTTTTGGATCTCAGACAAATGGAATTGTAACTAATTACAGAATACAGTTCACTGATACACTTATTCACAAGAATTAGTAAAACCTGAGTCACCTTCAAAGCTTAGACATAAGGGAATGTACATGAAAACAGTATACAATAAGTATACCGGAAAATGTATTGGTGCCTCTGCATTAGCATTATAAATGACAATAACTTCTGAATTGTATGTATTGATCAGCCATTTATTTGACCAGACATTTACTATAGGCAAGCACTGATCAACATGAACACACTGAGAAATAAGAGGTATAATTTGACATAAAAAAATGTATTAGATCCATAAGCCTAATACAGGTACCACAGTGTGCAGGACCCATTGAGGAGACACATCTAGATTAGCTTCCTCCTTGTCAGGCCTCTCACACTGCGCAGATCGGGGTCCTGGGATGGACAGCTCGCATAGCTTCCCCACATACGGCGCTGGATCCAGGAGCCTGTCTAGTCTATAATGTTTTTGAAAAAGTAAATATTTGTTATAAATGGGTAGTGAATTTAATGTCCTTTTATTTACTGTTCTGTTACGATGCTATCAATTCGATGATGAAGTGATCTATTCATTCTACAATGTGTTTTCGGATGTTTTTGAGGTACTCAATTTGAAATATGCTATACTTGGTTGTGCACTTTTTGTGTGTGACTGAAATGCTCGACTGATGCAATGAATAGCAATGTTGGGTCTGTCTTCACAGTCTTCACAGCATATCCCCCATTCTTTGTCTTGGGAAAGCTGATTTTGTATCACAGCATTCCTGCTGCAGTGGTTGCCTGGAAAGCTGTGCAGACAGAGTAGATGTTGAATTTTCTAATTATAGCTTGGTCTATCATTACAGCTTGGTGTAATGAGGTGGAAAGCAAAATAATAATATTTATGTTGGCAGTTCTAAGACTCAATGTGGAGGGCTTAGGGATGAAAGAATAAAAACTGTATAGTGACTATCAAGTGTGTTACAGAAAATATACCATTCACCAGTCAAAGCAGCCATAGCCACAGTTGCATTATCTAACGTCCCAATCCCGCTAAAATGTCGGCTACCGTGTCAGACTCCGATACCTACGATACCTACGTTATGGTCAGTGCTTGCAAGATCCAATGCCAAGTATGATGCAAGGTTAGCTTCCTGGCAAGAACCATCAAATGTTCTCCTCAATTGATAAAGCAACTTCGCTCGAAATGTGCGCGGCACACGCTTGACATGATCATCATTTTCAGTGCAGCCTGTACACCCCAAATGAAAAGCCGCCACTGCTGTCAGGATGTCTTCATCTGTCGGAAAATAGTGTAAGGTTAAATTTACACTATGGCATCCAGTCAGAACACAGTGTGCTGTTTCCGGCATGCTGGTAGGTAGCTTGCTAGCTAACGTTCACACCAAAGCCAAAGCAAGGCATAGGCGCACATGTGATGACAGTTTTAAGGTGGTACATGTTTAAATTAGTTAAGATGATATGACACTACCATTGGTGTATTACATTTCCGGCTTTATGTAACATTGCATAAAGCTGGAAGCAAATCCTTGGTAATGCCTGCCTCCTGATTCCAAGTGATTGACACAGGGGGAGGGGACAAATAACTTCATGATTAAACTTTATCAATGTATCAGCTACAGTCATTGTTCATACTTGGGTACCCTACTTTGAACGAGTTTCATGCAAATATCATCCAATTTGATGAAAAATGTGATTTTCATTGTTCGGGTCCTTTAAGATTGATATTACATTTAGAATTATATGTCAAACATTTGAAATACATGGTGGGAATCAAAACATATCTGAATGACTTGTGTTCATTACGGCTACTCTTTTATGGTCAGGCCCACTTTCAAAACACACACGCACACACACACACACACACACACACACACACACACACACACACACACACACACACACACACACACACACACACACACACACACACACACACACACACACACACACACACACATGCTATTAGACATCTATATCCCTCCTGTCATCTCACCGCAAGGCATATGAAAGAAGGACTATTAAAAATATAATCTTGCTTTGAGTGAAAGAAGAATGATCACAGATAGGAGAACAAAACTCTCTCCAGTGTTTTATCTCTCCACAATACCCTAGGTGTGTGTGTGATGTCTGTCTCTGATTGTATATGCAGTGTGTGTTTCTGTGTGTCTGTGTGTGTGTGTGTCTGTGTCTGTGTGTGTGTGTGTGTGTGTGTGTGTGTGTGTGTGCGTGCGCGCACTGTACATGCATGAATGCATACTTGTGCGTCCATGCATGTATTTGGACATACATGTGTGTGTGCTTGTGTCCATCCCTCTCCGCAGGCGTGTTTGAGTATAAGTGCATGCCTGTGTGTATGCATTTGTTCATCTGTGTGTACGTGTGCGCGCGGGTGAGTGCTTGTGTGTGCGTACATATGTCCTAGCGTGCACATTGTCTCTGTATTGATCGTACCCAGCAGTAAAGTGTCACACCAGAGCCACATGACTGGTTGTGTTGAAGGCCCCTTGTCTCTAAGTAAGGCTGTGAATACCTTTTACTTATAGATTTCACTAGGAACCCCCCTGCGTAAGCGTTATTAACATGCAAGCCATGGAGCCGGGCAACAAGACGCTGCATATTCGACCATCCAATAAAGGTTTTCCAATAGTTTCATTAAATGAATATTGATATTTCAAATAACCTCCAACCCGTGTGACAAAAGGCTCAATTCATTCCGTTCTGCTGAAGTTCAGTGCTATAACGCGTTGAAATTTAACACTAGACGCGCCAAGTAAGTCATTATGACTGCATATGAATTTCAAATTTAAATATCTCTGCCATTTTTAAAGTCATGCGGCCCTCCGTCCTTGACTTTTCCTAAATAAGTCTATTGAACACATGCATGTTGTTAGAATTTCACTATCACAAACAGAATTTGTGTTATAAGCAGTGTTATAATTTTTTTAATTTTTTTATTTCACCCCTCATTCACCACCAGTCAGCCTGCGCAGCTGATGATGGTCCATAGAACCTACACCATAACTATATCTAAACTCATTTCACACATATATTAAATATTAGCCTAAAGACAAGATTAAATTGACAATAGTCTGATGGATGACAGTCTTATCAATTGTGTATACTCTCGTTCAAGATGGCGGCAGCTGAGCGTGTTGTGTGTCTCTATGTTTGTTTATTTCGTGTTACAAGTGTTTATTAGCCGTCATAGGCTGTGAGATTTGTCATTGAACAACAATGAATGCCAAAAAATCAAAGTGGTAAAATTGCGAGTAAACCACACAGTGACGGTGAGAAGGAACTGTGATTCAGACTCACACTATCCACTACAACGTTCTACCATCACATCAACCACATACTGGCAATTTTCACCTGTGTGCATTGCAGCAAAGACCGTGTTAACACCCTAGTATGCTGCTTCTACACGAGGAGACAGTTTCGGCGTGGTGCCCTCCCTGAAACCATGAGAGGACATATCTGTGCTGTGACAGACTCGATCAATGGTTCCCAACCAGGGGTAATAGGACCTCTGAGGGTACTTGATCTGTCCACTCTGGGTACTTGAGAAGACTCATAAGACCATAGGCCTAATGGTAAAATGTACACGAGGGGGACATCAGAGGTACTCTGGGCAGAGCTAAATTCACTTGGTGGTACAGTAACCGAAAAAGGTTGGGAACCACTGGTCTAGACGCGCTGGGCTGACTAGCCTTGGATACTCCTTGATGGGCAGGTTCTTCACCTGTGTTCTGCCAAGCTACAGGGGTTCTCTCCTGCCTTGCTGTGCTGTGTGGTGGAAGCCGGAGGTCCATATCTGCGCTGTGAAGAAACTAGATGCGCTGGGCTTGTTTCATCAGTTCAGCTGTTGAGGCTATTATAGACCTTCATTGCAGCCAACGCTGGACCGGTTCCATTTCACATCGATACAGTGCGATCCATGTGCTCTGTTGGCCAGAGAACTGATCTCTCTGCCTGGCCTGCCTGCCTGCTCCTCGCCTGCCTTGGTCTGTCTCTCCCATTCCGGTACAGGTGTCCTCGCCACTCTCTCTCTCACCTACATCATATGCATACATTGCTGACTTTTTATTGATCTGCGGTTGGACTATTTGATTAGTGACAATAAACAAACATGTTGCTGTTGTTCATTTTTCTGTTGTCTCCCCTTGGATTTTACAATGTTGGCGATACTTTTAGAGCCCGTTGCTCTGTGAATGAGGAAATATATGACAGTTTCTCCCTCGAGTTTTGTGAGAAACCACACGTGAGAACTATGCACATTTCTCCCAAACAATATGGGAGAAATCGGACTATTGCGCTTACATGTCAGGACTGTTCTCTTGGTACTTAACCATGTCTCTGGACTTTACACATCTCCTGAAATATGTGGCGTTAAAAACTCTGGTGATTTTCGTTGAAGTAATGTCTATAAATGCAAATGATGTAACCCCCGATCTAAACTTGCCGTTATCTTGCTGCTTGTATTGTCTGGAAATGTGCAATCTAACCCAGGTCCTGACATTCTTCCCCCTGCTGAATTAAGTAGTCAGAGTGGCCTGAAGTTTTTGCATATGAATGTAAGAAGTCTTCTGCCGAACCTTGTGAATATATGGATAAAAACTGCTGACCCTGATGTATTTATGCTTTCTGAAACATGGATCAAAAAATCTATTACAGACAAAAATATTGTCATAAATGGTTACAATGTTTTTCGTACGGATCGTAAATCTAACGTTGGTGGTTTTGCTGTATATGCAAAAGACAAGCTAAGCAATTTGAATATCTGTCTTTGAACCTAAACCTTGGCTCATCTTTAAATATTGTTGTATCTTCTTGTTATAGACCTACATCTGCTACTGTTGGCTCTCTGGATTGTATTTTCAAATTGTTATCCCAGAATGTCAACTCTGAGTTTGTCCTGATGGGTGATCTGAATCAGGACCGGCTAACATCTAACTCTGATCAACTCAAAATTCCATGCAATACCTGTAATCTCACTCAGATTGTCAACAGTGTAACTAGGTTGAATATAAAAATCCTCTGAAATCCTCTTTGATTGATTTGATCTTAACCAATATTCCTCATCGTTTTAATGCTTCTGGTATTTTTGCAAATTACAAAAGTGATCACTGTGCTATTGTCTGTGTGAGAGATGGTAAAATTCCTAAGAAATCTCCACGTGTCATTACGAAAAGAAACTGGTAGAAGTTCGAGATTCCAGGTTTTTTACATGATGTATCTAGCATTGAATGGAATAGAATGGAATTAATCCCTGATTTTGAACTAGCCTTTTCTTACTTCCACAACGCATTCCAGGATGTATGCAATAGGCCCCTTTAAAAAAAATCAGGATTAAGGGCAGAGAGAACCCTTGGTTTACTAAGGAACTTACAATAATCATAAGGGAATGAAATGCTATGTGGGCTAAAGCAAGAGGGACTGGTTTGGCAGATGATTGGATGGCTTTTAAACGTCTTCAAAATATGGGTGTGGCTATGATCCGTAAATTTAAAGCAGACCACTACCTGAAATCTACTTCAGATAATTTAAATAATCCTTCCCAAACAATTGCTGGTATAGACACAAATTGTAACTGAGAGAACCTCCATTCTGAAAGCCGAAGAATCACCTTTTTTTGTTGTTGATGCAAGCAGTTTATTTGAAAAGGTCAAAGGTATAATTGAGCCCCCTATGAATTTACCTGACACCCCTGTGCACTCCTTCACCAGGTTCTCCTTTTCATCCTTCTCTGTTTCAGAAGTGCGTAAAAGCCCTGAAAGAAATTGATGGAAAAAAATCCCCTGGCCCTGATGAACTAGACCCCTGCTTCCTCCACCTAGCTGCAGACATCATTGCTCCCCCTTAACATGTATTTTAACCTTAAGCTTGATGTGAAGGAAATCCCCAAGTTATGGAAATCTTCTTTTGTACTGCCTCTCCTGAAAGGTGGAGATCCTTCGCTACTTGACAACTATCGACCCATATCAAAATTGTCCTTAGTTAGTAGGCAGCGAAAACGCCTACTACCAAGAAAACTCAAATGGAATGCAATAAGGTTTTAGGTCTTGCCACAGCACTGTTTCAGCAACAGTGAAGGTTTTAAATTACATCCACTGTGCTCTTGACAAGAAGTTACATTGTGTGTCTGTCTTTATTGATTTGTCGAAGGCATTTGACACCGTGGACCATGCTGTGTTAGTGCAAAGGTTAAAATGTTGTGGAATTACTGGTCATCCTCTAGATTGGTTTATAATTTACCTATCAAATTGTACACAATGTGTAATGGCGGATGGTTGTAAATCTGAGTCCATAGAGGTGTGCTCAAGTGTTCTGCAAGGTTCTATTTTGGGCCCACTCTTGTTCATTTTGTATATCAACAACATTGGGGATCTTATTGAAACAGCAGATGTTCATTTTAATGCAGATTATACTGTTCTTTATTCAAGCGGTAGTAGTTTATCTTTAGCTTTTGAAAATGCCCAAAGAGCATTTAACATCATACAACAGAATCTGTATGGTTTAAAGCTAGTTCTAAATTCAGGTAATACAAAATACATGGTATTTTCAAACATGTTACTAATCATGTCATTGCTACATTGGCTGGACATACTATAGAGCAGGTCAAAGTGTACAAATATTTGGATGTGTGGGTTGATGATAAGCTGAGCTTCACTGTGCATGTAGATAAGGCAAGCTCAAGCTGAGAATTTTTATTTGATTATTATTTTACTACTTATTTTAATAAGGCTTGTTGTTCTTTGGAGGCCAGGAAGGAGCTGGTACCATGTACATTACTGGCCCGTTTTAGATTTATAAGGCCATATTGGGTAAAATGCCATTTTAACTCTGTTCTTTTTTAATCAGGTCGGTAAATAAATATCAATTACGGTCCCATTCTCATTTGCTTCTAACAGTACCAAATATTAGAACAGGTCATGGTAGAAATAGTTTTAGTTACTCAGCTCCGTGGCCCTGGAATTCTCTCCTGAACATGTAAAAATGTGATGATCTACTTTTGTTGGTAGAGTTTAAACACTTGATCGATGTATATATCATAGAAGAGTGTAATTGTCTTTAGGACAGCTGTTTTTGGTCAAGACTTTTGTGTTTTTAACGTAATATGTAATTGTTGTAATGTATGTGTGTCTATAGCTGTGTTTAATGTTGTGTTAGTGTATGTAAGTTGTTTTGTCTGAAACGTTATTCCCCCTGCTGCTATTGGACCATGTCTCTCTTGGAAAAGAGATGTTATCTCAATGAGAAAAACCTGTATAAATAAAGGTTAAATAAAAAAATAAACCAGGATACCCCAGCTGGGTAGACTCTCCCACGGTGATTCGCTGGTCTACATGGCCCGCTGCTGCCTCACTTTGAGGTGTTGTGAGGCAACTGGGCCTTTTCACCAGATCCACACACCAGGGGAATTCCCTGTCAGTGCACTCCTCTAGCAGCTGTTGAACGTGCTGGGGCTGTAGCTAAGGCACCAACACTGTGGCACACACTTGATTTCTGACTAAACTATACATGTAGGCTACAGCTGAACATTTTTAGGACATTTAAGGTTTTAAAAGACAGCATATTATAAATGTTTTAACAAAATGGTTTGAATTGCTGCCTATCTGGGTTATGGCTCACTGTTATTAAAAACAATCTCATCTCCTGAAGGTACAGCAGCTTGTATCTAATTGTGTTACCATTTGACTCCTACTGTGACATGCTCATTAAACTTTCTCATCTGCAGTGTTTGGTCTGGCTAAAAACTGTGTTTGAAAGATGACTGTAGCTTGGATTATTTTAAGTCTTCTAAGTGTAGAGAGATTTTAAGAAACAACATATTAAGGTGTTTTATTGCTATGCGCTTGTTGTCAGGAAACATTCCTCATAACACAGACCCATTGGCTATGGATGAGGTTCTGACTCCAAATTATTTAAAAACTAGATCAGGGTTGGGGAAATGGACATGATAAACGAAAATGGACATGATAAAAGTCTGGGCTTATGTGTCTTAGTTTTGCCCTGGCTTAAGAAATCTGTTGTATAGGCCTATAGGCTTGGCTGGTTATAATGTTTATCAGTGTGCCCGAGTGAGTAAGGGGGAGGTATGCCCATTTATATTAAAGACAAGTATGTGGTAATTGTACTAAGGTCTTTATCTAAAACAAAGCAGTTTGAGTTTTAGCATTGAAACTGCAGTTACCTACAAAGTAGAATCCCTGGATTCTCTGGCTGAACTGTGTAGTTGGATGGGGAAATGAAAATTCTGTTCATGGGCGATTTAAACTGGGACTGGTTATCTGTAACGTTGGTCGTTGGGAGAAAGAGAGGAGGACCAATGCACAGCGTGGTAAGTATTCATAGCTTTTAATGACGTACTAGAACACTGAACAAAACAATAAATAACAAACAAACAGTCCCGTAAGGTGAAAGACAAAAACACTAAACAGGAAATATAATCACCCACCACTCAAGGGTGAAAACAGGCTGCCTAAGTATGGTTCTCAATTCGGGACAACGATTGACAGCTGCCTCTGATTGAGAACCATACCAGGTCAAACACAGAAATACCAAATCATAGAAAAAAGAACATAGACTACCCACCCAACTCACGCCCTGACCATACTAAAACAAAGACATAACAAAAGAACTAAGGTCAGAACGTGACATTATCTCCAAACTCCGAGGCTACATTGGATAAATGCAGTCATAAGACCCAAACCAAAAGACATCTCCAAGTCAATACTGCAGTCACAAGATCCAACCCAAAAGACATTTCCAAGGCAACACTTATTGATCTTATTCTAGCTAACAAACCACATAAGTACTGTTCCATTGTATATTTTCCCTTATGATTTACCAATCTTTGTGCAGTTGCATGCATTAGAGACAATAAAATCGCTAAATTTCCCATCGGTTCTTAATCAATCTAAATTTTAAGCTGTTCTGTGAGCAGGAATTCCTGCAAGAACTTTACGCATGCTACTGGGATAGGATCAACCAGGTCACCCATGATACAAGTCAGTATTCGAAGTCCACCCATGTCTGAGGACGCCGGGAGACGACATTGAAACTGGACACTAGGGGCAACAGCACTGTTTCTTTCAAGTAGGTTTTGGTTTTGCCAAGGTGTTGTGGACAGGGATGGTGGATGGGCATACAGCAAGCCTCTGTCTCTGAATCGAAAGGTTGTAAATTCAAGTCCAGCAATATAATTTGTTTTTGTTTATAATTTTGTTTGAAGCCTATCCCAAACCTTAACCCTTACCTTAACCATTCTGAGTTCATGCCTAACCTTAATAGCTTAGCGTTAATGTCTAAACTTAACCCTAACCGTAAAAACGCAGAGTTAATGCCTGAACTTAACCTTAAACACATTGAAATTTGACATTTGAGAAACATGGATGAACGTCTAATTCTGACTGTGAAAGCTAGTTTGATATGATTACACTTTTTTATGGACATCGAGGTGGCTGAATGGTGTAAGGTTCTGCTATTCTTTCTTAGTCAACCTTGTGTTCCTTTTCTTTGTGTTTAGGAACGTAGCCCTGTTTCGTTGTGTTCTGGAATATAGCCCTGTCTCATTTTTGTTCATTGATTTCACCTGTGTTCGTTTCTCACCTGGTCTAATCAGCTCCCTATTTAGTTCAGTTCTTTCTGTTTGTATGGTTGTGAGGTATTGATTGTTTTTGACTGCCTACCTGTGTTTGACCATTGCCTGCCTGTGACCACGGCCTGCCTTCTGCGAAGGCTTAATAAACATCTGCCGCGCTCTGGCGTTAATCTACACCTTTATCTCCATGAGTATTCATTATAGAATACCTCACACAAAAACGGAAAGGATTCAGCAGAGCTATACCAGTGCCTAACCCAGGAAGAGGAGCTTATGAAGAAAATGTGCTATCTTCTCCGCCAGCCTATCCCTACTCCATCAAATGCCAGGGATCGTAACCCATAGCACTCCTTCATTCATACCTATGCCTGGAAAGTATGACAGTTCCCCTGGGAAATGTCAGTGATTTCTGATGCAATGCAGCAAATACATTGGGCACAACCCCACTAACTTTTCCACCGACAAGAGCAGGGTGGATTTTGTTGTCTCTACTCACAGGAAAAGCCCTGGATTGGGCCACCACCATATGGACTGCCAACAGCACAGAACTTGGATCCAAGACCCATTTCCACACCCTCTTCAAAGAGGTACTCGATCACTCTCCCTCCGGTCGTCCTATAGGAGACCTCCTCATAGAACTTCAACAAGGACGCAATTCAGCGGCTGAGTATGCCCTCGAGTTCTACACCATGGCTGCAGGGAGTGGAAGGAATGAGGCTGCTTTACTTACCGTCTACTGAAGAGGGCTCAACAGGGAACTTCAGGCGGAGCTGGCCTGTAGAGGTGACCTTCTGGATTTAAATCAATACATTCCTACGTCCATCTCCATCGACTAACTCAACGCCGACTGCCGAAAAACTCTTCCATCCAGGAACCCGAAACGTTCTATGATTCCGTCATCCCGTCCAAGTCTTCCAGAGCCCATGCAGTTGGGCCATGCTCCTCTCCCGTGTACCAAACGTCGAAAGCGGATCCAAGAAGGGCTCTGCTTATACTGTGGAGGGAAAGATAATCTACTCAACCATTGCCCTGATCGCCCCCCATGGAGAGATGAGAAGAGTCCCCCCGCTGCCATGCAGGTAGGGTGTGTCTCCCAGAAGCAATTCTCCATCCCAGTATTGATAACCGTGAAGGGGGTTACCAAGTACGTTGAAGGCTTGATAGATTAGGGAGCAGCAGGTCATTTTATCGATCACCAGCTAGTACAAGAGCTTGACATTGATCAAACACCTGTCACCCCTCCCTTAAGGACTAACACCCAGGATGGACAGCCATTGGGCACGGGCTTCATCACGCCCATAACACAGAGCTTCACCCTCCAGATTTGAGTCTTCCACACTGAAACCATTCAACTCATGGAACTCTCATCCCCAAAACAGCCACTCATCCTCGGACACCCCTGGCTTTGTCATCACGACCCTGCCATCTCGTGGCAACAAGGTGAACTACTGTCCTGGTCTTCTACCTGCTTCTCTAGTTGTCTCAGCCTATCCTGCAGAGCCACTACCATTGAGGACTCTGCCTCGGCTGTGCCACCCACCATATCATCTGAATACGCCCAGTACAGCAATGTCTTCAGCAATATCAAGGCCTACACTCTGCCACCACATTGCCCAGGAGACTGTGCTATTAACTTACTCCCTGGAGTGTCCCCACTGAAGGGCCATGTTTACCCCCTATCTATCCCGGAAAATGAAGCAATGGAGAACTATAATGATGAATCACTCAAACGGTTTCATTCATCCTACTTCCCCGGCTGCGTCCAGCTTCTTCTTCGTTGGAAAAAGGATGGTGGTCTCCGTCCATGTATTGATTATTGTTCCCTGAATGACGTCTTGGTCAAGAACCGTTTCCCTCTTCCTCTGATCCCAGCGATCCTTGAACAAGTGGGCCGCACCAACATATATACTAAATTCAACCTGCAAAGTGCATATAACCTTGTCCGTATACGTGATGGCAACGAATGGAAGATGGCCTTTATCACAGCTCGAGGGCACTACGAATACCTGGTCATGCCCTACGGCCTTACGAATTCCCCCGCTATCTTCCAATCCTTTATGAACAAGGTTTTCCAGGATATAATCTACTGCTTTCTCATCGTCTACATTGATGACATCCTGATTTACTCCCACTCCCTGAAGGAACACATACAGCATGTGCAAAAGGTTCTTCAACGGCTCCTTGACCATAACCTTTACATGAAGACTGAAAAGAGTGAGACTGAAAAGAGAGACTTCCTCTGCTTCGTACTGACACCTGGATGGGTTAGCATGGATGAGAACAAAGTCACCGCCATCAGTAACTGGCCCAAAACTCCAGCGTTTAATTGGGTTCTCCAACTTCTATCGCCGGTTCATTCGGCATTTCAGTTCTACTGCCATTCCCCTCACTGCCCTTATCAGCCAAAAGACCAGGACCCTTCAATGGACTGATACCACCCTAACTGCATTCAACAACTTGAAACACCTCTTCACCTCAGATCCTGTCCTTCGCCAAACTGATCCTTCGCCAAACTTTCCTTTCACCCTGGAGGTGGATGCCTCCGAAGTAGGAGACATACTCTCTCAGCGGGTGGGAACACCTCCCAGATCCCATCCCTGTGCCTTCTTCCCTAGGAAGTTATCACCCGCTGAGAGGAATTGCAATGTGGGGAACAGAACTCCTCACCATCAAACTGGCCCTCGAGGAGTGGCGCCACTGGTTGGAGGGTGCACATCCCGTTCTCGTCCTAACAGATCATCGTAATCTGGAATATATCAGAGGGGCCAAGAGGTTAATCTCTAGACAAGCCCGCTGGGCTCTCTTCACACGCTTCCATTTTCATGTTACTTACATCCCCGGAAAGAAAAACTCTCCCGCCAGTTTGACCTTCCGACCAGTAACCATTCTTCCTGCCTCTTGCGTTATGGGACCGGTACAGTGGGAGGTTCACTCTGCCATACAAGAAGCCCTAACCTTAGACCCGGCTCCTCCTGAGACACCAGCTGGGAAGAGATACGTACCAGCAGCTGTTGCAATGGTGTCACACGTCCTTGGGGTCAGGACATTCGAGCATTACACGAAATCTCAGAATATTAGTAGAGTGATTTATTTCAGCTTGTATTTATTTCATCACATTCCCAGTGGGTCAGAAGTTTACATGCACTCAATTAGTATTTGGTAGCATTGCCTTTAAATTGTTTAACTTGGGTCAAATGTTTCAGGTAGCCTTCCACAAGCTTCCCCCAATAAGTTGGATGAATTTTGGCCCATTCCTCCTGACAGAGCTGGTGTAACTGAGTCAAGTTTGTAGGCCTCCTTGCTCGCACACCCCTTTTCAGTTCTGCCCACAAATGTTCTATAGGATTGAGGTCTAATACCTTGACTTTGTTGTCCTTAAGTCATTTTGCCACAACTTTGGCAGAATGCCTGGGGTTATTGTCCATTTGGAAGAACCATTTGCAACCAAGCTTTAACTTCCTGACTGATGTCTTGAGATGTTGCTTCAATACATCCATATAACTTTCCATCGTCATGATGCCATCTATTTTGTGAAGTGCACCAGTCCCTCCTGCAGCAAAGCACCCCCGTGCTTCACAGTTGGGATGGTGTTCGTCGGTTTGCAAGCCTCCCCCTTTTTCCTTCAAACATAACGATGGTCATTATGGCCAAACATATCTATTTTTGTTACATCAGACCAGAGGACATTTCTCCAAAAAGTACCATCTTTGTCCCCATGTGCAGTTATAAACTGGCTTTTGGCTTATGGTGGTTTTGGAGCAGTGGCTTCTTCCTTGCTGAGCGGCCTCCCAGGTTATGTCGATATAGAATAATTTTGCACCTGTTTCCTCCAGCATCTTCATAAGGTCCTTTGCTGCTGTTCTGGGATTGATTTGCACTTTTCACACAAGTATGTTCATCTCTAGGAGACAGAACGCGTCTACTTCCTGAGCGGTATGATGGCTGCGTGGTCCCATGGTGTTTATACTTGTATACTATTGTTTGTATAGATGAACGTGGTACCTTCAGGCGTTTGGAAATTGCTCCTCAGGATGAACCAGATATGTGGAGGTCTACAATTTTTGTTCTGAGGTCTTGGCTGATTTCTTTTGATTTTCCCATTATGCCATGCAAAGAGGCATTGGGTTTGAAGGTAGGCTTTGAAACACATCCACAGGTACACCTCCAATTGAGTCGAATGATGTCAATTGCCTATCAGAAGCTTCTAAAGCCATGACATCATTTCTGGAATTTTACAAGCTGTTTAAAGGCTCTGTCAACTTAGTGTATGAAAACTTCTGACCCACTAGAATTGTGATAGTGAAATAATCTGTCTGTAAACACCTGTTGTAAAAATTACTTGTCATGCACAAAGTAGATGTCCTAACCGACTTGCCAAAACTATAGTTTGTTAACAAGAAATGTGTGGAGTGGTTGAAAAACAAGATTTAATGACACCAACCTAAGTATATGTAAACTTCAGACTTCAACTGCATTTGTAAATTGTAACATTTTGTATTTTGTATGTATTTGTTTTTATTTTTATTATTTACATGTACATGCTGCTATTTCCCTGTTTTGTCTTCTTGCCAGGTCGACCTCGCATAAGACCTCAACTGGTCTTACTTGGTAATATATATATATATACACTGCTCAAAAAAATAAAGGGAACACTTAAACAACACAATGTAACTCCCAAGTCAATCACACTTCTGTGAAATCAAACTGTCCACTTAGGTAGCAACACTGAATGACAATAAATTCCACATGCTGTTGTGCAAATGGAATAGACAACAGGTGGAAATTATAGGCAATTAGCAAGACACCCCCAATAAAGGAGTGGTTCTGCAGGTGATAACCACAGACCACTTCTCAGTTCCTATGCTTCCTGGCTGATGTTTTTGGTCACTTTTGAATGCTGGTGGTGCTTTCAATCTAGTGGTAGCATGAGACAGAGTCTACAACCCACACAAGTGGCTCAGATAGTGCATCTCATCCAGAATGGCACATCAATGCGAGCTGTGGCAAGAAGGTTTGCTGTGTCTGTCAGCGTAGTGTCCAGAGCATGGAGGCGCTACCAGGAGACAGGCCAGTACATCAGGAGATGTGGAGGAGGCCGTAGGAGGGCAACAACCCAGCAGCAGGACCGCTACCTCCGCCTTTGTGCAAAGAGGAGCAGGAGGAGCACTGCCAGAGCCCTGCAAAATGACCTCCAGCAGGCCACAAATGTGCATGTGTCTGCTCAAACAGTCAGAAACAGACTCCATGAGGGTGGTATGCTTACAGCCCAAAACCGTGCAGGATGTTTGGCATTTGCCAGAGAACACCATGATTGGCAAATTTGCCACTGGCACCCTGTGCTCTTCACAGATGAAAGCAGGTTCACACTGAGCACATGTGACAGACGTGACAGAGTCTGGAGACGCCGTGGAGAACGTTCTGCTGCCTGCAACATCCTCCAGCATGACCGGTCTGGCGGTGGGTCAGTCATGATGTGGGGTGGCATTTCTTTGGGGGGCCGCACAGCCCTCCATGTGCTCGCCAGAGGTAGCCTGACTGCCATTAGGTACCAAGATGAGATCCTCAGACCCCTTGTGAGACCATATGTTGGTGCGGTTGGCCCTGGGTTCCTCTTAATGCAAGACAATGCTAGACCTCATGTGGCTGGAGTGTGTCAGCAGTTCCTGCAAGAGGAAAGCAATTGATGCTTTGGACTGGCCCGCCTGTTACCCAGACCTGAATCCAATTGAGTACATCTGGGACATCATGTCTCGCTCCATCCACCAACGCCACGTTGCACCACAGACTGTCCAGGAGTTGGCGGGTGCTTTAGTCCAGGTCTGGGAGGAGATCCCTCAGGAGACCATCCGCCACCTCATCAGGAGCATAACCAGGCGTTGTAGGGAGGTCATACAGGCACGTGGAGGCCACACACACTACTGAGCCTCATTTTGACTTGTTTTAAGGACATGACATCAAAGTTGGATCAGCCTGTAGTGTGATTTTCCACTTTAATTTTGAGTGTGACTCCAAATCCAGACCTCCATGGGTTGATAAACTTGATTTCCATTATTAATTTTTGTGTGATTTTGTTGTCAGCACATTCAACTATGTAAAGAAAAAAGTATTTAATAAGAATATTGCATTCGTTCAGATCTAGGATGTGTTATTTTAGTGTTCCCTTTATTTTTTTGAGCAGTGTATATATATATGACAATATAGGCCAGCGCAGCTTGGAATTGGCACAGAAACAGGGAAACATATCGCAAAAAAGGGACTTTTTCAAATACTTCTGCAGAGTTCAATACAGGTAAGACGTTTTGAAGAGGCAGATCCTGAAGTTTCCAAAACACTTACCTTTGCCAAATAACTCAAACAATTTAAGAGATACTATATTTGAAAAAATAACTTTTTCCATGTATAACAGCTGTTTCCGGCACTCCACACATGAGCACACATATAGCCCAGCATACAGCCCAGGCTACTAAGCAAAGACTAGTAACATAATACAACTTAAAAATATGCTATTCTGTTCTTTTGAAATGCATTTCATTAGTTCCATAATGTATCTTATGACCTGCCAAAACAGAATTATAATGTTTATTTTAAATGGATTTACCACTTGAATTGTGATGTTTTTACTGTTTTTTATTCTTTAAAGATAAGCCTACAGAGTAACAAACTAATGACAATGCTATTGTGTTCTTTGAAATATTTAGTTTTTGTATTCTAATCTTACCCAAGACCTTCATAAACACGACAACATTTTTTTCCCTTCTTTTCAATAGCATTTAAAAAAAAAACTTAACTAGGCAAGTCAGATGAAATGTATTTGTTAGACTGAAATCAAAATGACCGGTATGGCTCGAGGCCAGGCTTTTCTAGTGTTTAAAGGTCACTTCCGATTGAGCCGACACATACAACATTTACCGTAAATTTCAGTCTCTGTGACCGATTACATTTATCTCATAGCAATTTCCAGTGTGAAATTAACTTTCTCCTTCTCAGTCTACATGTTCTGTTTGAAAATAACGTTTTCTCTAGGAGAAGTGCATATCTTTTGACTGGTTGATGCACTAATTAAATACGTGTGGCAAGTGTTCATATTTGCAAACCGCTTTTGACAAATAGCAAGTCCTATTGGAGCTGATAGCTCAGAGAAACCTTGGAAAACATCAATCTTTTCCACTGCAACCTTCCAGTAGTCGTGTCAGGTGTGTGTGTGCGTGCGTGAATGCATGTGTGAGTGCGTGCAGAAATTGTGTCAGACCAGACAGCTGGAGCATGCGGACAGGGCGGACATATGTGGAGTCAGGTGGGGGGGCCATGCGTCTTCCTGTCTACGGCACTACAGCATGCTAAGAGAGAGGGGGGTTGTGGGTAAATGTGGTTCAAATGTAAGAGACGGGAAGAGGAACAGGGTTAGGGCCCTGTGTCTCATCATTATTACTACGTAGTCCTGCTGGGGAGGAAAACAGGGGCTGAGGAAGGAGTGCACGAGTACACAATTCGGGATGATTGGGACACAGCCAGAGACATGGACGTTTGGACAGAACATAACACTAATACAGGGCCTGTTTGGGACTAATCTCATCACCAAATACAGATGTACAGCTAACTCAAAGACATCAACAGAGAGACTAAAATACCACGATACCTCCTACAGATGTAGGATCTTAATTTGATCACTCTTTTGTTGCTGCACAGCAGGAAATGCTAACTTGTATTTGTTTTTAAAAATGGCTTCTAAAGTTTGTCATTTCCACTTTTTGAAATTTGACTTGATTTGACCTAACGAAAAATGTATCAACCCCTACAAACCGCCCAATTAATTATAATCCACAGAATAATTAACATTTCCTGTTGCTGCAGGACATTTTTTTTGCTGTAGCAAACTGACTGAAATGAACATCCTACATCTGTACAATTAGCCTAATCTGTGTAATCCAGAAGAATCACTTGGGGCTCTATTCAATCTGTAAAACTGAAGCGTTACAGATTCTGCGATCGAAATGTAAAGGTAATTTCCTATTGAGCCGACACATGCAGCATTTACCATGAATGCAGTCCCCACTAAAGCAGGAACATTGCCTTTAAATTTAAATGATGCTGTAAAGCTAAACTTCCGTGATACGGATTGAATAGAGCCCTCAGATGGCTCCCAGGGGATGTTACTGTAACAAGACCATTAGGCTCCCAGGGGATGTTACTGTAACAAGACCATCAGGCATCTGTGGTGTGCAGCGTTTTCCTCTCTGTTTTCCATGTGTTTGCCTACAACTCCAGCACCTGCGGAAAGTACGGTACCTGGATGAGCGTATGTTCTTCAGCTTCTGTAGTCGCATACAGCTCAGCAGCTAAAGGAGGAGGCCGGGACACAGCCCTTAGGCAGAGCTATCACACAATCATTCTCAAATTCGACTGATTTACAGATGTGGAATCTTAATTTGAGGCAGTTTGATACAGCAGGAAAATAATCCTTCAGCATCAGGAAATGTGAATTATTATGTGGATTATAATTAATACATATTTTTTTGTAGGTGTTGATACATTTTTCGTTAGGGCAAAGTAAGTCTGACAGGAAGTTACAAACTTTATAAGCCTTTTTAAACCTCGGATACACTGCAAGTTTGCATTTCCTGCTGTGCAGGAATATTGTCAGCAACAAAAGAGTGATCAAATTAAGATCCTACATCTCGGAAAATGCTACCGGCCCCAATACAGAGTGCCAACTGTAAAGTCAGGTCTGAGGCTGTTTTTCATGGTTCGGGTTAGGCCCCTTAGTAACAGTGAAGGGAAATCTTAACGCTACAGCATACAATGACATTCCAGACGATTCTGTGCTTCCAACTTTGTGGCAACAGTTTGGGGAAGTCCCTTTCCTGTTTCAGCATGACAATGCCCCTGTGCACAAAGTGAGGTCCATAGAGAAATTATTTGTTGAGATCGTTGTGGAAGAACTTGACTGGCCTGAATAGAGCCCCCTGACCTCAACCCCATCAAACACCTTTGGGATGAATTGGAACACCAACTGCGAGCCAGGCCTTATCACCCAACATCAGTACCCGACCTCACTAATGCTCTTGTGACTGAATGGAAGCAAGTCCCCGCAGCAATGTTCCAACATCTAGTGGAAAGCTTTCCCAGAAGAGTGGAGGCTGTTATAGCAGCAAAGGGGGGGACCAACTCCATATTAATGTGCATGATTTTGGAATGAGATGTTCTATGAGCAAGTCTCCACATGACAGCGAAGCCATGTGACAGAGTCGATCTCTGGGCTGCTAAAACAAGAACACCCACCCGCTCACCTTGTTCCTCTCATTGGGGTCTTACTGGTACTTCGTATTCTCATTGAAAGCCATTGTTGCGTACTTCAGTCCATTCTCTTTGTTTTTTATGCAGAACGAGTCAGGCATCAGACTTCTGTTTCCCTCTTCGCATCTTCTTCCAAAGTGCAGTTGTATGTCAAACTACACCTTTTTTTTTACCAGCCCCACAGGTGTGTCTGGGTCTACTGCTGTTTACTTTGAAATGTTCTTGTAGTCCTGTTTACTGATGGCTGAATGGGGCTTTGTTTTGTCCATTCCCTGTCGCCGCAGTTGCCCACGAAGACGTTGTTAGATGTCATAAACTCTGAATCTTTAATCTAACACCATGACAGGCTGAGGAGGGTTGTTCATTTTGCAGTTCAATCTGGAACGGAGAGCTGTGTAACTTCTCAACCCATACCTTGCTGTTCCTTAAACGGTGCCATAAATCTCCCGGAGAACAGTATTAAAAGCTTCCTTGGTTGTTGTTTAAAAAATAGAAAGTTGTCCTCTTTTCATTAATCCAGTCCAGGAAACACCAATGCCCAGTTGATTTGTTTTACTGTGTTCACCTCACTACAGCTCTTCCAGGGCTTCCAGAGTGGTTTTTCCCAGTTGAGTGTTCCAGCTCATTATTTGGGGATTGTTGCCCCCTCTGATCTCCTCTTCCTGCCATTCTTTCAAATCCATTCTTCCCCAAAGATTGAAATTAATGCTAAACTCCATGTTTTTAATGCTCAAATCCAGTCGTTTGAAAGCGTGTCCACAGAATGTATTGACTTGATAAATTATCTTAGTGCACCTGCTTACTTCAACCTAAAAAAAAAAAAAGGCTTAAAACAATACAAATGATCTTGATGGGTTTTCTGGCTAAATCAACTAAAAACAAGCATTTCTTGGTGAGCGGGATCAACTAAAAACAAGCATTTCTTGGTGAGCGGGATCAACTTAAAACAAGCATTTCTTGGTGAGCGGGATCAACTTAAAACAAGCATTTCTTGGTGAGCGGGATCAACTTAAAACAAGCATTTCTTGGTGAGCGGGATCAACTTAAAACAAGCATTTCTTGGTGAGCGGGATCAACTTAAAACAAGCATTTCTTGGTGAGCGGGATCAACTTAAAACAAGCATTTCTTGGTGAGCGGGATCAACTTAAAACAAGCATTTCTTGGTGAGCGGGATCAACTTAAAACAAGCATTTCTTGGTGAGCGGGATCAACTTAAAACAAGCATTTCTTGGTGAGCGGGATCAACTAAAAACAAGCATTTCTTGGTGAGCGGGATCAACTTAAAACAAGCATTTCTTGGTGAGCGGGATCAACTTAAAACAAGCATTTCTTGGTGAGCGGGATCAACTTAAAACAAGCATTTCTTGGTGAGCGGGATCAACTAAAAACAAGCATTTCTTGGTGAGCGGGATCAACTTAAAACAAGCATTTCTTGGTGAGCGGGATCAACTTAAAACAAGCATTTCTTGGTGAGCGGGATCAACTAAAAACAAGCATTTCTTGGTGAGCGGGATCAACTTAAAACAAGCATTTCTTGGTGAGCGGGATCAACTTAAAACAAGCATTTCTTGGTGAGCGGGATCATCTAAAAACAAGCATTTCTTGGTGAGCGGGATCAACTTAAAACAAGCATTTCTTGGTGAGCGGGATCAACTTAAAACAAGCATTTCTTGGTGAGCGGGATCAACTTAAAACAAGCATTTCTTGGTGAGCGGGATCAACTTAAAACAAGCATTTCTTGGTGAGCGGGATCAACTTAAAACAAGCATTTCTTGGTGAGCGGGATCAACTAAAAACAAGCATTTCTTGGTGAGCGGGATCAACTTAAAACAAGCATTTCTTGGTGAGCGGGATCAACTAAAAACAAGCATTTCTTGGTGAGCGGGATCAACTTAAAACAAGCATTTCTTGGTGAGCGGGATCAACTTAAAACAAGCATTTCTTGGTGAGCGGGATCAACTTAAAACAAGCATTTCTTGGTGAGCGGGATCAACTTAAAACAAGCATTTCTTGGTGAGCGGGATCAACTAAAAACAAGCATTTCTTGGTGAGCGGGATCAACTTAAAACAAGCATTTCTTGGTGAGCGGGATCAACTAAAAACAAGCATTTCTTGGTGAGCGGGATCAACTTAAAACAAGCATTTCTTGGTGAGCGGGATCAACTTAAAACAAGCATTTCTTGGTGAGCGGGATCAACTTAAAACAAGCATTTCTTGGTGAGCGGGATCAACTTAAAACAAGCATTTCTTGGTGAGCGGGATCAACTTAAAACAAGCATTTCTTGGTGAGCGGGATCAACTTAAAACAAGCATTTCTTGGTGAGCGGGATCAACTTAAAACAAGCATTTCTTGGTGAGCGGGATCAACTTAAAACAAGCATTTCTTGGTGAGCGGGATCAACTTAAAACAAGCATTTCTTGGTGAGCGGGATCAACTTAAAACAAGCATTTCTTGGTGAGCGGGATCAACTTAAAACAAGCATTTCTTGGTGAGCGGGATCAACTTAAAACAAGCATTTCTTGGTGAGCGGGATCAACTTAAAACAAGCATTTCTTGGTGAGCGGGATCAACTTAAAACAAGCATTTCTTGGTGAGCGGGATCAACTTAAAACAAGCATTTCTTGGTGAGCGGGATCAACTTAAAACAAGCATTTCTTGGTGAGCGGGATCAACTTAAAACAAGTCATTTTAACTTCATTATCTAAATAAAATAGCCCAAAACACTCGGTAACGTTCACATTGTTCGTGGTGAATTATAAGCTTCAGTGCATGCACATTCAGCCAATACACTCGTTAATGAGTGTAAATTCTGAGTGTTCACAGTTTCCATGGTGAATTATGAGTTTCACGTTCATTCTCTTGGCTAGCCTAGGCTACTACAGCACGGGAGAGATACTGCAACATTGATACACAGGTCGTAGAAGCAGGCAACGCGGTTTAGACAAACCCCCACTGTTGCAAACCAAATGCTAGGCAAGAAGCATGGGAAATAATGTCTAGGTGCTTTCTTTCAGGGGGAGTTTATGAATGCCTTCCTGGGCTGCGGGACAGTGGATGTGCATTGATACTTGAAATGGAATTGTGGCATTATGGCATTTTGCAGGGATTATTGTGAATAACTCCCTGCTATCAACAAATCAGCATCCTGGATTCAATCAACCCGTTTTATAATCTGCTTTAACCCCTTACACTAATTGGATTTAGAGATGATTATTCATGCTGGGAGAGAAGGACATCACACATCGACAGGGATGACCAACACACACACACACACACAGCCCCAGTACATCCACAGGGATGACCGACAAAAGCACTCAACCTGGTCCCAGATCTGCTTGTGCTGCCTTGCCAACTCCTATGTTCATTGCCACATTTGGCAATATAGATCTGGTCCCACATACACACAAATAGGATAAACATTTATTTTAGGAATTTGTGGCCTGAAAGAGTATGTCCAACACAAGTAGGGATTCGAAACCAATGAGCTTTCCACCTAAACTCCATTGAGGCTTGTGCCTTTTCAAGCACATCTGAATGGAGAAAGAGGTTCGGAGAGAATGAGAGATAAAGTGAGGGAGAGAAAAAGATGGAGGGAGAGGGGGAGGGAGGGAGCAAGAACTCAGGGAGTAGACGTTCATCATTCTGCTTCTCATCGAGTAGCATAACAAGGACTGTTCTCTCTGATTCATTTAACCACTCAATTAGGGAGATAACACTGTGATGCATGAGGAGACATAGAGAGAGAGACAGACTGAGAGACTGAGGGACAGAGTGAGAGACTGAGGGACAGAGCGAGAGACTGAGAGACAGACTGAGAGACTGAGGGACAGAGCGAGAGACTGAGAGACAGAGCGAGAGACTGAGAGACAGACTGAGAGACTGAGAGACAGACTGAGAGACTGAGAGACAGAGCGAGAGACTGAGGGACAGAGCGAGAGACTGAGAGACAGACTGAGAGACTGAGAGACAGAGCGAGAGACTGAGGGACAGAGCGAGAGACTGAGAGACAGACTGAGAGACTGAGAGACAGAGCGAGAGACTGAGGGACAGAGCGAGAGACTGAGAGACAGACTGAGAGACTGAGGGACAGAGCGAGAGACTGAGGGACAGAGCGAGAGACTGAGGGACAGAGCGAGAGACTGAGGGACAGAGAGACAGAGCGAGAGACTGAGGGACAGAGCGAGAAAGCGTGATAGATAGATACATAGATGAGGGTGAAAAGGGAGAGGGGAAAGCAGAGAGAAAAACATGTAGATAGAGAGAAGAAGGGAGAGAGGGTGATAACAAGGTGGCGGGGGAAAATGCGATGCTAAGTATTTACCTACTTAATGAACTCATTAACGTCATTATGCAACGCTCATTAATGAAAGAAGTAGAAAATAATATAGAGATAGGAGAGCAATTGAATAGAGAGAGAGAGAGAGAGAGAGAGAGAGAGAGAGAGAGAGAGAGAGAGAGAGAGCGAGAGAGAGAGAGCGAGAGAGAGAGAGAGAGAGAGAGAGAGAGAGAGAGAGAGAGAAGCTCAGGGGAGAGAGAATATTCCTCAAAACTCAGTCATCTAAACTAATTTAAAAATTCAATTTGAATAAGGTCTACATTGTTTATAGTTTATAGTATCCACATGGAAACGACAAATCGAAAACTGACACAAAAGATGTGCCAACACGGGGGATAAAAAGCTGTATTAGGTACGTCCAATCATGTGGGAACCTCGATAAACAGGATATTGACTGATTGGGAATCCCAGCCCAATAGACTTGAGACATAAAGCATCAACCTCACTAACCGTGTGGTCTGGCTAAAGCTCAGAGAGCATTAACTCATAACCCTTACTAAAGAACTAGGCCGTCTCAACTTAAACCTCACACAATGAGCTAGGGGGATAAACAGACACACCCAAACACACACACACACACACACAAACACACGCACGCACATAAGCACACACACAAATGATTGCGCGTATGCTCACACACACACATATGTACACACACAAGGGTGTGCATGCATACACACACACACACACACACACACACACACACACACACACACACACACACACACACACACACACACACACACACACACACACACACACACACACACACACACACACACACACACACACACACAGTTCATTATGTTGTCATTTGTAATTCTGCGTCAACACAGATGTGGATAATGTCAGTGTTCATGTGTGTGTGTGGGTTGAAATGCCATGGCAGAATGTCAATGCTGATTGCCACTCATTGAGTATGTTTACATGCATAATAATTATATATTTAACTGATTATGGCAGTAGGCCGAATATGGCAGTAGTCATGTAAACCTTTATGGAAAAACCACATGACTTCACGTGAAATTCCACATGTGAAATCATGTGAAACCCTGTGGTTTTGGTACACTTCACGTGATGATATTTCGCATGACGTTCTCCTGGGAGTTGTGCTGTTTCTAAAGGAAGTAATTGGGTGTTTCTGGAGCCTTTGTTCATGTTTTTCCCGCGGCCCCCCCACTACACAACTAGGATGAGGAAGTGATTTGCGGTTTCTGGTAAGTTTCTCAAAAACATGTGAAATCGGTGTCTCTGGATCATTCTATAACATGCCATTCACATCAAAAATAGAGATTTGGTTATAAAAAAAAAATCGAACTTCTCCTTTAATTCTCCTTACCCACCAAGTGAATTATTCTAACCTACCATGTTAATTCTCTTAACCCGCTGCAAAAAGTCACTTCACCTAGTCAAAACCAGTAGACCTGCCCTGAAACCAGTCTTGGTTTCCACTAATGTGATACAGCAGTTCCAGCAGTGTATTTGGTCTGCTCTTTTGCTAGCACCACCAACGCAAGCTTCCTTTTTTTGACAAGTGAAGTGAGCTCAGAAAAGTGGAACGTTCGTATCTTAGAAATTGTTTTCACTTACCAACTTTATATGTCCAAACTCGGAATCAAATAGGCTTCCCAAAAATAGCATGGCAGAATGTTTATGCCGATTTTCTGCATTGATCAAAGTCCCGTCAGGTAGCCTGATTTCAGATGTGTCCATGTAAACAAGATTATTAGGGAAATCATTCTTCTTCCAAAGCATGTAAACTGTTTAATCAAACTATTATTGTGTGCATGTACACATACCCATTGTTCTGCTTGTTTGTGGGATAGTCAGGATGAAACTACGTCTCACTGATCGGACAGACACATATTGAAACAGAGAGACGCACAGTAAAAAACAGCATGGACTGGGGGGAGTCGGGGGGAAAGAAATATAACAATAATAATGGGAAAGGTTATCATGTGATATTTCAATAGAAACTACAATAGTTGTCCTGTATGGCTCAGTTGGTAGAGCATGGCACCTGCCCTGCTGG